>NC_139545.1:48935235-49408958 GCF_965153285.1 Podarcis tiliguerta | reverse complement strand
TGTTTTTGTTTCATCCCGCTGGCCAAGATAACCATGTCCCACTGTGCGAGTCTCAGCACATTCTGCTCCCTGCTTAGTTACATTTCGGAGAAATTGCGATGCTGGAAACTCCAGTCACACAGTCAAACCATTTCAAGTGTTGCAGTATAAACAGGACCAGACTAGGTTACAACCGGCTTCTAAAAGAGTTCTGTTTTTTGCTTTCACCTTTCTGAAATCAGAACATGAGGGATATGGATGTGCGGATTTGCCTTTAGAACATGTTTGTACCCTGGACAGCAAGCAAAATTATTCCTGAAGGAAGCTGGGGGCTCAGGAAGCAAGGTGGAAAAGAGAACTCTATGCTGCGCAGCTGGCAATGACTTTAGGAACCAGCACTACAGTCATTGCGAGGCTTCTTTCTATGTGGCGCCTCTTCAAATGTGTACGAAACTAGCTGATTGATGCTAAGTAGTACCTGGAATGATAAAGAAGAGCACATTTCCTTGCTCCTATCTCCCCTGTTTTATCCAAATTAATGTAAATTAATGTTCAACAGACACAGATGACATTCTCAATTGGTTTCCCTTTATTGTTAATTTGTGAGATTGCACAGTTGTACTAAATGCTTGAGATGCAATTGCAAACAACAACAACAATGCTACTGTACTTCCCAAATCTCAAAGAAATTGATTTTTAAGAGGAAACCTTTGCACTCAACCGGAGGCGGTTTGCTCCTTGTGCTTTTAAGGCAAGTGATGCCATTGCTGAATTTTAACTCAAATGGAATTCCACAGCACTTTTGAGTTTTCGCCTCTCACTGGCACTTGAGATGGAATTCTGCTGGGAATCCACTAGAAACTGACCGTGGTTCCAATGGATTCCGGCATAAAGGCCTTAGTCTGTGATGATTGGGGGCTGACTGAGGGCGGTGGCACAGCGGCCCATAAAATAATAGAACCATAGAACTGTAGAGTTGGAAAATACCCCATGCAGGAATTTCAATGAAATAATAATAATATTAATAATTATAATTTAGTTATTTATACCCCACTCATCTGGTTGAGCTTCCCCAGCTACTCTAAAGCATCCATGACAGAAAGCTATCCAACCTCTGCTTAGAAAACTCCAAGGAAGGAGAATCTGCCACTTCCCGAGGGTGTCTGTTCCACTGTCGAACACCTCTTACCATCAGAAAGTTCTTCCTGATGTTTAGTCAGAATCTCTTCTCTTGTCACGTTACCCACGCAAGATCATGGAGCTCAAAAGATACACTCTTTTCAGGGCTATGCTTTCAGAGCACCCCAAAATGTGTGCTTTCTGGTGCTGTGCAAGATTGCAGCTCTGAAAAAGCATTGGGGGGCCACAATCTCATGTTGAAATTGTGTGAGGTCATGGTGCCCAAAATGGCCGCCATGCTCTCGCAAGGGAAAATGGAACATCCCAGTTTTTTCGGGACATTTGAGGGGTATGCCAATGATTAGGCAGAACCAACCTCCTGACACCTGCTTACCAGGATGGGGTGGGTGGGGGCGGGGTGGTTGCAAGCTTGGGGCTGCAGGGACATACTGGTGGTGGCATCAGAATGGCTCTTCCAGTGCAATATATATATATATATATATATATATATATATATATATATATATATAATTTTTATTAGTTTTTAAAAATATCATTTTCAACAGTAATTAAACATACTTTTACATCTTATTCAATTTTTTGACTTCCATCAGTCCTGTCTGAAAATTTTCCAATCTAATCTCTTAGTATGCATTTCTTATTTTCCCTATTGCATTTCAAACTCATAACCAATATCTCTTTTTCTACTTTGTAACACTTCGTATATTCTCCTTACAAAACTTCTTGTAGTCCTACTAGCGTAATTTGTTAATTACAGTTGCTCTTCAAACAATTCATATACTTCTTCCAATCTTCTGTAAATCTCTGGTCCCGCAGGTTTCGAATCCTTCCTGTCATTTTGTCCAATTCTGCATAGTCCATTAATTTTGTCTGCCATTCTTCTTTCATCAGAATTTCTTCTTGCTTCCATTTCTGGGCTAACAATACTCTTGCCGCTGTTGTTGCATATAAGAACAGTTTGGCATCTTGTCTATTAATGTCTTGGCCTATAATTCCAAGTAAAAATGCTTCCAGATTTTTTAAAGAATGTATATTTCAACATCTTTTTCATCTCATTATATATCATTTCCCAGAAGTTCTTTACTTTCTTACATGCCCACCACATGTGATAAAATGTTCCTTCTTTTTCTTTACATTTCCAACATTTATTATTTGTCTTATACATTAGTGCAATCTCACTGTCGCACTGCAATATCCAGATAAGTTGCAGCGGTGCTGGTGTTCAGAGGGTAGATCTGCCCAACAGCTGGTATTGGTAGGCTGGGCCCAGAAGAAGAGACTGAGCTGGAAAGTGCCTATAGGAACCACTGAGAAAGATATCCTGCCCACATGGCACCCAGAACTTCAGCTCAGCATTTCTCCTTGTGCTATGCAAGCTGAGGACAGCAGGCACGAGTTCACTTGCAGGGCAGAGTCAACCTAAGGTTAGCCGCAGTGGAGGAAAGGGATTCATTACAGAATGCATTCAGCATGGATGCCTTCCGTCCTGTTAAACACCCGCATTTTGCAAGAGTCAGCTGATGATTATTATGATTATTATTTCAAGCACGGAGCGAGTTCTTCCCGTTTTAAATCACTGGCTTTCTCTCCCACTTTATTGCTCTCCGTTCCTAGTCCCAAATGACAACCTCCTCAAAAAGACGGAATAATAAGAAATAGGTCACTGTTCTATTGAAATCACGTCTGCGAAAAAGCCCAAGCTGTGAATTGCTGACAGATTAGCAAGGCAAGAGGTCATGCTGGAGCCAGAATGTACAGTTCTAAACAGAAATATTTAATGGCACTTTGAGCAATCAAAAAAAAGGAGACTAGTGAGCTACGCTGGCCCTGAACGGAATGCAGTTTGCAAGTGGAAAATAATTTTAGGAGAGTGCGGAATCGGGCACAGAGCATCGGTGCCTGAATCTTGCATGTTGCAGCCCAATCAGGGTGGCATGAGTCATTTTCTTCCCCTACCCCAAGGCAACCTCTTTGCCTTGGTCACTTATTAAAGGGGGGTGATTTCTTTCTAGACGAGGACATAGAAATTTTCTGACATTGCTTGGGAGACAACTCCCTTAGCCATGGCTAGCTTTGCAAGGGGGAAAGTAGAGAAAGACAAGAGGTTTCAGTAGAAGATGGCTAATGGTCAGAGGTAACTGGGGTTCTAGTTATAAAACACCTGGAGGGTCATAAACGCTCCATCCTTGATGTAATTGGAGGTGTAGTTTCTTCAGAGTGCTGGAATTTGCAGCTCTGTGTGTAGATCATTATTATTTGGGGAAGACTGACTGTTTATGGGACACGGGTGGCACTGTGGGTTAAACCACAGAGCCTAGGACTTGCCGATCAGAAGGTCGGCGGTTTGAATCCCCACGATGGGGTGAGCTCCCATTGCTCGGTCCCTGCTCCTACCAACCTAGCAATTCGAAAGCACATCAAAGTGCAAGTAGATAAATACCGCTGTGGCAGGAAGGTAAACGGCGTTTCCGTGCGCTGCTCTGGTTTTGCCAGAAGCGGCTTAGTCATGCTGGCCACATGACCCAGAAGCTGTATGCTGGCTCCCTCGGCCAATAAAGCAAGATGAGTGCCACAACCCCAGAGTCGGCCACGACTGGACCTAATGGTCAGGGGTCCCTTTACCTTTATGACTGCTTACATGGCATAATGTGCCTTATCATGTGGATAGAATATGCTCAGAGGCTCTGTGTTCTTGATGTCTGACAGGGGAACTCTTCCTTGGCTTCCTGCCCCTTTCGAGGTCTGGAGTCTTCCTTCTGCACCCAAACCCCTCTGCATCTATACAGCCAACTGGATGAAATGAGGGAGCTGGGCATGTTTAGCCTGGAGAAGAGGAGGTGAAGGGGGGATATGATAGCCATGTTCAAATATATAAAAGGATGTCACCTAGAGGAGGGAGAAAGGTTGTTTTCTGCTGCTCCAGAGAAGCGGACACGGAGCAATGGATCCAAACTACAAGAAAGAAGATTCCACCTAAACATTAGGAAGAACTTCCTGACAGTAAGAGCTGTTCGACAGTGGAATTTGCTGCCAAGGAGTGTGGTGGAGTCTCCTTCTTTGGAGGTCTTTAAGCAGAGGCTTGACAACCATATGTCAGGAGTGCTCTGATGGTGTTTCCTGCTTGGCAGGGGGTTGGACTCGATGGCCCCGGTGGTCTCTTCCAACTCTATGATTCTATGATTCTATGAAATGTGTTGTGGACTTTGACCAGCCATTAATGTCCGTGATGGCTTTGGGACACTAGTACACACGCTCTCTCACACTGGCCTACCTCACAGGGTTGTTGTGAAGACAGAATGCAGTAATTTGGGTGTCTGTCAAATTTTTAAACATAGTCTTCACCACCTCAACTTTCTGTGAACTCTCCAAGCGCAGTTCATGGCTGCTGCCAGAGCACGGCAGATTTCCTTGATCTTACAGACATCGCTCCCTGCTTCTCATTTCCTTGCGTTCCTGTCAGCCTGCACTTTGCTGCAGTTCAAAAGCAGCATTAATGAGCAGCAGCAGCAGCATGGCGTTGCAAAGAAACCCTGCAAGTTCTGCTGATTTGAGGCTGGACTGTCACGAACAACAGACACCTCCCTCTTCTCTGTGCTCACAGACAGGGTGAAGTCCAGGGCAGTGGGGTGTGTGTGTGTGTGTGTGTAGGAGCAGAACCTCCATTTGCCAAGAGCTAGCTGCCCATCTGCCCTCTAGAACTGGCAAGCCAGATAAGATCCCCGTAAAAGTGACAGATCAAAGTAGCTAATTCATCAGACTCTCCAGGAGATTAGCAAGAGTGGCTTATAGCAGCGCCGCCGCCGCCAGCATTTGTGGGCATCCATCATGCAGATGAGTCTAAACCGGCAGTGGGGGAACTTTTCCAGCCCGAGGGCCACATTCCCTTCTGAACGACCTTTCAAGGGCCGCATGCCAGTGGTGAATGGGATCAGAGACAAAAGCAGGCAGAGAAAGTCCTCGGAAGTGGATTTAGGGCAGTGTGAACGGTACGGCTGCAGGAGTGCACAGCCGAAAAAGGCGCCTTCCCAACGCCCGGTAGGGGGCATCAAATGGCCTCATAACAGGGTGGCATATTACTAAGGCCCATCCCTGAAGTCCTGCCCATTTCGCCTTTGCACAGTAGGTTCGTTTCTTCACATGCCAACACACGGGTCTCTCTATCCTCTCTGTCTCCAATATAGGAATGGAAGGACACATCCCAGCCCAGCAGAAGCTCTTGGAGTGTAAAGTGGGGGTCATTGAGGGGTACTGCCTGGGCAGAAATCCAAGGGCCAGGGAAAGGGGCCTGGAGGGCCACATTCAATCCCATGCCTGAGGTTCTTCACCCCTGGTCTAAACAGCCAATGGATGATCTTGCAGAGAATATCGTGCAATGCCTTTAGGAGCGTGGTCACCTAATGTTGAATGTCTCCTATGCTCCTTTGAGACCTCATACCAGGGTCAGTATCAACAGGTGGCTTCCTCTGGTAGTTGCCCCAGCACCTTGCAAGTCTCCACACCCCAACCCACCAATACCAGCACCAGGTTTCTATTATTATTATTATTATTATTATTATTATTATTATTATTATTATCAGCTAGACTTCCCTGCCATTTTGACTTGCTCCCATTCCCGACGATGCAGCCGTGCTCTCGATTTCAGAAGCCCACGTCGTCCATCCCGAGTCGATTTCCTTTTTCATCTTGCTTTTCTCAGAGGGCATGTGCTCACCTTTACATTTAGAAAGAGGATGTCTAAACGGTCTTATGTGACAAAAAGCAGCTTTCCGTGCCCCTGTTAAGGGTCGTCAAACCCCGTAAAATTATATTTACATCATTAGAGCTCAAGTAGCAACCTCCTTACCCATCTCTGTATCTGTATATTGTGAGCCTTCAGAATGCACCATTCCATGAACAATGGCAACTTATTCTCCCCAGACAGAATCACCTCCCTACCTCAATTGGCTGGTCCATGTCGGCTACCCATACAGTGCGCTGTCAGGCCCTAGACTGCTTAAGCCAGTGACCTGGCTGGGCATGTGGAGGAATGCAAAAGAGGCACATCAGATTTCAAGTCTTTATTATTTCACATTTCTAGAGACCAGGAGGGAAGGGTCCGGACCCTCCGTTTTCACCAGGCAGTTAGCTAAAAATAGTTGACAACCCTTCTGATTGACTGGATATTTGCACAGGCAGCTTGCCACTCATTGCAGCTGCTGTAGTCACCTCTCTCGACCACATACATCTGGCCACGATAGTTAGGTTCCTCATACAACACCCATCTGAAACAGAAACAAAATGTTTTCTAGTCAAAACACTCCAAGCCACATTCAGAGATGGTTGTGGCGCCATATTGGTTTCCTCCAAACAGTTGGCATTTGACGTTAAAAGTTGATCACAGCTAAAATTCTGGTGGCTCTGAGGTGGAGATGGACTTGCTCCTTTTCTGAATGGTTGGTTAACCAAAGGTTTAGAAAGCAGCAGTGATGAAGACATTAAACCCAACATATGTATGTCTGGGAGATGGCGTTTTTAAAACAACTGATCACCGTTTATTCACCTTATAAATACATTTTAACAAATGTGTTAGTATGCACAACTCCCATTTGTTTAATGTTTATCTTGCACATATGTTTGTATTTAATGTGTTTATTTTAGATCTCTGTTGATTATTTAATTGTGTTTGGGTGTTTTGGAGAGACTGATTTGTAATATGTTTTGTTATAAGTTCATTGACCTAGACATCAATCAAATTTACTCGCTCAGCAAACCCCCAAAGTTCTTAATACTGAGAACGTTAATATGAAAAGGATGCAGAAAATATGCTTTAAGATATCCTCTTTTTCATAAATACATCTAATAAGAGACACAGGATTTAAGAGACCAGTCCACATAATTTCTGGCCAGAAGTTCTATATGAGCACTGGGGTACATGCCCCACCACATATGCCCTATTCTAGTTGTGCAGAAGAACCCATCGCTCAAGGCAGGTGGTTGTCTCAGCACCAAGGATAGCGCCTAGTGAGCAATTTGCTCTAAGAAAGGCTGGAAGCAAAGCTAAACCTTTTGAGCCTCTGCCTGCTGCCCATCTCTCCCAGGCCAACCCTCTGAGCTACAGACAGGCACTTCTGTACTCTCTGCCCTGCCCACCTGGTGCACCTCCTGTGCCACTGGACTTTCAGAGTACTGTGGGAGGCACTTGGTTCCTCAGGCCCAAAGGAAAGCACCTGGGAGGGTTTGCCTCTGGTTTTATAGACCCTGGGTGCTGTGGAATCTGGCAATGTAGAGGTTCAGTTGTTCCTTGACTCCCTGCTGAATTCTGGGGTCATGACTAGGGTTGCCACCCATCCTGTATAATAGGGGACCGTCCTGTATTTCCATGTAATATAAATGTGAATAAATCCTATTTCTTAAAGCTACGACAGTCTCCACTGTGTTTTGATTCTCAAAGGAACACAGATCCTAGGTGAGCACCTGGAACCCCCTGGAATCTTGCCACGGCTCGGCAGAGATTGGGGATGGTGCCCAACTTTTGTAACAATAGAGACATACCTTGGTTGTCAAACGCCCTGGAACTCGGACATTTTGGCTCCCCAACTCCGCAAACCCGGAAGTGGTTGTTCCGGTTTGCAAACGTTCTTTTGGAACCCAAACATCTGGCGGTGCTTCTGCAGCTTCTGATTGGCTGCAAGAGCTTCCTGCTGCCAATCAGAAGCCACAATTTGGTTTTCAAACATTTTGGAAGTCAAACAGACTTCTGGAATGGATTCCGTTCGACTTCCAAAGTACGACTATATATCCGTCAACTGAGGATAACACTTCATGCATCTGACGAGGTGGACTTTATTTCATGAAAGCTGATGCTGTAATAAATCTGTTACTTCTTCAAGGTGCCACAGGACTTTCACCTGCATGGCTGTTAGGGATTTAGGAAGCTGCCTTGCTCTAGGCCAGACTCTTCCTCCATCTAATCCAGGGGTCGGCAAGGCTTACCAGACATGGGCCAGATCACTCCTGCAGAGATCCTCTGTGGGCCGGGGCAGCACAGCGCAATGCCGGAAATCACGTCTGCGCATGTCTGTGGCGTCAGAAGTCGCTTCTGCGCATGCCCAGATGCTGAAAATCATGCCTGCACCGAAGCAATTTCCAGCGTCTAGGCATGCACATATACATGAGAGGCACAAATACAAGATGGGTGACACCTGGCTCGAGAGCAGTACATGTGAAAAGGATCTAGGAGTCTTGGTTGACCACAAACTTGACATGAGCCAACAGTGTGACGCGGCAGCTAAAAAAGCCAATGCAATTCTGGGCTGCATCAATAGGAGTATAGCATCTAGATCAAGGGAAGTAATAGTGCCACTGTATTCTGCTCTGGTCAGACCTCACCTGGAGTACTGTGTCCAGTTCTGGGCACCACAGTTCAAGAAGGACACTGACAAACTGGAACGTGTCCAGAGGAGGGCAACCAAAATGGTCAAAGGCCTGGAAACGATGCCTTATGAGGAACGGCTAAGGGAGCTGGGCATGTTTAGCCTGGAGAAGAGGAGGTTAAGGGGGGATATGATAGCCATGTTCAAATATATAAAAGGATGTCACATAGAGGAGGGAGAAAGGTTGTTTTCTGCTGCTCCAGAGAAGCGGACACGGAGCAATGGATCCAAACTACAAGAAAGAAGATTCCACCTAAACATTAGGAAGAACTTCCTGACAGTAAGAGCTGTTCGACAGTGGAATTTGCTGCCAAGGAGTGTGGTGGAGTCTCCTTCTTTGGAGGTCTTTAAGCAGAGGCTTGACAACCATATGTCAGGAGTGCTCTGATGGTGTTTCCTGCTTGGCAGGGGGTTGGACTCGATGGCCCTTGTGGTCTCTTCCAACTCTATGATTCTATCATTCTATAAGCAATTTCCGGAGCCACGGAAGTGAGTCCCTGTGCAGTGCAGTGCACAGGAACTCGACGAGCGGGCGGCTCAGCTCGGGGGCGGCTCGGGGGCTGGTTAAACGGCCTCCGTGGGCCGCTTCTGGCCCGTGGGCCCTAGGTTGCCGACCCCTGATCTAAGCCACTATTGCTTCTCTTATCTATCAGCTCTCCAGGGTTTCAAACAGAGGGTCCTTTAAAATAAAACAAACAACAACAGCCTTGCAGTTGCCAAGCCTTGAAGAAAAGGCTCCTCCCTGGCCACAGAGAACATCTGGCAAGCACTTTGGGCATTTCAGCCAGAGAGCCCAGAACGGTTGTCGCCATCCTGCGTCCCCACCTAGCCACAGGGACCAATACCCTCCCAACTCCAGACCGTAGCCCGTAGCATCTGTCAGAGCACCAGGTTGGGGTAGGCTGCCTTTGAAGTTCTGCTTTTTGCCCTCCTAAGTGATGATCCCTTGGCACGGAAGCACGAAGCAGCATGAACCAGAACTCCAGCTGTGCCTCACACAAGCCAAGCACTCTCTGGCTCGGACAGAGGGCTCCAGCTCTCTCCCAGGCACGCACATCCAAGTCGTGCCTTCCGACTGTGTTTGTTTGTCCAAAGGAAGCGCATGGTACCATGAGGTCAGAGAGATAGTGGGGGAGGAGAGAGAGAGAGAGAACGAGCCAATGACACCATAACACAACAACTCCATCACTGGTGAAAGGGTGAGACACACACGATGATTTTTGTTTTTCCCCACCCCCTCAAGAGAACATTTGTTCCTGGTCAGAGCGATGATGGAAATACAACCCTGCGTGATCGCCGGTTTTCAGGGGAAATGTTTTTGGGACAGAGGGAGGGACAGCAATCCTGTTGGCCTCTCCCAGTTTGGCACTTCTAGAGCAAAGGATCAGAAAGCAAGAATGCGAGAAGGAACTATAGCGGGGAAGATATAATTGGTGCTAATCTTTTCCAGAATAAAGAGGCTTGTTAAGCTGATCCTCTCGTGCCACATGCAATTTTTTTTTTTGCCTCAGATGAACATTTATGACGGAACTGCTGGATTGGATATTGCTAACCTGCAATTATTTATTATTACTACAGTAAGGACTCCACACATAGACCCAAGCCCAGGGTTGGTGGAATGTCAGGGGAGCAGAGAGCTGGGTTTGGGTCTCTTTTAAAAGGGGTACCCTGTAGATATGCAAAAATAATAATAATAATAATCAATAACTGTACATGGCTTTTTTGAAGAAAGCAGATGGAAGCTGCCTTATAGTGACACAGACAATTGTTCCATCTGGCTCTGTGTTGTTTATGCTGACTGATCAGCAGTGCTTGCAAACCCCATTTTTTCAACCAGCCACATCTTTTCCTGCCTCACATCTGACATCAGGTGTAGAGTTAGTGGATATTAAGTCCTAGACCCAACTCTGGAACATACAAGAGACGAGAAAACCACTTAGTAGGTTTAACCTGGGGGGGGGGGTGACTGAAGAAGGGTAAGGTAAAGGTACCCCTGCCCGTACGGGCCAGTCTTGCCAGAGTCTAGGGTTGTGCGCTCATCTCACTCTATAGGCCAAGAGCCAGCGCTGTCTGCAGACACTTCCGGGTCACGTGGCCAGCGTGACAAGCTGCATCTGGCGAGCCAGCGCAGCATACGGAACGCCGTTTACCTTCCCGCTAGTAAGTGGTCCCTATTTATCTACTTGCACCCGGGGGTGCTTTAGAACTGCTAGGTTGGCAGGCGCTGGGACCGAACGATGGGAGCGCACCCCGCCGCGGGGATTCGAACCGCCGACCATGCGATCGGCAAGCCCTAGGCGCTGAGGTTTTACCCACAGCACCACCCACGTCCCAGTGGGTGAAGAAGGGTAGGGACTGGTAAAAGCTACAGAAAGCAACAGGGGCCTATATCTGCGAGTGACTATTCTGGGATGGAACTGCAGAGTCAGAGCTGTCATCATCTATCTCAGGGTGGTGAGCCGCCTATCTCCTTCCAGATGTGGATGGAGCAACTCCCATCATTGCTGACCTTTAGCCATGCTGGTTGTCAGGGGCTGATGGGAGATGGAGTCTGGCAGCAGCGGTGGGCAATGCATTTCTTGGATCTGCTGCCCCTGTGGATTCTGCCACCTGAGGCAGTCGCCTCATCTTGCCACAAGGGTGGGCCAGCCCTGACCCCAACAGATCTTGCTTCCCCTGTCGGTTTCCAGAAGAGACCCAAAGTCCAGCACAAAGCAAGACATCTCTCTCTCTCCCCAGCTTTCAGCTCACATACACAACTCTGGCTTTGTTCTCTCATCTATTGGGCAGGTGAGGTGGATAGCGAAAGGCCCGCCCATTTGTTTCTATGGCAGCAGAGCTCACCTTTTCGAGATGCAGATGATGGGTAGTTAACTGGCCAGTCAAAGGAACTGGCATTGACAAACCTTGACAAAGGAACTTGTTTGGCAAGTTTCCTCTTATGTACTCTATCCTCACAGATGCAGTTGCAGGTTCAGAAGGGATCCAGTTTCATCCAGACTGACCATTCTAGCAACTACAGTGGTGCCCCGCAAGACAAATGCCTCGCAAGACGGAAAACCCGCTAGACGAAAGGGTTTTCCGTTTTGGAGGTGCTTCGCAAAACAAATTTGCTATGGGCTTGCTTCGCAAGACGAAAATGTCTTGCGATTCCTGGGGTTTTTTCCCCCCTCCCCCCCTTTTTCCCAAGCCCCTAAGCCGCTTAACAGCTGTTCGCTAAGCCGCTTAACAGCTGATCGCTAAGCCGCTTAACAGCTGATCGCTAAGCCGCTTAACAGCTGATCGCTAAGCCGCTTAACAGCTGATCTAAGCCGCTTATCAGCTGATCTAAGCCGCTAATAGCCTTTTAGCAGCTAATCCGCTAATCCCTTAAGCCTTTAATAGCCGCTAAACCGCTAATAGCGCTAATCCGCTAATGGGCTTGCTTCGCAAGACGAAAAAAACCGCAAGACGAAGAGACTTGCGGAACGGATTCTTTTCGTCTTGCGAGGCACCACTGTACATCAATAGCAATCTGAATTATCCAAGTGCTAGTTACGTAGTGGAAATGGCACCGTACATGCACACACACAGACACAGAGAGATGAGGAAACAACATGCTCAGGGGAACCCAGAGAGGCAAATGACTCACCCCCAAAATAAAAACAGCAAGATGGGGGCTGAGTATGCTCAGTGTGCAGGGAATGGGAAAATGGTGGCAGCTGGAAGAAGAATGGAATGGAGTACTCTGAAGAGGGCTAAAAGGAGGATTACATGTGGCAACCCTTTATTGCAGGTTGCCCTTGTATTATTTTGACACCCGTGAGTTACTTACGCTCCATCCCCATAGACTTTGATGGCGTTGATCCAGTTTTTGGCCCAGCCTTGCCTATGCAGGCAAGAGCAATCTTCGGTGAACTCCTGGCTGCGACCACTAAAGTGCCTGCCCTCGAATACTTCGATCCGGTAATTCTCGCCATGCTGTTGGCAAAGGCAGGCCAAAGTTAGCTTCATGAAACAGCAGCGGCAAAACCCAGAGTCACCTCGCTTTTCCAAATTCATACTAAAGAGCTTGGTGTTGCGAAATATGAGTAAAAATGTATTTAGAAAAATAACATTTGCACCCTTCTCGTCTTCTAAGGAGCTCCAGGCAACAGAGAGGTTTGTGTTTTTTTTTCATTTTGACCCACAGGTGAAAGACAGAAATGTGCCCCAGGCCGGCCAGTGAATTCTGTAGCCAGCAAAAAGCCACAGGTGGAAAATGGGTTCAGCATCAGCACTCGCCGGCCAGCGACTGTTTCATCACTTTCATATTTATTTTGTCTACTGATTTAAAAATTGGTATTCCACTTTTCGAAAACATAGCAAGATCTCAAGAAGGTGGTTAGCAGCAGACATAAAAATATATATCAATAAAAATGTATTAAAACATTTATTTAAACAAGCAACACGTTGTCCCCCTCCCCCATACTATATACAAAATATGCCAGTGATTTGGGTCCTAAATACAGAAGTAGTGCAGTGTAGTGGTTAGAGTGTCAGGTTGGGATAGGACGATGTTTACAATTTATTACGCACCCTTTACCTTCAGGCCCCAGGGTGGGCTACGACAATTAAACCACAATATTAATATTTTTTAAAAAAGTTTGAAGCAACTTTAAAATTCAGGAATAAGGTGGGTTCTAAAATACACATCTCCGGTGTCAAAAGCCAAGATAAAGAAATGTGTCTTCAGCTAGAGAGACTCGGGTTCAAATCGGTTCTGAGCCATGAACCTCGCTAGGGAATTCTCTCCCTCAGAGGAGCCTATTTTGCAGGATTGTTGTGAGAATGAAATGGAGGTGGGAGAGAAGGATCCGTCACTTTACAATATGAGCAACATGCCTGTAAAGATGTGGTCATGCTAAGTTCTCCAGGAAGTTACTACTTTTCTTATTATTATTGTTTTCAGTGAGTAATTTAATGCCAGACTATGAAAGTGTTCAAACTTCAGCTGAGATGGGGGAGAGAGAGAGTGAGTTTCAGACCATCCTCAAGTGCCCTTTAGCATAAAACCTGCACCGGAAGAAATACAAACCACGAAACGACCACGCACAAGGTCAAGAAAACAAGGCCACAAGAATGCCACTTTTGACATTTGCAAGAGAACCAGACATCCATACATGGGAAATGAATTAAGAACCCCACCAGGAACGGAACTATGAGGAGGAAATTCCAAAACACACATCTATTTGAGACTGTTTCCCTTAAAACAAACAAACAAAATAATAATCACATTTTCCTTGTTCCTAGTCAAGTCTGTGGTTATTTATACAGGATAGTTGTGACTTTGTTAAGCAAGAAAAAGAAAGAAACACACACACACACACACACACACACGCCGCCCGCTTCAGTCTCAAGTATCCTGTCTATGCAATTCTTGGAAGGTGAAGTGAGGTAAATCGCTTTGGGAATCTCGCTCCCCTCCCGCCGGTAGGTTTGGTAGGTATTTGTGAGGAAGTCTGCAGACAGGTATAAAGTTCTTTTTAGAGAAAAAGAAAAAGAACCAGCAGACAGAGGACATATAATATATTTATAAATGGAATCATGTATGAGAAGACTTGGCTGAGGTAGAGGAAAGCTTGTGGCATTCTTTTGGCGGTGGAATCTCAGATATGCCTGAAACATCTGATGGCAGCCCAAAAAAAAACCCCAAAGAAGAGTTTCTCCCGTTCCCCGTCTTGTACATACAGATGCACAAGTACACAAATACACACACCTTCCACTGCAATGCAAATTTAGGCTGAAGACAGGAAATAGTAGTTAAAAATTGTTGAAAGTACTTTGAGGGTGGGCTCCATTCCTGTGGTGTGTGTCTTATTGTATTAAAAATATTTTTTTTTTTACTCTTCAGCTAGCAAGTTGCAGAATGCCTTACAAAAAAGGGCAGCAGGAGAGCTAACCCATTAACAGCACAATCCAGTACATGTCTAAAAGAAGTCCCATTGAGTTCTATTGGTTGTTTCCAACTTAGATTAGAGCCACTTCATAGGCATAAGATAGTCCTGCCCATTAAGTACAATGGGTCTACTCTGGAGTATGCATCACCACCCCAAGTTATTGCCAAGAGACTGAAGTAAGACATATCTAGTGGATCTTAATGATTGGGTGGGGTATTCCTTCAGATACTTGGGTTCCAGGTCATTCAGGGTTTTATGCACCAATATTAGTAAGTTTATTCGAGCCTGGTAATGCACAGGCAGCTGGTGTGGGGCCTAGCGAACCAACTGGAGTTTGAAGAAGATAACAGAGGCTTAGACAACAGAAAATAGTTGCCTTGCCACTCCTCCTCAGGGGCAGCTTAGAACTGATGAGCAGCCCCAAGCAATGAACTTGGTCCTTCAACCACCAACCCACAGAACCACCATCTTGTTGGGCTTCAGCTTCAATTTATTGGACCTCAACCATCCCAATACTCATTCCAAACACTGGTCAAGTACTTCAACAGCCTCTCCTGATTCAGGTGAGATAGACCACTCTGTGATCTTCAGATGTCGGGCATCATCACTGAAGACTGGGGTATCACCAGCATATTGATTGTGCCTTGCTCCAAATCCCTGGATAACTTCCCCCAATGACTTCATAAAGATGTTAAAACAGCAACTGGGAACACAATGGAACCCCGGAGGACCTCACAGTCTAGAAGCCATGGGGCTGAGCAAGGAGCAAGGGACTCCTACAAGTAGGAACAGAAGCACTGGGAGACAGAGGCACCAACGCCTAACCCAGAAGGATGCCAAGGTCCAGGAGATACAATGTCCTTGTTCTTTGTCTTGCTTGATCACGATGATGGCACAAAGACCTGGGCTGACGCGGGTGGCGCTGTGGGTTAAACCACAGAGCCTAGGACTTGCCGCTCAGAAGGTCGGCGGTTCAAATCCCCGCGACGGGGTGAGCTCCCGTTGCTCGGTCCCTGCTCCTGCCAACCTTGCAGTTTGAAAGCATGTTAAAGTGCAAGTAGATAAATAGGTACCGCTCCGGCAGGAAGGTAAACGGCGTTTCTGTGCGCTGCACTGGTTCGCCAGAAGAGGCTTAGTCATGCTGGCCACATGACCCGGAAGCTGTACACCAGCTCCCTCGGCAAGTTAGCGAGATGAGCGCCACAACCCTAGAGTCGGTCACGACTGGACCTAATGGTCAGGGGTCCCTTTACCTTTTACGAAGGCAGTGTTTAATCCCCTGGAACAGACAAGCCTGCCCAGGCATGTGGAATGCGTATTTTAAACTGTGTTTAGTTTATTGCAATTTTTTTAAAAAAATGTTTTAAATAGTTGCTGTTGTTTACTATTTTTACTGGTAATTTTATTGTTTTATACTTTGTAAACTACTTTGAGGTTTTTCATCTATCAAGAGGTGCATAATTTTTTTATGAAAAGTAATAAATTATGACCATTCCGGCAGGTTGTTAAAACATACAAGGATGCTGAAGACATCCCAGACATCCTCCCCAAGGCAAGAGTGACAGACACCTGGAAACAGAGACTCCCTGTGATAAACAGGACCTGTCCTGTCACTCATCAACAACAAAAAAGGAGCACTAACCATCCCAACTGGCTTGCAGGATCCCATTCGGTCGTTGTGCCCGTTCCAGCGGTGGAAGCCAGGGTATTCGCCATGCTCCAGGATGTACTGCTGGCCTCGGAAGTCTGCGAGGCTGAAACAGATCCAAGCTCCGCTCTGCACACAGATGGAATTGACTCTGTTCATGAAGCCCCGCTCCTGGAAGTTGTCGCAGGGCCCGCTAACCTCCAGCTTCCGGCCTGTGAAGCATTTGCCTTCATAGAACGTGATCTAGAGGAAAGAGGACGTTCCAAGGATTGAGCTACGGCCATTGCGCGGCCCCACGACCCACCGGTATTCCAAGCAGATGGAATCTGCTGCCAGACGGATTTAATTTTGCATTCATTGAAAGCTGGAAGTATTCTTTTAATGAGACATTACAGCTTACAACACTGTGTGTGGCTAACAATGCAACCTCTTGGGGTTTTCTTTTCTTTTATAAACATCATTTTTTCAAATTGTGTATTTAGATTAATTAAGACACACTCCATTGTATTTCCCAATCCTCTTTATCCTCTCGCTCTCATATGCTTTTCCTTCTCTGGAGTTGCCAGATTCCTTGCGTTTTAAGGAACGCCCCTTAATCTCAGACCACCCCAGCTTGTGTGGCCCCATCCTGCAAGGCAACACAGCCCCACAATGTTTTGGAAAGCATAGCTCCATTAAGCCATCCTGTCTCCTGTTGGCATCCAAAGCTTTTATTTTTCCAGCTCATCTCCTCCCCCCCCCCCTTTTTAAAAAAAGCCTCTGATCTCATACATAAGCAAAGTTACAAAAAGAAACACGGTACTTACTTTTCCTGAATACTGAGACATGTTTCACTGGCAACTGCTAACGCAGAGGCAGACTCCCAAATGGGATTTTCAGAGCCACGGGAAGCTCTACTATATATCAGCAGCAGGGAGACCAGGTTGGGTTTGTAAGGCCTGCCAAACAATGCACACTGGGGATGGTTCGTGCTTAGCTGGCAAGAACGGCATACCTCTCTCTCTGCTGATACGGGAGTTTTAATTTAATCCAGACAATTTAACAAAAGAATCACTCGTTGGGGGATTTGAGCAATGAGCATCGAACATTTACAGTTCCTTTTAGAGAGAAGCTTTATTTATTAGACTAGGTAACAAGCCGATTTTCGTCTGCTTTCCCTTTTAACACCGCACACGAAAGCCTCTCCTCCTGGAGCCCATAGAGTGAGTTTTCAGAAGATGCCTTAGAAATTGGTCTGTCTAGTCCAGCATGATCTGTTTTAACAGGAAGTTATCTAAAGCTTCACGTCTCTTTTTCCTCTTCCTTCCTTGCCCCCTTTTCCTTCTCTCTCTCTTTTTTAAAGATTGCAAGCAAGGACTGCCTTGTTTTAATTGTATATAAGCCACTCTGGGAGCCTTTTTAGCTGGATTCTCAGATACAGTGGTGCCTCGCAAGACGAAAAGAATCCGTTCCGTGAGTCTTTTCATCTTGCGGTTTTTTCGTCTTGCAAAGCAAGCCCATTAGCGGTTTAGCGCTATTAGCGCTATTGGCAGTTTAAGGGCTAAAAACGGCTTTTTAAGGCTTAAGGGATTAGCGGTTTTGCTGCTAAAAGGCTTTTAGCAGCTTAGCGCTTCAGAAAAAGGGGTTTTGCAGCGGGGAAAAAACTCGAAAATTTTCGTCAATTTTCGTCTTGCGAAGCAAGCCCATAGGGAAATTCGTCTTGCGAAGCGCCTCTGAAAACGGAAAACCCTTTTGTCTTGCGGGTTTTCCGTCTTGCGAGGCATTCGTCTTGCGGGGCACCACTGTACAAAATACAAGTAAAGGAACCCAAGATCCTGGTTATGAAATACACTTTATGTAAAGTGTAGGAACACAGGAAGCTGCCCTATTCTTATGAGAATTTGCATACCGTCCTTCATCCAAATATCACAGGGCAGTTCACAACATAAAAATGCAAGATAAAAACACTAAATACATAAATACACAAAACACAGGCCTGAAGGATGTTTAGAATTACATCTGAACCAGACTGCAGCAACAGCCAACATACAAACGCGGACTTGCCCTTCTTTAGGGGAAATGGGATCTTCAGCTCTCAACTAGAGGCTTCCAGCAAGTGTTTCCAAGAAGCAAATTCCTCTGTGGCTCTGCAGAGGCTAGCTGTGTTGTACTCACATTTTCCTCGCAGAATACAAGCCCCTATGGTGTATTAAAGCACAGAATGGATATGTTCAGAGCAGAACCTTCTTGCTACCATATCATGCTGTCCTGCTTCATCAGAAGATCTCATTACTGGAACCAATTTCATGTTAAGCCAAGCCCTGAAAATACATTTCTATTGCCAAGCTTCAAAATAATTTCCACATTGCATATGTACACCCCCCCCCCCAATTCTATATGGCTTATAAACGCCCTGCAGTACTATAGTTAATTCCTATATAAACCAGCAGATATGGAATGAGATCAAACTGGCTCAGCAAGTGCTATTTTTGTACCAGCACGCAATTTATTAGCAGGAACATTTTATACATTCAAAGCGCTCTAGAGACAAAACTAATTAAATCATATTACCCCTGGGGAAGGAGCTAATGATAATCATTCCTTTTTCACAGTTGGGGAAATTGGGCCAATGGGAGGTCCCAAGCCTCAAGAGGGAATTAATGGCAATGGCAGACTTGAAATCTAGCCCTCCAATGCTTGTACTAGGCCCCCAGGTGCCAGACTGCTTTCATTGCTTGGATCTTGGCAAAGCTTGCTGGATGGAGAAATACAATGCACCATGCAGCGTGCTTCCATCGTGAGCTCGTTATTTTACCGGTATTACCATTTTGTCTTCACAATCAACCCTTCAGGTACAAGGCGGCTGAAGCTGTGATTGGTCACCAACAGGACGCATGACGAAGCAAGGATTTGCGCTCATTCACCCAATCCAATTCTACCTACTGCAGAACCCTTGTTCTCAGATCAGAACTGAACTATGCCATTTGAAAAGGGGGACCCCTAGCATGTTTCAATGGACGCCCAATATGAAATTTGGGCAGCTGACGGAAAGGTTTATGATTGGCTGCTGTGGAGTATCACTCACTAAGGATCCTCAACTGTGGCAGAGGGCTATTGACCTCGCGTCCTACTTGTGACCCTCCCAAATGCATTTGGAAACAGAATGCTGGATGAAACATGCCTCTCCTCTGACCAGCAGGGTCCTCAAGTTCTTATGGCCTTTGCTTTCATTATTAAATTAGTACACCCTAAAATTCATGCAATGGTCAAGACACTTTTCAGAATAGCATAGAGAGCAGCAACCCAACTGAAGTACCCTAACCTGTTGAGATGTTGAACATTTTACTACACATCAGCTTGGCCACCTAGTATATTCACAGCTTTCCATTTTTTTGTGTACTATTTTTGGATGACAAGGAGTGCTGTGACATCTTATTGTGGAATGAAAGCTTTAGGCCCACATCAAATGAGTAAAGAGGATGAAACTGGATCGTACTGGCAGGAAAGTGAGGAAATATACTGTCAAGGGGGGCGGGGAAACCTGGTTCACAAGATTGCGTTCAAAAAGATAATATGCATTCAGTTCACCCGTTACTGGAGCAGTAAATATACCATAATTATGGCCAGTGGGAGGTAATATACTGCTCAAAGTGCAAGAACAAGCCATAATTCTTCTTCAAAACCTGGAAAGTACAACCAAATATGTTAAATTCAAAAAATGCAATCTTTTCCTGTAACTGACCTTTGAAAATGTTCTGTTTAAGCATTCCGTCAAACATTTGGCGGCATACTGAACTAGGTATTTTTCAGAAATGGCATGGGAAAAAAATGTAAAGAACCTGTTAAGCAGTGGGCACACAAAGGTTTGCAGCTATTTTATTTACAAGTATACATTTAACACAAAGAAACACCGATATTCAAGCCTAGTTAATAGTAGTGTAACAATATGCATCATCTGGATGATTATTCTAACCCAACTACATTGAAAAATTAATGCCAGTAAAATTCTTGGTCATAATATTAAGAAATACAATATATAAATTGAAAATATGATTGCTTAAAATTTGAAAATGGAAGTGAAGCCTTTTTTTTTTTTGCACAGGAGTCAGAGTTTAACATAATCTGAAGGAAAAGTCTCCAACTGACTTTATATTGTTCAGGTTAACAGAAGAAGAAAAAGCGTAGTTTCGCTGTGAGGGGGAACAGGCAGTTTGCTTCTTAAGGTAGAACATATTCCCAGCGTTCAGCCTTCGGTGGGCAATCACATCACTGAGCATGAAGACTTCCCTTGTGAAGATGCCCCGTCAATTTTCTCTGCCTCCAAAATTATCCTTCTGAAGACGTCAACAGCAGTCTGGAAAGAAGGCAGAGGGGCTATTAAGAGCCTGAAGCACTAGAAAGCACAGCAGCCACTGTAACTGTTTTAGAATAGCAAACAAGGATGAGAAGAGGAAAGGTGACGACATGCTGTAGCTCAGCATTGCTAGCATGCCTGAGATGGATATGCATGGGACACGATGCAATAAAAGCAACGCAAAAAATCAGGACTGCCTAACTTCCTCACCCAACTCTCATTGCTGAACTCTGACCTGCAAGCCTTCCTTATTCTCGTAATATGCAAGTGATGCTCAACATGTGAAGTGCCTCTTGAGCCAAAATCGCTCAGAATGGGCCTTGTGTACCTTGCACAATGTGTGCGAAGATCACTGCAGACCACCAGGCTGCTGAAGTTTCAAGCCAAAGTGTGAATCGGGTGGCTTTCCAAGGTGTAACGAAGACCTCTTTGTTAGGCCTGGCATGAGACCAGTGAAATATAATAGTCATTTGGTTTCATACCTACTTGTTTTGCACTGTAAGTATTGTTACCTGCCCTGAGCACTGGGAGCGGAAAGATTAGCAGTCTCATCTCAGAAGGCTACGAGGCTATTTCAGGGACCTGAGCCTGAATTCATAACCCAATAGTTATGTGAAGAGAGTTACAGAGCTGGGAGCTATGAAGGCCAGGGAAATGTTTCTGAGAAACTAGAGGGCAATGTCAACAGATGCTAAGAGGCAGTTGACTCAATTAAGCTCCAGGAGCCGCATTTTGGTTTGGAGAAATAGATGCTTTTCAGAAGGTACTTCCATTATTCTGAGCTAGAAGGTAGCACAGAAAGGCACCAAAATATATAAGGACTGATTAGGAAAAACCGTCCCCTGAACCAAAATGTTGCCCTTCAGTATCTTTATTAAATATATATATATAATCTCTTATCACCTAGTTGCTATTGATGTTTCATTTTTTCGTGTTAAAAGCTCTTTTCCTCTTGTACTGAAACTTGTTAAGAATTTTTGCCTGCAGAAGTAATAGTTGCAGGGAAAATATAGTATGAAGAAGTAGATGTTTTGGTAATGAGAATGCTGCAAATCATTTGTGTGAAACTATCTCGGCATTTTTGAGTTGGCACACTTGGAGAATCCAATGCTCGTCTTTCTGTTTTTTTCTGTTCATCAAGAATCATTTGCCAACAAGGTACAATTCTGAACTGGGCTTGCTTCCAAATTTGCTCCAGTGGATTCAAGCAGTCCCTTAAGCATCTTAAAAGTGCAATATGACAGTTAATTGAACATTGCCTCATATAATGCCAGATATGTACTGTATCTCATGTGACATTTAAAATCCAAAATCAAATGAAAAGGGTATTTGTCAGTATAATGTTTCCCAGGCACAAATTGTCCACAAGTGGTCAATTAACCTAATATATTTCCTCTGCAATTAGATTTTTTGCAGAATCCCAAATAGCTTGCTCTACAGAAGTTTCACCTCTACATGCTGTTTCTTTGCTCCTGAAGGTAGACAGGAATGCAATTTTATTGAAACATTCAGATACCCTCCCCGATATTCTGAAACAGTAATTCAGCTCCCATTTTAACAAGGAATATATGATATGCTGCTTTAACTCAAGCTCAAGTCTAAAACTGCCAGTGCTCTTTTTAGCGGATCCTTTCATCTTACAAAATTAGGGAGCTCTTAATCTGTGGTGGCAAAGCAAGAGTTCACCCTACCTCTGCAGCTTAAGGATAAATTGATGCAGTCATGCAACGAAGTCTATGGAAAATACATGTTTTAACAAGGTTCCCAGTTTGCATCGCCCATAACTAATCTTGTTTGTTTGTAGTTTTAAGTGGCTGCATTGATGTGACTGCATTAATCTTCTGATGACTGTAATATTTACATGATAGTCTTGTTGCCTGAAGATTTCATCATATGGTGACATATCACAGTAATCTCCAGATCAGGAACAGTCAATGGGATGCAAACGCCCAAGTGATGACTTTGCCACTATGCAAATGGTCATCAGCAAGCTGTAAAAAGCTGACTTGGGCAGCTCTTCTCCCATTTACCTGGAAACACATTCATAATTAAGCAGCAATTCCTATTTCAACTTCAACCCTTTAGAAGCAAATTGGCTACCTGGTTTTCTTTAGCAGAAGATTCCAAGAAAGCTGCATTCCAGGATTCTGCTAAAGCTTTCCCTTCTTCATAGCTGATCACCCTGAAAAAAGGAAAGGAAAGTTATTTATAGTAAGAGCCCTCTAAATTAAAGTTCTAACCATCTGACTGCTCGTCGTACTGTATTATATGTAAGATTTAGGAGAACTCATCTAATAGATCCAGATACGATATGTTTACAGTTCGGATTATCAGTGTTTCATGGAGAAGGTTTCACATCAATTTTCAATTAGAGCAAGAAGCAGGTGACACCTAGTTTCGAAGGAAGGGGAGCCGAGTGTATTGTTGGAAGGTACATAATGAAAGCCAAAGCTTGATCAGATCACACAATAACATTAAAGCCCTGCTGATCACACAGGTTTGGACAGTGGCGTAGCGTGGGGGGTGCAGGGGGGGCCGGCCACACCGGGTGCAACATCTGGGGGGGGGGCGCTCGCACTCGCAGTGCTAAAATCAGTGCTAAAATCCACGGGTTAGGGGGCGCAAATTACTTGCCTTGCCCCGGGTGCTGACAACCCATGCTACGCCACTGGGTTTGGAATCAACAACACAGGCACATCTCTAACAGCAACTTCACAAGCACTACGTTGTGTATTATTTTGGGTACAGTAACTTTTAAAAACAACTAAGTTAAGGCCGTGCACATTTACAGGCTAAGCAACGTCCCATGGGTGATCATCTAGGTAATAGGGTATTATTTGGACCATCTCTCTTCTAAGAGTAAAATTTTAGTAGTGGCAGCAATAATTCTGTCTATTAATAACGTAGAAGAGCCTACTGGATCAGGTCTAGGGCATACGTAGCCCAGCATCCTGCTCCCACAGTGGCCAGCCAGGCACCCATGGGAAACCAGCAAGCAGGATTCGGGCGCAAGAACACTCCCCCCCTCTGCTGGTTCCAGCAAGTGGTATTCAGAAGCATAGGATCTCCAACTGTGATTGGCAGAGCACAGCCACTGTGATCACCATAGCCTTCACTAGTTTGTCCAGTTCTCTTTTAAAGCCATCCAGGCTTGTGGTCATCACTGCCTCCTCAGGCAGTGAGTTCCACAGCTGAGCCACAAGCTGCTTGAAGGAGTATAGCCATATTACCACAATTCTGAGTTTCTGTGTCACCATAAATGTGTAAGTGATTATGATGGCAGGTGAATTTTTACCAATCAGAAAAAGGGGACTGGTAAAGATTATGGGAATTTGACAGTAGTGAAATTAAAAATCAACTTTGCCCCGACAGTAGTAAGATCCACCAGAGGATCGGCGGACAAATATCCGGGCAACAGGTTACCCTCAGGCAACTTTACCTGAACCTGACCTGGCCAAAATGCTACGTTTTAAAAATAATTGCAACTCTAAAACCTGAAAGCAATACTCAGGTACCAACCCAAGTAGGATGACCAGAGCTCTTTGGAGGAACAGCAGGGCACAAGTGTGACAAATATAGTTCATTCTTGGCTTCCTACATAACGCTTCTGCAGATAAGTAGGTCATCAACTGACCAACATTCCAACCTTAGTTGAATTTATCAAATAAAAGCCAGGAATAGGAATTGGAATGAGGCAAGCTGTGGTATCTGAGGTGATGTATCAGAAGGAAAGGTAGTAAATTACAAGCACATTTCAAGGCATAGGACTGCTACAGCTATCTGCAGACTGTTATGCTCAGAGAAGCATATTCTTCTCGGTTCTGCAGAGGTTAGATCCACTGAAATGAATAAGTAATGAATCAAGGCCGGTAACGTCTATTAATTTCAACGGGCCTACTCAGAGTATGACTGGATACAATGCACCACAACATTTTAATCTTAGCAGGGTTGCCTTAACGCATCTCAAGAGAAATATTCCATACCGTTCCATGTGCAGGTCCTTTTTATTTCCAACCAACATAATGGGGATCCTATGGGATTAAAAACAACACAAATCACTTTCAGAGCAGGAGCTGATGTCTGCAGAGTAATACGACAGCAAAATGAAACATGGAATGAAATGAGAGTGTTACTACTTACTGGACTTTTCCCACCATATCCAATAACTTGCCATGGATAACTTTAATCACTTCAAAACTGAAAAATAAAAGGATGACATCATACACGCCCTCCAACGTTGCACCCTCTGGCATTTCTATCCCGCCCACAAATAATTCTACAAAGATCAAAGCCACAAGCAAACACTACTTCATTTAACTACTGGGAATTCTATTTGTCTGGAAAACCTAAGTGAAGCCCCAATGCCAATGGTATCTCATCATGTTTACACAATTAAAAAATGAGAAATTAAAACCTGCACCCTGGCTTATACATGGCAAGCGAGACATTACTTGAGCTGTGTATGAATTTGATTTCTTTTAAACAGTAAAAGGTGATAAAGTTGAGCATCAAGCACCATAATTATTTTAAGTCACAAACCCAGGGTTAAAGAGGCTGTTCCCAAAACATAACACGAACCTGATACCGTTATATACCAGGTCACTTCCAAAGCAGTTTATGTTCTGTGTAGGCTGGTTGCACAATCCCCTGGGAACATGCGCTGTGCAAGCCTCACTGAAAGGAAGGGAGAATTGCACAACTGCAGTGGGAGTGCATGCAGAAGTTTCCACCGCAGTGTGACCTTGACCATGAAGGACAACTGGGTCAATGAGGTCAGGACTTCATTTTGGCACAGAAAAGTAAACAGAATTGGAGAAAGCCAGAACTGTCATTGTGACAGTTTGATCGCTCATGTAAATGGAAGACAATCCATAAAACACCAATGGCAGAATTCCAACACAGCACAGTACAATCTAAAAAAAATTTGCTGACTGAAAAGGGAGATGCACAAGGTTCGGCATTCACCCTGCTCCTTTCACCTCCTACCAGCAGACCAAGCTCATATCACCCTACGTTTTATGTACGGACTGCAAGATTTACACCACTAGTTCCCCAGGCCCTTGCCCGCTATCTGCATCTAACACTGGGGATGAGGAAACTCCAGCAACTTCAACCAACTACCCCACGGCTTTCACCTTCTCTACTCAGCTGGTCTGTGTTGTGCTTCAGGCACAGCCTGAACTTGCTGGGTTTGCTTTACATTTCAGTGTAGACTGCGACACACAACCACTCACGTTCCCTTCCTACGGCTTGCATTGCAAGGTGTTTAGGATTTGCAGAGCTCACCAGTACCAAAACCTGCCAAGGCTTGGCCTCATTCACCCCCATGAAACAACTTTACACATAAGAAGGAAATAAGAGATCACCTCGGAGACATGTGAGACATTAGAGTGGAAATATATTTGCAACTCTCATGTTCCTCAAAAACAGAAGCGAAATTACTGCAGAGGTACAGCTTAAGCATACTCTCCAGTATTGACAGTTATCAGGAATTTACAAGAGAAGTAAATGCAGAAGTTGTCCCAGTGTTTATTCTTTGTGTGTGATAATACAGTTAACTCCAGGAAAACAAGGTAGGATCCAGAGGGCTGTAAGTGGGCTTACATGAGCACATCAGGTTTTGGTTTTTTTAGGCCTCTCTACTGACTACATCCCTCATGCCCCATTCCAGCTACTCCTGAAGTTTGTGTGTGTGTTTTGGGGGGAGGTTGTTCTCTGAAATAACTTTCATAGAATCATAGAGTTGGAAGAGACCACAAGGGCCATCGAGTCCAACCCCCTGCCAAGCAGGAAACACCATCAGAGCACTCCTGACATATGGTTGTCAAGCCTCTGCTTAAAGACCTCCAAAGAAGGAGACTTCCCCACACTCCTTGGCAGCAAATACCACTGTTGAACAGTGGGGCCACAGCTGGAAGTGAAGGTTAGCAAATATCCTGTGCAGAATAAGGATACAATGCAGTGCCTTCCCAATCTACTTGAGGCTCCTGGAATGCAGTGCATAGTAATGCGCTGGCAACTGGGTAATCGGCAAGTTAGGGAGTAGCTCAAGACCCAAGCGCTCTTCCCTCGTGTATGGCTTATGGCCCTATCATGTGGGAGCAGAACACAAGTCCAATTTATGTCTGATAGCTTAAGGTGTAGAACAGCAGACCGGTGAATAAAATATTCTTAAAGGGCAAGAGATCACAACAATGCTGAGATATATGACCATGCCCTTGGAGGCTCGCCATAATGGGTATGAAGCTCACAGAGGCCACAGTCACAAGTGACACTAAATCAAGCTGTGGAACTCATTTTAAGCAAAACGTGTGTGTGCTTGTGCACACAGATCTCACTTCGCTTCTCCCTTAATTGAGCAGGGAAGCAAACCACGGAGTGGCTGGCTTTGCATTGTGTCTGTATCAGCACTTGTGGTTTGCTTTCCTCTAGACAAACCATGACTGGGAAGTCAGGCTTCGCATTGCGGTTTGTTTGGAGAGAAGTACACCACAAGGACTTTGTTCAGAGGCAACTCCAAGCCAGCTGACCTGGGACTTCTTTAGCAGCTGAACTAAGGGAGGAGGTGAAGTGTTACGGTTAAAACTAACCACATGGCTTGGCATAGCATGTGGTCACCATGACCCTCCTCCTATTCATTATGGCGAGTCCCCAACAGCTGTTGTCTCCTAACAATATTTTCTTCAGTCTGCTGCTCTCAAAAGGAAGTTAGAAATCACCTACACTTATGCCTGTGTGAGAGAACAGTACCACAAGGTTTGCAGAATATTAATTTGGAAACTTAAATTAAAACATCAACATTTTTATTAAGACTGCAAACAGGCTTAACAAGAAGCCTATTTTAAAATTCTCTATTAAAAGAAAGAAAGAAAAGCAAACGAATTGCTACCCACCCTGCGGCCAAGAACACACACATATGAGAAAGTGATAATTGAGCCCATCACAGAAAGCAGAGCTCAAAGAATGGAAATTTCCAAAGCAAAAGAATGCCTCAATACTGACTTCAAGAGCCAAGGTTACAAAGTCCAATAAACTCTTGCCTTCTGCTATCCTGTACAGTGTGTCCACATACACTGCCCCAATAAGGAGATCTGTCTGAGTCCTCAGAGCATACTGCAAATGGATCAAGGTTGCACTCTCATTTTTCATAGGCTACCAGGCAGCTGAAGGTTGGTAATGCCACAAAGCAACATCGTAAGTGAGCGAACTCAACGTGAAAGGCTCTATATCCCATTAGCAATCCTTTACCCACAGTAATAGGCTTTAGGTTATCAAGCACTAATGGCCTTGAAATGGTGCCAAGGTTTCTCTTTCAGGAAGGCAGAAGGGCTAATATCAAATGAGTGGAAGATTCAGCCTAGGGACAAATTCACAGACCTCACTTTTGATACCCACTGAGTTGTGTGCAAGTTCAGTTCTAAGGCTTTGCAATATTCATTTCAACAGATGAACACGAAATTCTACTCAGGGTTCGCCCATTGAAATCTATCGACCCAAGTTAGTTTTGCCCATCAATTTCAATGGATCTGTTCTTACGATACCAGAATGCTTGACACATGCACATTAGTAGGTTGCAGCTTGGTTACCACAACTTTGGATACCTATACACCAAGCATACAAGTGTGCATTTGCAGAGAAGGCAGCAAAACAATACTGGCAGGTACCATTGTTGCACACTTGAGAACAAAATTAATTGTCTAAGAAAGTAAGTAAAATAAAACTGTTTTATATGGCAATATAGATTTTTGAGGAATTTTTATACATATTCAACAGTCAACGTATATTTCTGAGCACAAAGCCTACTGTTTATGAAAGAGCATCAGTGGAATGTATCACTTGTTAGCTGACTTGATGACAAAGGCAGAGGTAAGGACCACAACTGCCTGAAATACTATTCTGTTTTTTCTTCTAGGTCTTACAATTTTGTTTCATGAAGAGCAAATGGATGCTGCCCTTTTATAGTACTTCTCAATTTAGCTTGCACTTTATGGTTCCCAGAATGTCAGTGAGAGCCAATACTACTTTGAAAGCTAATAAATAAAAACTCAGTATGTTTTTATGGCACTCAATCCATGTCCTGCAAAATATTTCTTGGTTGTGTTTGCACCACATTTTCAAGCAAAGTAGGGAGACTAAAGCAGCCAAAGTCTGAAACAGCTCAAAATTAAGAAACTGCCTTGATAGCAGGAATTGGAGGCATGTCTTACCTTTTTATTGATGTGACTGAGTAAACAAGAATGTATCCATTAATGTCTATGGAGTACGT
The DNA here is from genome assembly GCF_965153285.1 of Podarcis tiliguerta. Classification (NCBI taxonomy): domain Eukaryota; kingdom Metazoa; phylum Chordata; class Lepidosauria; order Squamata; family Lacertidae; genus Podarcis; species Podarcis tiliguerta. The sequence goes on along the minus strand of NC_139545.1, from coordinate 49,380,262 downwards.
CTGAGGAAATATTGAGTATTCATCCTGTTGGAAGATAAAGCTGCACGTTAATGTTTTGCTGCCACACAAGCTCATTAGTAAGCTTGAAGAACTGAGTTAGGATTAAGCGCATTTAATCCTTGCATTGTTAAAATGCTGTGCATGAACGTGACTTCCTTTCACTGCTGTCTTGCATTCTAGTGAATTCTTTGCATAGCTGAAGGATTACAATTCCTCTACAAAGGTCTACAGGAGCAGTGCCACCGCTGAAAATGGAAGGCACCAAACAGGAAAGCTGACATTTCACAGGCATGATGCACTCATGCGCTCACTATGCATTTACAAGAACGGCACTGAATGTGAGAACTGGTAACTTACAATTACTAAGCAGTCCTATGGGAAGCTGTCCATCAACTTTGACACACTGTGTCAAGACAGACAATTTTGGCATTTAAACCTATCAGTATTGTATCTGTTGGGAAATTGGAAGTAAATAACTTAGAACATGCTCAATACTGTTGCTCAATACTGTTTAAGATGCCAAATGATCTTTCGACTATGAAGTACTGCAAATAGTAGGTTATCAACAAAGGACTGATCAAATTCCATTTTAGCTTCCACAGATGTGAACACTACATCGATCTCTCATTGCTCCTTCAGAATTTAAGGTAACTTTGACTTGCCTGGAAGAAGGAACTTTCTTAATGACAAGGCAAGCTGACAAATTCAAAACAAGGTTCTGTTTAAAGATTTTTATTTTACTAATTAAAATACAATTCTAAGTACACAAAAGTAAACACAATTTCCCCCATCTTTTCTGTGACTTTAGGATGTTCACAGAGAGAAAGTTTCCCATTCACTTCTCCCTCCTCGAACCACCTATGCTCCCACAAGTGTCTGCCTGAAGGGTCAGGAATTTCTCCTGTACAATGTGAGATGAGGTCCAGAGGGGCTGCTAGGGAAGAGGTGAAATGGGAATCTTTCTCCCATGAACTTGATTAAGTTAAAATGATGAAATAAACAACTTGTGCAATTTTATTATTTTGATGAGTATGTTGTGGATTTGTCATTTCACGCATTTAGTGCTTGGCACATAACACCATTAATACATGAGCCCCCAGTGGCACAGTGGGTCAGTGGGTCTTGCTGTTAACCAGAAGGTTGGTGGTTTGGGGTGGCTGTGGGCAGGATTCCTGCATTACAGGGGGGTTGGACTAGATGACCCTTTTCAACTATACAATTCTATTATTCTATGTTCCTGCTCATCTTTACTTCATTTTATGGGCTGCCGCGATGAACCTTGCACATTGAAAATATAAATATGCTACAACTGAACTATCCCTTTGGAAGGCTTAAGTCTATGCAGGGGAAGTATTTTGCTTCGGATAGGGAAGGTAGCCTGGAAACCAAATATGCAGCCATTTGAGGCTCTGTTACCCCTTGATGTGACTCGATATGGCTTCCATGAGTTTTTCTGTGGCTTTAAAAATAGAGAAACATTTAGATGCCCTTGGTTTCCAAGGTTACAGTTGGGACGATGGTTGGGGAAGAGCCTAATCCTGCTCAAGGTCAAATACTGCCAGACTGGAAGATACCAAGAAATTATTGTACCTTCGGTTAAGCAGTGGCATTTTGCAAATGTGCTATAGTATATTTGAGCAAAAGGAGATGTTCAACTCTCAGCAGGTCCCATGCACAAAGACATATGCTACATTTTGAAAACTCACAGCAGCCTATTTATGCACAGGAATAAGCCCAATGCTCAAGGCTACAAAATAGTTTTCTCTACAGGGAAAGAGAAGTTCCTGCTTTGCGTCTTTTGAGGTTTAGTAGTTTCCTTCCTCCTACTTGCCTTATGTCTAGGGTTGGCATGTTTTGAAGAGCAAAAAAGAGGATACATTTGCCGGCGCCTAGGGCAGGGAGGAGGGGGTGCGGGAGCAGGTGAGCACTGGAGCGTGCTATGGGTGGGGCATGTGCTGGAGCGACATCAGAGGGCACTGGGAAGGGACGTGGCCAAATTTGTGCATGCAAAATGGGTGTGTGTGTGATACATACATACATACATACATACATACATATGCCTCTCCCTCTTTGGGACGTGCACAAGGTGGTAGTGGTGGTAGGCATATAAAATAATTAATTAAAAAGCCCAGGAAAAGCAATAAAGCGAAACAGCATCTTTTTATGTAGAAGGAGAAAGAGAGGAAGCAAGACATTTTGGCAAATTTGAAAAATCTGCCAGGACAGAAATTTTACCCCTGAAAAGGAGGACATGTCCTGGAAAAAGAGAATGTATGGCAACCCTACTTATGTCATGAAGGATTGTGAGAAATACTTTGTGCAAAAAGGATATAATCTACTGTCTTATCAGCACACTTGAGATTAAATCCAAATCAATGATCACATATTTCTCTCCTTCACTTGAATTCCCTCTATAAATGGCAAATTCATATGACAATTTTAGATTGACTGCAACTATGATCTTTCTGTTTTTTAAGCAAGAGTAACTGAGTTGGTTATGAAAATGTACTTAGGATCTGCTTCTTCGAAGATTTCATACAATCCTATAACCAGATCTAATTTCTACTTGAAAATAATTAAAAGCGCCATAGCATTCTTTCCTAAGTCTTTTAAGGCACTGTACCAATTTTAGGATATCAACACTGGAAATACTATCAGGGAAACAAACATCACTTACTTGGCCAGCTGTGTCAACTACTTGAAGATGATATTCCTGCCCATTTACTGTAATCAGCTTTGTGAATGCTGGACAAATGAGAAAAGGGGCAGTTCAGTGCTTCACAGAAAAAGTCTATCACTTCAGTTCAAACTGGCCATTTTACTCTTTAGTAGAATAAAAATAACCTGGGTTTCATTGGCCAAATTTGCACATCACAGTTAACTATTCTTAATGGATTAAAAAGAATGTGTTCTATGGCTTACCATTATGTCTGAACCAGAGGCTGTGGTTGGTTTCACCCAAACACAAATCATGATTTGCAAGTCAAAAACAAACCTTGACTTATAGATCATGGTTTGAGTGAAATACACCATGACCTTCAGTCTTAGATTAAGGCTGTGAAACTTATTTCATACACATATATTCAGTGCTCCCCCCCCCCCTAGAAAAATAGGTGTTGTTACTCACCATGAAGTTGTTACAGTGAGTGTTAAACTTTTTACAAACAACAACAAGGTGCTAGTACTGCGTACCCTTGAGTACATCCTGAAAAAAAGCACTGCATATATTCCTGCAGAGCTGAACTAGAAAGACTAGCCTTAAAGGCTAGCAGCTATATTAACTTTAGATCCAACATAATTTCAAGCTCATAGGTCTCATTTCCCAAAAGGCTGCAGAGAAGTGTTGCTTCTATTCCTTCTCTGCATATGTGAGTTCTAAACACAAGCCATAGTATGTGCACAAATTTAAAAAGACCGACTGGTTTACACCCTAGCTTCTCTATAGAAAACAGAACTTCATGAAGTTCTGCCTCCGTTAAACATCCAACTTCAGATTAAATAATAAATCAATGAAGCATAAACTGCTTCAAGCTCTTTGGAGGAAAAGTGCATGTGTGGGCGAAATGGATTGAGGCAAATCAGCTCCCCTTGCATGTTCAGAGAAATAGTTCAGTCACTTACTGTTCTCTATGGTAGGATCATATGAATCAACGAACTGGCCTTCCACAAACTGAATCGTCAACGATGATTTCCCTGTGAAGAAAACAAGGTAAAAGCTAACAGTGCTGCACATGCAGTTAACGACATTCTGTCACCAAACACAGAAGTTTTGCAAAAAAAATTGTTTTGTTTTAAAGAGCTGTTTAGGTATCCTGACTACACTGCGTGAGAGACAGTGTCTGACTCCCTCCTCCTATGCCATATCTGTGTTTCAATTGATTGATGACTTTTTCTCCCTTTGAACTGTAGCGCATCATGGCATATCACAAACTGTTCTTTACATTTTCCTCTGCTAGGATCTACACATTATGGCTTGGCTTGTTAGTCGCTCCCATTATTTGCAGCTGCTACAAACACTTCCATTACCCTAAAACCCAAGGAAGTTAGCATCTTTTGCACACCCTAGAGAGGTTACTGCCATCCCATTTGGTCATGCTGTCACTTCTGCTGTAAAGCAGCAAAAATATCAATAGGCATTGGAATTAACAGCCCTGCCTCACATATATCCAATGCAGGTTTTCACAAGTGCTATGGGAAATATGTATAGGGGTGAAAATATAACCACGGCCTGTTAAATACTGAAGCATTGCTCCAAGCTTCTTTCAAACTTTCAACACTGAGTTCTAAAGATGTCAATCTGTCTAAAAAAGAAGGTGTTTCATATGGTGAACATATGAACATATATATGCCTGTGCCAGGCAGCCATCTTATTTCCACGTACCACTTATTACCATTAGAATAACTTAAAATAGATACTCTCATTGTTCCACGTGAAACCAGAATGATTTGCACATAAGGTGATCATACATCCCACCCCTTAACTGTGACAAAAGTCAATGTTCCAATCCTCTTGTCTCTTTAGGAATATTATGTTTGCATAAAAACCCACACACAAAACCCACCACCCTGACATCTTCCATGAGGGCAAAGCCTGTGACATACATAGGTATTGCAAACAAGGATGTTTCTAACCTACTCCCATCCCGAACCTTCCCAGTAGACACTTTCCCTCCCCACATGCCCATGAATGGAAAGTACTATTATTATATTTATTAGTCACATTCCTCACAAAAGTGAGCCAAAACAAACTGATTGTAACAAGGGGGCAACAAATATGTGGAACGTTTCAAACTAAGGACCAAAAGCCTGGATAAAAATGAAAGGCTTTGCCTAACACCTAAAAAATAAAAAAATAAAAGGAAAGAGGTTACCAGACATGCCTCCACATGGAGATCCTTCCACCAGCCACCAATGAAAAGGTCTGTTCTAGTGTTGTCACTCTCCAGACCTCCCATGGAGGGGGCACAGAGAAGGATCGCAGGTATACCCATATGTGTGTGTTCTTGGCCGCAGGGTGGATAGCAATTCGTTTGCCAGGATACCCACCTCTGTGCCCCTCCTGGCACACAACATACTTAATAGGCTGATCTGGGCATGTCTGTCTCCATTGCTTGAGGGAACTCTCTTCACTGTTTACTTTGACTTCAACAGATCCTGTGAATCTGCCTGCATGGAACAAGGATGCTAATATTTTTTATAAGTCATTGAACTAATCTATTTATTTATTTAATGCATTTTTATCCCACTCTTCGGCTGAAAAAAGGCTTCCAGAGTGGTTTACAAATGTCAATGGTGAGCCAGACTCTGCCCTCAGGCTTACAACCTCCTAGAAGATGCAAAAGAAAAGGAAAAGGGATTAGGAGGGATGGAGAGACCGCATTAGAGGAAGGATTAGTTGGGAAATTAGTATTTTCCTTTTATGCAGTTTCTGATATATCTTACTCTATTGTATTGCAATGTTTAATAAATATATTGAATTAGGAGTCTGGAGTTGATTAAAAAGCTTTACCCGTACACAGCCTCCTTCGTGAGCTGACGGCTGTGCCCAATGCTACATGGATCCTGGAACAGAACTAATTCAGGCCTGCTTCTTCCCGATAAAGATACTGTTAAGTCTGAATTCCCACGTATTCAGATGAAGGTCACGTCACACCGAAAGTAGGGGTAGGAAATCTCTGCCCCGCAGCACAAAGTTGACCCACCAGGTCACCCTATTTGGCTCACGAGGCCATTTCCCCCAAACTATGCCCGCCTGTCCCACATCCGATACCATAAGTAAAAAAACCTGACAAAAGCAGGATTGAATGCACTTGCTTCCCATCTCCCTCTATCACTATGGGTTAAAGATCTGGGCCCAATTGGCCATAAAGGTTCCCCACATCATCCCAAAGGCTTTACTTTATGCTGTGCCCCACACTGTTAATTATGGATTTTAAGATACTGCAACGTGAAGCACTGGGGAGCCAGTGCTAAGCAAAACGTTAAGAAACCTGCCATCCTTCAGGTCCTTGGAAAAACTTTCTTTTTGAGATATAGCTGTGCCTTTTTCTGCACTGCAGTGACCCCTGTCTACATGAAATAGTTGCTAGCACCTGTCTGATGTGTTTGCCAACGGCAGGCAACATAATCCTAAAGCAAAGATCACAAGGCATGGTGGATACTTTGGGGCCCAGGCTTGTTTTTTTTTTAAAACTACACACCACATTGTAGTTGCATTTCATAAGCATTTCTAGCTAGTAAACAGGTCATCTGAATTAAAAATGAAACCAACAACTTCTCACATGGCAGGAAGAACCAGACGCACAAATATAGGGTGGGGGGACACCTGGCTTACTAGCAGTATATGTGAAAAGGATCTAGGGGTCTTGGTGGATCACAAGCTTAACCTGAATCAACAGTGTGATGCAGAAGCAAAAAAAGCGAACACTATTCTAGGCTGTATCAACAGAAGTATAGTGTCCAGAGATCAAGGGAAGTAATAGTACCACTCTATTCTGCCTTGGTTAGACCACACCTGGAATACTATGTCCAATGCTAGGCACCACAATTTAAGAAGGATGCTGACAAGCTGGAATTTGTGCAGAGAGGGCAACCAAGTTGATTAAGGGTCTGGAAACTTACAAGGAGTGCTTGAAGGAGCTGGGTATGTTTAGCCTGGAAAAGAGGAGACTGAGGGGAGATATGATAGCCATCTTCAAGTATCTTAAGGGCTGTCACATGGAAGAGGGAACATGCTTGCTTTCCCACCAGTCTGGTAATTCTAGATATGCGTTTCTGTTGCAAAAGAAGGGCTATAAGCTCAGTGGGGTTAAACACTTGCCTTACATGCAGAAGGTCCCAGGTTCAATCCCTGGCATCTCCTGGCACGCCTGAGACCCCTGAAATCCTGTATAGCCGTGGACAAAACAGAAAACACTGATCTATAAAGACGTGACTCAGTATAAGGGAGATTCCTATGTCCTGACTATTACTTCAAGATGTCTACAGAAAACCTTGTGCTGTAAACTGATTTCACGTATCAGCTTGGCAGAAATATTCCATTTGATGGACACAGCAAAATTCCCACTGGTCTAATTATAAAATGTTTTCAAATGTTGCTTTCGCCCATTTGAACCGAATCCAATTTTTCATTCACAGGCGTTGTAGTACATAGTGAGGGAACATTTGAAAGCAAACCAGCAGAAATCCAGATAGCACAAGGCCGGGGGCGGCATTCTATGGATGACATAGGGATAGCAAAAATCCAAGACCAAAACATTCTGCCAATCACATTGGTAAAAAGTGTGAAGCCCTTTTTAAAAACCCCAAAATAACCCCACTAGAGCAGAGATGGGAATAATGAATTATAATATGTGACAACACAAGTTCAATTACCTATTCAGCAGCAAGCAGACTAAATTAAGATGAAAAAATGTTCATCATTTAAGAAGTTGCCAGTTATGCAACGTTCAAGCTTCCGGGCTCCTTGCCAACCAAGTGTGGGCAGGCAAGCAGCATGCTTGGCTATAGTTCAGGGCTGGCCAAATGGCACTGGAATATATTGCAAAATTGCAGTCAGACAGGATAAAGCACAATAGCTCCTGACTACTTTCAGGTTTGAGTGGGAAGAGGGAAAGAACACTGTTATGTGCAAGTCTAAAATGTCTGCCTGTACCAAGACTGTTGGCGTGGCTTGTCTTCTTCATGTTAGGCTGCCATCTGTGAATCAAAACCGCAACAACTCTCAAAGTCGCTTTAAATCCATATTCAGCAACCAGCGTTCGAAACTCCCGCTGTTCTAGGCGCATTTTGTGAAAGGGAATTTCCTTAGTGTGAGCAGTTTCTGAGGTCTGGGTGCATTACTGTGCCTAAGATTTCAGATTAAAACTGCAGAGTGGAAGGAAAGGAGGACATTTTTCTGCCTCCCCACTTCCAGCTACTCTCTGAAAACTGGAGAAGAGACCCTCTTAAGAATATTAGAGGGGTGGGCGGGGGAAGGACTAGACCATGTGAACATAATATTTTAGCTGCAGTTCATTCATTTTCAGCTCTGCATTGTTAAAAAAAAAGTGTGCCTAGATATTCTGTTGTTGCACCCGGAACCTAGGTTTAAGGTGCCATTTAGCTCCTAGCTTTCATATGTCAGGTTCTAACACTGTCAGTGGCTCACCCTTTATAGCATTTAGGGGAGTCCAGGAGGGTTAAAGTAACTGGCCAAGTTATTTTCAACACTTTTTCGTTGTTGTTCAAGAATCCACCGACAGCGGACGAATCAATATGGCTAGCTTCACCCAACAATCCCGCCCCTCCCCAGCAAACAAATCTCACTGCAGCCAGCTAAAACCACGAAACATGCCCCATCCCCCTTCTACCTCTCTATCAAGGAAATATAACAAGTGACTAGAAAGAGAACCTTTCCAAGTGATGCTGACACAAAACCCCGCACATACACTAAGTAAAAGAATGTAAGTTTAACCACCCCATCCCCCTCTCTGCCCCCTTTTCTTCCCCAACCTTATACTGTACACAACACTAATGTCTCCCAACAAACGTAATCAATCTGTAGAAAACACAACCTGAAAAAGAGACAATGCACATACTTTTGTAAACCATGAAAATCTTTAATTTTTTTTAAAAAAACCACATCAAAAACTGTTCTTGTTAAAAACTGGTGGAAAGAAGGAAGCAACTGAGTCCATATTTTTGTCTTTATTATTTTGGAGTTGTAAGCAGAAGTACTTACACCCCTTCCTATAAAACATGTATTCAAGTCTCTCTTCTGATTCAGCTGCTGGTGGACTTGAAAAGAGTTTTGAAGTTACAAAAGCTAAGGCTTCAAGGTAGGATTCAACAGAAAGCATCAACAGAGTAGGCTTAGATCATTTTCAGAGATATGGATAGCATATGCGCTATTTATAAACAACGTAATTCTAAAAAGAAATTTTTTGGATAGACTCAATAATGCCTCGGTTTGAAGTGTTTTTCTGTATATTGTGGCTGTGGCAGACAAGGAGGGGGAGAGAGAGAAGGTGCCCTTTGGGTGTTGTTCTTCTTTACACTTCCCTGAGGGCCAAATTTAACATGGCTCTGCTTTTTCCTCAAGACCATCCTTCCCACTTGTAGCAAGCAGCGTAGCCATGAGGGAGGAAATTCTGGCACTGTCCTCCTGCGCTCTCTCCCATGCACTGATAGAAGTTCCAGATGGGATATTTCTAAACTTCAGTGGTTGTTTTGAAATCTACTTCAAAGTGCTAACTATTCTGATGTTGTGCTTAGTGGTCTATAATTGTCTAGGTTCTCAGTGAACTGCCTTTTCCCGTTATCTCCCTTCTCCATAAATAACTCTTGGATTAATAAATACACAGAACTGAATTTCATAAATTAATCTTAAGCGCCTTTAAAATGCTAACATTCTGTAGCATCCCTTTTCTTGTTAATGAAGCTTAAACTATTATTAATAATAATAATAATAATAAATTTGCAGAAGCCAAAAAGAGCACAGAGCTATCCCAACTGCGCTCAACAGATTTAAAGTGGTGGGACAGGCACCTCCAATGGTATGGTAATAGAGGAAGCTGTGACAAGAGAAGCAAGTTTGCTACTTTGCAGCTTGCCAAAGACCAGGGTAGGAGACTCAATCTGGTCAGTAGGCCGAATCTATACCTCCTCCACAGGTCAACTCCAGCAGGTAGGCAGGGCTGCCCACCTATCACTTACCTCACATTATTAATTCTGTGTCCAGCTGAGACCGTACCTGCCTGTGCACTGTTTTGCCAGAGTGGTACATACTCTGGTTATCTCCCACTTGGACTACTGCAATGCACTCTATGTGGGGCTACGTTTCAAGATGACTCAGAAACTACAATTAATCCAGAATGTGGCACCTAGACTGGTGACAGGGAGTGGCCACCACGACCTAACTCCACTCTGAAAGGATCGGCATTGGCTTCCAGTACGTTTCCAGGCACAATTCAAAGTGTTGCTGCTGACCTTTAAAGCTCTAAACAGTCTTGATTTTGTATACCTGAAGGAGCGTCTCCACTCCCATCATCCAGCCCAGACACTGAGGTCCAGCTCTGAGGGCCTTCTCAATAGTGGCACCCGCCCTGTGGAACACTCTCTATATAAATAACTATACATAAATAACTATATACATAAATAACTCTCTACATAAATAACTATATGACTTTAGAAGACATCTGAAGGCAACCCTGTACAGGGAAGTTTTTAATGGTTGATGTTTTATCGTGATTTTAAGATTTTGTTGGGAGCCGCCCAGACTGGCTGGGGCAACCCAGTCACATGGGCGGCATATAAATAATAAAATAATGATGGTGGGCAGTGACAACTTCAAAGGGGCTGATCAACTGACTGGTACTTACATTGTACCTTCAAAGGGGCTCATGATAACTGCCATTCGGCTGACTGGTATAGAGAGCAAGCCTCATTGGGTGCACTAGGGAATTCCCAAAATCAAATATCCTGTCTCCCAGTGGGGCTCACTGCCAGGGAGCAATCAGGAGAATACCTTATAAGCTCCCAACTGCTGCTTTTCAGCCATATTTTTACCTGCCCCACCCCTGATGTCATATGTGACATGGGGCAGATGGGTGTGGATTTTGAGAAAACAGCCTCACAGACCTCATACTGCCTGACTTAATTAGGCCTAGGGACTGGGGGTTTAAGGTAGCTCTGGGTCCACTGCTAAGTCATTACACATCATATAAAATTGAAATATTGAAAATAAGCACTGAATACTTCAAGCTTAGTTTTATTTTTGCCACTTCTAGTCTTAATGCTATCATACAATCTCATGAAAAACTATTATGTTAAACCTACTTTCAAATTTAACCCTCCCCTCCCCACGGGCCAAACAATTTCTTATTAAGTATAATTCCCCGCCCCCCAAACTTCTCTATTCTTGTTTCCAAAATAACTGCTCTTCAGTTTGAAGAGCCACCACACTGGACAACATAACAAGATTATCCATATCTCCATCAAGATTTATACCCTAAGACAGTTTTGCTTCCAGCAAACCTCCTTCTGTCAGTTAAAATCCACTACAAGATAATGAAGGAAGTACACTGGTCTTCTATCATCAGTCTGCCAACATGAGCTATATTTTTCATGTTCCTTGCATGCAACTCAAAGGGAAGTGGCAGTACAGTAAAATGGGCAAAGAGAGGAAAGTCTAGAATACTGGCCACAAGTTAGAATTCAGAATGTCCCCCTCCTTTTTTATAAGAAGTTTCTAGTCCTCATGGTCTTAGAGAACAATTTACTAAGGTGCAGGCAGGGTTTACTGAACATTCACAGGCAGAGTTCAATGGGGTCTTCTGGTCTGGGAAAAGTGCTTGATGTCCTATAGAGCAGGGAAGCCTGTGCAAGTGTAGACCCTAAATAATTATTGCTTGTAATCCGCAACTGGAATGATGAATACGTCTTATAACTTCATTTGCATATTATACTACAGCATTGACACTTATAAGCAAATTTCAGAAAGGCTTGATTATTACATTTTAACAATTTGGAACTACTCTCTGATGATTAGTGGCAGAGAAGACTTTATCTTAATTGTGCTATTAAATAATTCAAACACGTTAATGTACAATGTGGAAATTTAATGAAGTGTGTTGCCCATGGATTCTGTGCTGAAGTATTCTGGTGACCCCCTTGGTATGGGAAGTTGGACTGGCCTGTGAGAGACCATAGCACAACCCCCAAGTTACATTAGAGACAATCTGAAGACTGCCCCTTATAGCCCACACACTTCTTCTATGGCAGGGGCAGGGAACCTGCCTTCCACAGACTGACTGACTCCAGCTCTTCATTAAAAGTAATGGATGGCTAGTAAGAAAGCCAATTATTTGTGATCCCAGAGGGTATCTCAAAGTAGGCCTAGCACACCTCCAAGATAGCTTTCTCTCCCATCCACAGCCTTTAAGATCAATGCGTCAAACAGTACAATATCATCTGAGCACCATATTATAATGAAAAGGTTACATAAATGTTCAGTACCTGCCCCCAAACTATGAGACACCCTCTTCCTTGAGACCAACAGTCTCAGACTGAATACTGAGATGTGCTGATCCTGCATTTGACACACAAAGTTAAGTGGGCAGGTGTGTATGTGTCTAATTTCAATATAATTCAACTATCTATCTCAGACATTCTATTTTTAGTGCGGCCTCCCACCTGCACCACCTTAAACGGTTACTTAATCCAAGCCATTTGAGCACAGATGAGGACAGAAACTGACGTAAATGAGCGGTGGGGAAACCCTCTCACCATATCCCTGTAGGACCAGCAGTGTCTTGAAAAATTAGGCATGCTTTCCTTTGGCAAGAGTTATCAATGCAAACACATCAATAGCCCTGCTTAATGTGGTCCCCAAAGCAAGAGCAAGCACTGAAAACAGGCTCTAAACTGGGAGCCTCTTTGCTCATTTTGAATACTAACAGAATTTTAAGTTCGAAGTTGCATCACTTGATTTATAATCTAAATAACAGCCGTGTTTTACCTCACAAGGGAAATGCAGCAAACAGCATTTCAGGCAAGGTACTATTTATTCATCAGCTAAGGCCAAGCATTCACATACATGCAGTTATATTATGAAAAAGATGAATTTTATTATGCAAAGAAGCTGAGGCTATTTGACTTCCAATGTTTAAGGTAGCTCTGAAAAAGAAATCAATTTTGTCGGGATTTACTGCAAAGGTATGCCAAGTAAGTTATTGCAAATCAGCCTTAGAAAGTGCACATTATTCAAATACACAAAACTGGAAGGTCAGAGCTAAGTTCCATTTGACGGTGTCAAATAGCTTCATAGTACGAGCCAAAAATATTTGAGGCTTCCACAGCACAGAGACCTAAGATTCAATTACATCAGTGTCTATATTTGTAGACTATGCATTGCATTTAGGAAACTGATATTTATATAAATACAGGAAGTGTTAAAAGGAGTTGGTGACTGAACAAGGTATCCTATGTAAATATGTTAGCAGCTTGACTGTTTTAAGTATTGTTGAGAGTGAGATGAGAAAAAAAGCTCAGAAATGCAAACCAGGCAACTCAGGAGTTAATTCTAGCACAGTGTCCTTAAACAACCCTTTCAGTGGCTTGATATTACAGTCAAACATGCTGCCTCTAGAGTTTACTGCTACCATTAACAAGTGCATTGCAGTAAGATTTGCCACTAGACAGGCAGGAATAAAATGAAGCTTTTAATTAAAGCTGGCATTTCAGACTACTACTCAGGAGCAGTTATCCTGCTTAAGAACAAGATCTGGATTCAGCAAATAGTGAAGACAACGACCAAAGAACTGTGTAAAACTGCATTTCAGCAGCTGTTTCAGTGATGTGATTAAATATTTGGCAACTTTTAATTGCAGATTGTCCTTGTGCATTATGATCATTCCCCCATCCATGTTTGAAAATGTGCCTAATATTTAAGCACCCATAACTAAGAAAAGAAACACACACTAAAGGCATAGAATGCAACACTACACTAGCACAAACCAGTCTTTTCTTTCTTTCTTTTTAAAAAACCTAGCACTAATACCTTAAGGTACAGGTGGTGACCATTTCACATGGGGGTTGTGTTCTTGGCCCCCGTGTGTGTTGGTGGAGCATGTATAAGCACGTTCTGCCCTCTTCCAGGTCCAAAAGGACCCACGCGATGGCAATCACACGTCAACTGAATGAATCTAAAATGGTTGCCGCTTGCATATCAGTGTTTATAAGACTAAGACAGGGGTAGGCAACCTAAGGCCCGTGGGCCAGATCCGGCCCGCAGATGGTCTGGGAATCAGCGTGTTTTTACATGAGTAGAATGTGTCCTTTTATGTAAAATGCATCTCTGGGTTATTTGTGGGGCATAGGAATTGGTTCATTCTCGCCCCAATATAGTCCAGCCCACCACATGGTCTGAAGGAAGGTCCACGGCTGGAAAAGGTTGCTGACCCCTGGGCTAAGATATGGATCCTCCATAGAGCCCTTCTGCACCTGCCTCTCCCCAGATAAAATTTTGAACGCTAGAAGAGCCCCAGCTCATCTTTCCCGCTTTTATAGAAGGAACTTCCTGTCTGAAACACTGTAAAGCCACTGTCAGTCAGTGTACTGAGCTGGATGGCCAATGGTCAGACTCTGTCCTGTGTACTTCACTGTATGTGTACAAAGGTTTCAAAAGGAGTAGGCCTCCTTCAGAGAGTTCTGTGGGCCATTTTCAGATCAGTAAGCAAACAAATATTGTAGGATAGCTATTTTCAGGCAATCCAAATGATTTAATGGATTAGAAAGTCTACCTTTACTTTCCTAATCTAATTACTTTGTTCACCAGGTACTTTCTTTGCCTTATACCCTTGCTAGCTTGAGCCTTATACAAAGAGGCTACCTTACACCTGAATTATCTTTGCCATACCAGCTTGTAAAGTCCACACATGTAGGGCAAATTCTTGCATTCAATTACAGACTGATGCTGATTGTTTCCTTGGTCACATTGTATGAACAAGCTACATTTTTGTTCTTCTATTCAGGCCTCTCTATAATCTTTGTGCCAGGGAAAGAAATGGAATTACAACAACTGGAACTTGATCCAGGCATGAAGAAAGCCTTGAGGTATGCCTTTTTCACACTGAGAAAGCATCTGAAGGGTTCTGAAACCAAAGTCACTGTAAATTTTACAGAACCGGAAAAGCATGTCAATGTTACATCTGCTTTGTTCTGTTGCATTGCCTTGATTTCCTCTTCGTTCCCAATAAAGGAGGAGAGGGGAGGGAAAAGGAATTGCTATGGTAACAATTCTATGACACTAACTTGACAACCATTCTTCCCCAAAGTATATGAAGAAAGATACAGCAGATGAGAACTGTACAACTGTAAGGTTGTACTGTACTTGGAAACTATTTTAACATGGAGTTAAGGTTCTGGATTGAACATCTCATTTTAAAGATCCCTCTTCAAAACAAGGGTCTGATATTAGCTAAACCACCTGTACTTTCTGCCAGAGCTGAAAGTGTGTTTGCTTCACTGAACCTAGTAAAAATGCCTGCTTCACTGAGTAGATATGAAAACCTGACCTCAGTATATTTTTCCTTAAATAAATTTCACTTATTTAATTTATACTCCACCCTTTTCTCCCAAGGAGCTCAAAGGTACATGGTTCTCCTCCTCCTCATTTAATCCCCACAACACCACTCAGGTAGGTTAGGAAGAGAGGTAGTGACTGGGCCAAGGTTACCCAGTGAGCTTCATGATGGAATGGGGATTTGAACCTTGGTTCTACGTCAACCCAGGGATTGTCAACCTGGTCCCTACCACCCACTAATAGGTGTTTCAGGATTCTAGGTGGGCAGTAGGGGGTTCTACAGCACAAGCTGAATCCTCCTTCCATTGAGCACTGGTGGGCAGTAAGGAAATTTTACCATCAAGAAAGATGCATTAGTGGGCAGTAGGTATAAAAAGGTTGACTGCCCCTGCTCTAACCACTGCATCATTCAAGCTCTCCTACAACAAAAAAGGCCCTATAAACCAAAGTATGTTTCAGCATCACATTTCCAAGCATTATGGCAGTCATTACGAGAAATAAAGCTGGAATATAAGAACCTGCCTATTTAAACATTTCTCTTATCTACATTATACAATAAAACTTAAATAAAGATTAAACACCCAGAAAGTGTACTGTGAAAGTGAACATGAACAGCTCCTCAACTTTGGACTCCTCCCATCTTGTGGTGGAAATAACTTATTTTACACACTATGACTTAACACTCAGCTGGTTTACACTGTGGATGCTGCTACCCAGTTTGTTTATATACTTGGACTTTGAAGCCCTTTTTCCACCCACCTTGCTCTCTAACATTACTTTTGTTTACAACAGAACAAAATATCTAAAGAATGCCATCATTTCAGCATTTAAAAGTCCGTGGACCTTTAGGGGCAAAAGCAGAGAGCACAGTGTTAAAAAAGGGTTAGATTCCAGCTTTAAATGACCTATGGTAGTGCTGTTTAGATTGGTGAGCAGTAAGTGGATGGAAAGAGGAGCATCCCAAAGCACTTGCTACATGTTTCAAGCAAGCAGCTGGGTAGCAAACTGCACTGCTGACTTACTCATGTAACAGAAGACCTTTACTAAACACTCAAGGGTTTTTTTGTGTATGACAAGGTGGCAAACCCAGGTTTGCTGCCAAATGTGCACTCAATGGGAAGCTGTTGCCAATCTCAGCTTCCAGACAAATGTTATTTGTACAATGATACACACGTGAAAACACCTGTGTTCAAGTGCCCATGTAATTAACACTTTGTTTTGTAGGTGTGCACCATAAAAGATGTGATGAGTCCCCAATGCAGCTTTGTCAGCTGTAGAAGTGGTCACATGCTCTTTGCCCTCAAATGTATTTTGAAAGTGACCCCATTTACCTGACAAAGACCAGGTGTCCACTGAGCTTTCTAACAGAATCAAATACATACTATTTAATATACTCTAGCACTTGCTGTACAGTAGCCAATAAAAAACACACACATACAGTCACACCCTTTACTATGTGTTTACCTGTCCCATCATCACACCTGGAGGAAACAGTCAGAAACCAGACAAGCTGCTAAATGTTTGAGCAAGCAAAATAAAAGAAGTTTGCCTAATCCCTGAAGTTGATTTGGGCCTCCTTAAGGAGGCAACTGCTAGGAAAGGGAGGAAGCTTCTTTCAGAGACATTCCCCTGCACCTCCACTACATGTCCTAAGTAAATTATAACTTCATTTTCAATTACTCCACAATAATTACTTTCTAATATTACATTTGAAAAACCTGGCCAATGATTTTGGGAGACTTATTTGGCAAATCCTGAGACCCCCTAATCTAAACTACTTTAAGCAAAAAAGTAAAATGATTTACAAAGAGTGAACTGAAGTTAATGTCTTTTATATGTAGAAATTGCACCTGTGATTAGTTTCAAACCACTACCAGCTTTCTGGGGAATTCTGCTTGAATGAGTTTTACTCCCTATGAAAGTCCTTTGGTGCAGAAGCTAAGCAGGTCTATAAAGTATGTCCAAGAGACGAGACAAAGCCATAGTTATCTTCCTCACGGGATCAGACCAAGAAAATTGGTGAATGGTTTTAGTAATGCATCACTTCTCTTCCTGTACAGTATCCAACACATTGTTAACATGCAATAAATCCACAATAACTGACCCACATAGCAATGTAGTTTGAGGAAACAAAACTCAAATTGGTTAACTTGCACTAACGCTTTAGCCACACTGTCATCTTCAGACCAGGATAATTTGCAGAACCGAATCTGCAAATTATTTCCACCAACTCATTTCAACCAACTCATACCAGTTTCCAACTTTGGGGAGGGGTGGAGGAAAAAAACCACAAGAGCCCAATTTTCTTAACGCGGTGGGTCACCGGAAGCGAACGCTCTCAAAGACCAAATGTGTGGAGCGGCAAGAAGAGATTGTCACTCACTGTAGCGGCAGCTACAAAATCATTATTGCGAAAGCGCGATCTTGGGTATGCGGTGCCAGGCGCAGTGGATGGGAGTGGACATCTGGGAGCTGCCCCGGAAACCATCATTACCCGTAACCACGCTTTGCACGAGGAAGGGGGGTGGGTTGGTAAAAAGATTTCACGTCAGCCTGGAGCGGGAACGGTGTTCCCCGCGAGCCAGACCGCGGAAGATTAACAAGTCGCCTCTGCAGACGCGGGAAATGCAAAACGGCCGCTCGGAGCCTCTCCGGAGAAAACGGCCCCGGGAGTTGCGAGGCATCTGCCCCGGGTGCGCTGCGTGGGGAGCCCGGCGAGGCTAAGTTACGGGGAAATGCACACAGACACGCGCGCGAGGCCACCGCCACACGCTTCCCAGCACCGAAAGCAGGCAGGGCAGCAGCCCGCCCGGAAAACGGCTGACAGGCCCAAGGCGGGTCGTCGTCGTCGTCCTCCTCACCTGCCACCGGCTTCGAAGGCGGGCTGCCCCCTTTCGGCCGCCAAGCCACGAGGCGGGAGCGGCGCGCACGTCCGCCTGCGGAGCCTCAACTTGGGCCGAGGGCGGAAGGCGGAGGCCGGCGCGCCCGCGTGGGGGGCTTGAGAGAAGCGCCCCGGTCTGGAGGAGCCCCTCGGGGCCCGCTCCCCGCACCCTCCACCCGCCTCAGGCAGTGACTCACCGACGCTCCTGTAGCCCAGGATGGCGATCTTACGGGACTTGGACGGCGGCATCTTTTCCCCGCCGGGCCCCGAACCACATCAAGGGCTCCGGCCACGGGCGGGCGGGACGAGAGGGAGAACGGGAGGCGCTGCTCCTGACGAGGAGGCGGAGGCGGGCGGCCGAGGCCTTAGGTGGGGCCGGCTGGGGACAGGTAGAGGCGGCAGGGGGCGGCAGCGCGCGGCATGCAAGGCGGCGGAGGGAGGGGTGAGGGGAAGAGACGGACCGCGCGGGACTCGCTGACTAACTGAGAGGCACGGCGATGCGACGGCGCCCGCTTCACTCACGTGACAACCGCCTTCCTCGGCCGTCTCCTCCTCCGCTTCCTCCCCCTTCACCCCCCCCACCGCTCGCGCGTGCGCGCATCTTCGCCTCAGCATTCGCTCGCCCACGTACGGCCGCCGTCGTGCGCGCTTGCGTCACGGGCGAGGGAGAGGTTCACCGTTGGACTGGCAGGCGGGCAAACGGCCGAGCCGAGCTCGCGCTGGAAATTTCGCTGCGTCATCCTTCCCTCAAGGAGGTTGCCCCGCCTGGTTGTTTGGCTCTGGCTCTGGCTCTGCTCTGGCTCTGGCTCTCCCGACCCCGCCCACTCCTTTTCACCTCCTCAGGAGGGGCAGGCGTTGGTTGGATATACAGTATCGGCTATTTTTTGTTGTTTGGCGGAGGGCGGGGTGACGGCGGCTTTGCGCGCCAACGGGGCTGCTGATTGGGTCCCGCTGATGACTCGCTGCTATTGGCCAAATCCGAATGCAAGGTGTGGGAGTGTGGAGTCGTGGGGGTTGTCTCTCCGGTGATTGGCAGGAGATAGCGGAGCGGCCTGCGTGAGGAAAAGAGCCGCGCGTGCGTGCTTGAGTACGTGCGTGCTGGGCCCATTGTCAAAATGTCCCCTTAACTAGCGGGCAGCTGGCGAGAGGCCGCCGGTGGTTTTAGTGTTGTCTGCCGAAGAAGGGTTCTAGTGAAATGGTGGCGCACGCTTTGGCCCCCAAATCAGCGCACGGGACAGATTGAGCTCCCTCCATTTGCACTGGGAAAGCTTAAAAAAATGCATTGACGTATCTTACTATCCCGTCTGCCGCCAGGGATTTGTGTGTACAGTACCTGAATCACGAGTGCTACGATATTTACACTGATTGGGTTTGATTCCTTGAATGGCTTTACCACGTGTCTGGATCAGGGGGGGCTAAAGTATTTTTATTTAGTTATTTAATTTCTATACCGCTTTATATTTTTAAGAAAAATCTCCAAGCGATTTACAGCATATTAAATCAGTAAAGCATAAATAAAACAATCTGAAGAACGTCAAATATAGGGCATACAGACAACATAATTAATAGAAAACTAAAATATTATCTTAAAAGATTTCAAAATAAAATCTTCCCATCCAGGAAGGGAACGGCAGAGTTGAGTTTTCCCGTTTCCCCCTCACAGCACGCTGCAAACTAAGAGGGTTGCGATTTGGTCGAGGTTCACGGTCAAGTGCAGCGATTTCAGCCATCGGTCAAGTCTGCTACAACTATACTGCGCCACACTGGCTGCTTTTATCAGTGACTAATAATGCTAATGTATGCGCTCACACAGATAAATTATATGCACATTACTCACTGTATTACAACTTACATGGTTAAAATTCTGCTCTTTGTGAAGGACTGGGTTAAGAGGCGTTATAGGTTTTTGCCCCTACATTATAGGTTCCAAAGCATGCAGGCTCCCCAGGGGTTTTGTGTGTGTGTGTGTGTGTGTGCTGGTTGACAACATGGTGTTGGGTGTGCTTCCTATCTCCTATTCTCCAACTCACTTGCTTCTCCCAAGTATATGTGTAACTAGCATAGAGTAACTTTTATGGGGCCAGTGTGGTGTAGTGGTTCACAGCAGTGGTTCTTGTAAGGGTGTGGTGATACCACACTGGTGTGGCAGAAAAGGATGGCAGTGTGGCAGAAAGATTCAAGGACCATCAAAGAAACATTTAAACAAAGAAACATTTAAACATTTCAGTGCAGTATGGTATAGCATACATGCAGCAACCATTTTGTAGATGTCCAATTGATGCACAACTGCTGACAAGTGGGTCCTTTTGGAGGTCAGAATGAGGGAGTAACAGGCTTATGCACACTTTCCTGACACACCTGAGGGCCAGGAATGAAACCCCCAAGCAAAATGGTTACCGCCTATATCATCAAAATATTTTTTATTTGTAGAATATAGCTGTGAGTTCTTTTTTGTTTTCGGATGTATTTATCAATAAAAAAAAATCAGTGCAACGTGAGCAAATGTTTATTTTGAAAGTATAGCCTAGAGAAAAAAGTTTGAGAACCACTGGGTCATAAATGCAATGAATTTTTTTTTTAACTTCTCCCTCTGGGTACTGAGGATTAGGCTCATCTCAGATGGTGCAGCGAAGTTTGGGTTTCCCATAGAAAAGATGAATAAGAGTTACCCAAGAAGGCAGACAGTGTTATAGTAGAGTCTTTGTATATGTACTCTGGAGATTGTTGGGACAAGTAATTGTTGAGAGCATGCTTGCATATATGGGTGAATGTATACTGGTAGTTTTCAGATGTTTCAGTAGAATTTATGTGCATCTTGAGTGAGGGGAATCCCATTTCATGAATTTTGATATTTTCTGTTCTATATACTGTAATAATAATTTAAAAAATCAGGGCTTTTATTTCAGACAGGACCTTGCCGTAATTCAGTTCCAGCACCTCTGAGATGGCTGCCATTGCCATTATAAGAGAACTAGGGTGGATTTCATGGTGAGTTCTGGCACCTCTTTTTCTAGAGAAATAGCTCTGATGATGATGATAAATAATTTATTACTTGTACCCTGCCCATCTATTAATTGTGTTTGTTGATTTCCTTTGTAAACTTTGCCATTTTTAAACGAAAAGTAGTTCTACAAATAAAATAATATTTTGTGTTCTAGCCATTCACTCCTCTCAGATAATATTACTGTATTTTTTGCACCATAACACTCACTTTTTTCGTCCTAAAAAGTAAGGGGAAATGTCTGTACGTGTTATGGAGGGAATGCCTACGAGTGGCATGCCTACGGATTTTCCTCCTCTGAAAGCTACGTGCGTGTTATGGTCGAGTGCGTGTTATAGAGCGAAAAATACAGTATTTCATAACCCCTCCTGTTTTTCTGTTTCTGCAAACCTTTGAGTTCTCCCTAGCTTGCTGATACAGTGGTGCCTCGCAAGACGAAAAGAATCCGTTCTGCGAGTCTCTTCGTCTTGCGGTTTTTTTCGTCTTGCGAAGCAAGCCCATTAGCGGCTTAGCGCTATTAGCGGCTTAGCGGATCAGCTGATAAGCGGCTTGGGAAAAAGGGGGGGGGAGGAAAAAAAACCCCGCAGGAACTCGCAAGACATTTCCGTCTTGCGAAGCAAGCCCATAGGAAATTCGTTTTGCGAAGCACCTCCAAAACGGAAAACCCTTTCGTCTAGCGGGTTTTCCGTCTTGCGAGGCATTCGTCTTGCGGGGCACCACTGTACTTCCCTAGTGCCTTGTGCCATTTTGGCTCCATAAGGATTCACACTTGAAGAAAGAGTATATTATTAGTATATACAATGTATCTCTCAGCTTATAAAGTGTTATTTGATTTAAAGATGCTTTGGCCACCATGCGATGTAGTTTTCTTATCCAATAGCATTTACTAATAATTGCTCCCGGTTGTTGTTTCATACACGTATTTCGCTTACGTATTTAAATTTTAATGTTTAACCTATTTAAAGCACACATTCTGAAGAGGATACAAGCAGGATATAAGTCAGTATCAATGGTGGGAAAGTACATTGTCCTTCTCAGCCATGTTAACTCTGACTGCAGCTGACAAAATCTTATCTATCCCATCTGAAATCTCTGGATAATTGTTCACCTTTCATGAGAGACCTCAATGCTGTACTGGCACCCTTCAGACGTAGACTATGAAATTTGCACAGACCATCATGTATTGTTGGAGGGGTCAGGAGTTCCTTCAACAAGAATGGTTTGGAGTGTAGATAAAAGGAACAGGGTATTCTGGATTGTAAGCACAATCAGTTCCTTTTGTTTTTTGTATCATATGTATCTCCTATTTGAAATGTAAATGATGCAGAAGAAAACTAGGACCTGTCTTGTGTCACATTCTGAATGTCCACAGACACAGCAAATATATTTTCCTTTCACACTGCTCTTTCATAAGCATCTGGATGTGGAATTAACGGTGTGTTTCTACATGGCGCAATACAGCACTATATACTCCACAAGCGTTCTTCTCCATGGCCAAGTCTTCTGTAATGTTTATTCACAAGGCAGTTCCATTCAGCAAAGGTCTCTTGCAACATTAGTAGATGCCTTATTCCAGGTTTAGTGCTTTTTATTGCTACCTATGCAGCACAACTGGGTGTGTGGATTACTTATGAATTGCCCCTGAAGCCTCTTCCATTTGTGTGTGGTGTGTATGAAGATTTAATTACTGGCTTCCTTTCATTATGTAATAGTTAAAGAGAGCTATTTGCTATGGGAGGAAATAGACAATAAAAGGAACAAACCTTCCCCAGCGAAGTTAACTAATGGTTATCGTGAAACTTTTCAAGAGACACAGCCTCAACAGAAACACTGAAAGGCTGGAGGAGTGAACAGAGCCCATAGCTTTTATCACTGCCCTTAAAATAATTCTTTTGACTGTACTAATTTTTGCTTTCTGTCAGGCATTGGCAAGGCAGAAAGGTGGAATATAAATATTTTAAACAATTATAAAATGGGCAGAACCTGTAAAGAAGAAACGGTTAATTAATGATCAAGTACACTCTAAAGCGCTGGGGAGCGCTGGGGAGCGCTCTGACTGCATTTTATTACAACACCCCACCCCAAAATCAGGACATTGCACTGAACAGAGGCACTTTGGCAATGATGTCTGAACAGTGGGGATGGGAAGTCTTGATGCAGAGATACATCCTGCTAGTATACAGCCAACATATCCACACAATGTACAGGAGACAAATAGATGCTTAAGGGACAGAACCTTCCCTGGAAAGAAGCTATTCAACTCCAGAGTCTTCCACAGATATCTTTCTTTAATTTCTCAAAAGGGAAAAGAACTGCCTGTTTTCTGTTTGTTTGTTTTTTAAAAATAAGCTTATTAAAAAGAAAAGAGCACATCCTTAAAAACAACTACATTTTGGACAACAAATATATGTTTATAGTTTACACAAATAATCAGTTTGCCTTCTGAAAGGAATTAACTTGAATCGCCCTAAAAATGGAATATGCCAGAACATGTGGTTGTACTGCATATGGAGATTTATGGGTGTATTTTTAAGTGGATTATGCCATCTTCTGGACACCTAGGATTTTTTTGTTACTAAAATTACACAGTAGGACTTTTGGAATTATTCTCACACCCTGGTTTTCATTCCAATCTTTACAGACTACCAGCATGATACTGTTACTTTTCTGCAAGTTTATATGCAATCCAACATTCACCTTCCTTTGTTGATTACTTTTTCATAGCTTCTTTTCTGTGGAAATATGAGGTGTCTAGGGGTGATACATTTGACAAACCCGATTTCTGTGCCTCTTGTGTACAACCCATCTAAAAGCCACATGGTTTGCACCACTGTTTTTAGTAATGAGAGATCTTCGTATATAACAATCAATGTTTTATTAATGAATATGGTGAAGTTTTAGCTATCCACCAAAGATGTGTAAAAAATTGCAAGAAAATAAAAATAAATAAAGCTGGTTTTAGATCAGTCTTGTTTTACCATCTCTTCAGAATGCAACATTTATAAACACACAAAACTGTCATTAAAGTCTTAAAGTAATCTACTGATATTCAAATTACAGCTTTTATGACAAATCTAATGATAACTGAAACTGATTTGGTTTTAGGTTTAGCGACTTGAACATTCAAATACAGTGTCTCGTTTCACACAATACTTCCTCTTATTGTGATGGGCAACAGCGATGACATATTGTTGGCTTTTTGACATAAGGCACTATGATATGAATATGCCATACACTTGCCTTATGTCAGAGATCTGTTGCTGAGCAGTGACTTCTATCAAATACAAAAGATGTTTGTTTTCAGGATACAGTGCATTTTAGATGAAGGACATCATGTGAAGTCTTTCAGCAAACATTTTGAAATGCAAGCCTGTATTTAATACATAAGCTTTTTGTCATGCTGCTTTTTGTGTGTGACAGTCACTGGGAAGTAATAGACTAGTTACCCAACACTCAGTCCCAATACACACATACTCATCCCCATTTCTCTCTTCTCTAGTGCTGCCAGTGTTCTTGAGGCAAAGATGACCCAGTAACTTCAATCAAGTTCTTCTACAAAGGTTTATACGTTCACAGCAATCATTCAGTTTCACTTTCCTTTTGTTTGGCACCTGTTAACGGAAAGGTAGATGTGAGAAAATGTGTACACCAGGGGTCAGCAAATGTTTTCAGCAAGGGGCCGGTCCACTGTCCCTCAGACCTTGTGGGGGGCCAGCCTATATTTTGAAAAAAATAATAATAATGAATTCCTATGCGCCACAAATAACCCAGAGATGCATTTTAAATAAAAGGACACATTCTACTCATGTAAAAACATGCTGATTCCCGGACTGCCCGTGGGCCAGATTTAGAAGGCGATTGGGCCGGATCCAGCCCCCGGACCTTAGTTTGCCTACCCATGGTCTGCACTCTCATATCATGGGAGAGACTGCATTTGCCCAGCATTCAACACATAACATTTTTTGTGCCTGGCAAAATTTGATTTTTCTACCCCTGCACCCAGTGAAATTTTCAAAGCCATTATGCATTCTGCCAAACTTTTTATTTTTATGGAAGTTTGGTCTATTCATAATATACAATGTATAAACTTTACTTTTAAGCTCTAATGCAATATACACTGTACCTTTTATTATTTTAAACTTTTTAGCTAGAGGACATTATGGTCCAGATGCAAAGTTCTGCTGACACCCAAATGCATTCATAGCAGTTGTGGCCTGTGTACAATTCTTTGCTCACTTATATCAGAGGCAGCCCAGTGCACTAAGTGCAAGTTCAGCCCATTACATTTGTGTGCAAGGGAGAGATTACTGTGCCTACCAATGCTCCAACATGCACAAGGGTCAATCTGTCCGACTAACTGATAACTAGAAGTATTAATCCAGTTCTCCACATAATGGAGAAATTCACATTTTAGGGGTGCTAACTAAAAGATGTGCTGCTTTTAAGAGAAGGTTATCATTGTGACATTTGGTGTGAATACAGGAGACAACTGGCTCAGTCATGAAGCCCACTTGGCCTTGAGCAAATCAGCATCAGTCTCAACTTTCAAGAGTTGTTGTGAGCATAAAGTCATTGTACAATACTTTGTATGTTACAGAAGAACTCAATACATAAATGCTGTATACATACCAGCTGGTGAGAGCACCAGAGCTTGTAGGATGTCCGAGAGGGAGATGATACCAACAATACTATCTGCTTCATTCACTACCACCAATCGATGCACCTGCAAACATGAAACAAAAGCATATTAAGAGATTACTGTATTTGCCAATGAGCAGTGCACTCCACGTTCATGTTAATAATAGCCAGATGAATCAAGTTATTTCGAAGGACACTCAACTCCCCCTCAATGAATTAATATAGAGACTTTCCAGAACAAATTTTTGTTCAGCTCCAGAGACCCAGGAGGGCACACCACATTCAAACTGAATTTACAGTGAGATACAACGAGAAAACATTAAACTGGATCCATTTTCTAATGCCGCTAGGTGAAGCCTGGATCAGACCATTTAGTTTTACACCAGTATGTCATTAAAAAGCAGTCCCAATTTCCCTCGCTGTTAGCACTGTGCGTTTGCATTCACATCTTTTCTGTGGGCTTGTACATGAATAACTGGAGGCCCAGCTGTTCTATAATTGAACAGGGACATGCTGCACAGTAGCAGAATACATTTCACTTTTCACAGCTATGAAAGGCTAATTGTTGAAATGCTAGCAAGGTGTTATTTAACAGTAAAAACTGTCCGTCGACAGATAGAAGAAATCTGAGAGTGCAGATTGCATTTTCCTGATTGTCAGAACAGAATATAAAGTTCAACAGAAATTATTCCTACTCATTATGAATACATTCAAGTGGAAAGTTCTTGTTAAAAATAGATACTGTCTGTAACCCAAACACTGCCACATAATCTAACAAGGAACAGACTAAAACTAACAAGTCTATTTTTATTATAAAAGTGAAGTGTAATGTTACTGGTTCCATACATAGTTAAATCATATTTATAATTAGAATAGCCTAATTTACAACGTCAGCTTAATGGTGTGTCTTTAAAATTTATGCACCACTATTTTAGGTGCATATTATAGTTTGTGTTTGCCCGATAGGACTTTTAAACAACATACCCTCCCCACATAGCACATCTCCTGAGTTTCAAAAGCAGTTTGCTATACTGCACAGACACCCCTTTGGGCAAATGTACAACCGGTCAAGCATTGATGAGTAGACAGTGCCAGCAGCCCTCTGTTTGTGAGTTTGCATCTAGTTAATTGAACTGGGGAACATGCCAACAGCAGTGCCATAAACCCACACGGAGTATGCCACAGTTGGCATTTCATATATGGGGTATGTGAACAGCTGTTTGAGAGGGAAAAGTCCACAACCTTATCTGACACGCTTTTCTAGAGTAGGTCTACATCTTTTTCGCTTTATAATCTGACAAAAGTTTTGTTCAGCTGTTTTTAAATACGCACACTTATCACGGAGTACTTGTAGCTTTGCCACGAAGACATTTGAGTAAGACAGCAGTTGTTTATGGGAAAGATGCCCAAATGATTAAGATGCAAAATAGTGAGATGATCAGTTCCCACAAGCATTTAAAGAATGACCAGACTCTCAACAGATGACCTCGGCTCTACTAAACATTTGATGTTTTATGATTGCTCTCAACCATTTTCCAATTTTGTAACCACTTTAAACTTCCATCAAAATGTTTGCTAAAAGTAACTCAGAAATACAAGAAACAAAGAGCAAGAGAGGCCTTTGTCAAAGAAATAGACATAGCAAAGTTCAAGTCAAGGTACTTCAACAGTTTAGGACAGAGGTGAACTACATACCGGCCAGGTAACTTAGAGCTCCTCTTCTCTTGTATTTGAACAGTCATACCCACCTGATACAAATGGGGAACACAGGAAAGAAATAGAAAAGGGGGGAAATTCTATTTTTATATATGTTCCTCTTACGTTGGCGATACTTTAGACAGGGTTATTATGATGGATGGGTTTAATATGACTATTAAGGATGGACTATCACATGGTCAGTCACTTGGCCATCTTTCTCAAGTTCAACAGCTTCATTACTCAAAGGCTATCGATTAATAAAGTGACAGTACAAACACTTCTCTGCCAAGACGCAACAGCAATAACCAATTACTTTAAAAAAAACCTCCACCCATCCTCCAATCTAATTCAGATTTCTGGTATCTACATAAGTTGTGAAATAATTACATGGCATCTTTCTGAAAAGATATTGTAAGATCGGTTATGTCTGTGTTTAGAAATATATAAAATTGAGACACCATTGATTTTAAAGCACATACCAATCTTAGTTAATGTTGGAAAGTTTCCATTGCTACCTGTTCTTGCTTTGTGTGTACCTGATCGGGTGTCATAACTGATTTTATCCCATATGAAAAATTTCACTCAGAATATTTTGCATTTCACTTTTTCAAATTATGGTCTGAAATTAGGGCACTGGGCAGGGAGAGGGGAAAACGAGAAAGCATATTATGGCTTGGTTGGCTTTGTCAGTGAAGGAAGACTCTATGTTCCATTACAATGGTGATGGTTGTATGGGAAAGTTTCCCATATACCTCATAACATTTATCCTGTCCCATCCTAGGGGAGAAGGAAGGAAGAAATCACAAGATTTTAAGGAGGATGTCTAAGAGTTTGAATGTAGAAGCTCAAATGCTATTTTCTGATAACTAGATGGGAAGCTACTTCCTAGCCTGCAAGGTGATCATGCCTGTAGCTAAAAGGCAGCACTATCCCAGAAGAACTGTCCTGTCCCTGGTATTACTGCAGAATTCAAAACGTGCAGTATTTTGAAAGCAAAGCGTAATTATTGATTACACCCTTATCCAGAACTATGTGCTCTGTATTAAACTTACAAGTTTGCATTTCTTTTCCCCTTTCAACCAACGTATACTAGTTGTCACATAAATACTGATTAAAGGGTGCGCTAGCAGAATCCACATTTCTGTGATGTGCCTTTGCAAACTAATATTCATCAAGTTTTAAAAAATGTGGCAGAAGTCACAGTTCTCACATAACCACCAACAGTCCAGCTAAGTTTTTCATCTATAAACCTTAGGTTAGAGCAACTTTAGATCTCCCACCTCTTCATTTCAGCAAAAGACCTTTAGACTTCAGTCCATCAACAATGCCACATGTTTTCATAGGTAGCCATCACAATCTCCACAAAAATCAGGGCTTGGTCACACTGCTTGCCAAAACCCGAAGTCTCCAAGGCTGCAGTAGTTCATCATGCTCAATTACTTTTTTATTTTAAAGAAAGTGTAAGAAATATGACAGTCTTTAAAAGTTAGAATAAAGAATCCATGAAGTACAGAGCCGTTGTGCTTTATGTAGGATTATAAAATATAAGTTTAAATGCACATTCTAGCACACCTTTGAAGGAGTCTTATGCAGACATCGCCCGAGTCCTTCTTTGAAATTGTGTTAGCTGGAATTCTGGTTAGCAACACTACTCAGAAATGTGTTGTGGTCCAAGAACTCTCACCTCAGCTTTAACTATCCGATCCACGATGGTCTCCAGTGTTTCCAGCTTACTGCATTTCACAACACCTTCAAAATACTGAGAGCGGTGTTGTAGGGCTTGTGTCACTGTGATATCTAAGTTATTATAAGTTTTTTCAGCAGCAAGATTCTGAAAAAAAGTGATTACATAAGACTCTTTTTTTTTTTAAACCAAACACCCAATGTATTATCCCCTTATATCAGGAATGTGATGCTACTAAGATCATTTCAGAAATGGAACAAAAACCAAGTCCTCCAGATACACTAAGAGTACAATCCAAATAAATACAGTGGTGCCTCGCAAGATGAAAAGAATCCGTTCCGCGAGTCTCTTCGTCTTGCGGTTTTTTTCGTCTTGCGAAGGAAGCCCATTAGCGGCTTAGCGCTATTAGCGGCTTAGCGGGCTTAGCGGATCAGCTGTTAAGCAGCTTAGCGGATCAGCTGTTAAGCGGCTTGGGGGGAAAGGGGGGGGGAGAAACCCCGCAGGAACTCGCAAGACATTTTCGTGTGGCGAAGCAAGCCCATAGCAAATTCGTTTTGCGAAGCACCTCCAAAACGGAAAACCCTTTCGTCTAGCGGGTTTTCCGTCTTGCAAGGCATTCGTCTTGCGGGGCACCACTGCATGTGCAATGTTAGGTTGCACAAAGATATAACATTATGACCAAGCTTGCATGCCAGTTAGGAGGACTATTGTGCCTCTGCTAAACACGATTGGCTCTTTGCAGATTAATGTTTCCTGATCTCCAAACCAAGTTTAGGATATCAGGAAAACCCAATGAGCTTGCACACTCCTCCCCTTCCTGTCTCAAATGGGTAGTCCTATTTTCTTTCAGTTTGCACCAGATTTCCACTTTAATCATGGTTGCAAACTGCGGATTAGTGCAAATTAGTGTGTAAACATAACACTAATCATAAAAAGGTAAGGACCCCTGACAGTTAAGTCCAGTTGCAAACGACTCTGGGGTTGCGGCGCTCATCTCGCTTTACTGGCCAAGGGAGCCGACGTTTGTCTGCAGACAGTTTTTCCGGGTCATGTGGCCAGCATGACTAAGCCGCTTCTGGTGAAACCAGAGCAGCGCATGGAAACGCCGTTTACCTTCACGCCACAGCAGTACCTATTTATCTACTTGCACTTTGACATGCTTTCGAACTACTAGGTTGACAGGAGCTGGGACCAAGCAACGGGAGCACACCCTGTTGCGGGGATTCCAACCGCCGACCTTCTGATTGGCAAGCCCTAGGCTCAGTGGTTTAGACCACAGCGCCACCCATGTCCCTCGTAACACTAATCATAGATAGCTACAAAACTCAAATTGAGTGGTGGGTGCTCACAGAAGAGGGGAGAATATAGGAGCGTGCAAACCTATGATATCCCAATCTTGATTAGGAGATGGGGCACCATTAGGTTTGCACCAAGTAACAGACTGAGTCTTTTGTTGGTTGCCAGCTGCTCTCTCCTTTCCAAGGAAATTTACCTTCCCACCCCTCTAGAAGCACTCATGGAAACCATCATAGGAATAATTGAAATTAGAGACTAACATAGAAATATCAGGAACTGAAGAGCAAAAAGGACCATTCTACTCTAGGAAAAGCCTCTGAGCAAAAGTGAGAGATATAAAATATATTTAGAAAGATATAAAACATGTAAATACTTACTATTACATCAAATTTGGAATAAATATCTACAACTTTTCCTAAAAACAGAAGATAAAACAAACTTTATGTTGGTAATTAAGCTATAAAACCAAATACAATACTCTATATTAGCCTCTCAACCTGGTTCAAATGTTTTAGAATAGAATCATAGAGCTGGAAGAGACCACAAGGGTCATCGAGTCCAACCCCCTGCCAAGCAGGAAACACCATCAGAGCACTCCTGACATATGGTTGTCAAGCCTCTGCTTAAAGACCTCCAAAGAAGGAGACTCCACCACACTCCTTGGCAGCAAATTCCACTGTCGAACAGCTCTTACTGTCAGGAAGTTCTTCCTAATGTTTAGGTGGAATCTTCTTTCTTGTAGTTTGGATCCATTGCTCCGTGTCCGCTTCTCTGGAGCAGCAGAAAACAACCTTTCTCCCTCCTCTATGTGACATCCTTTTATATATTTGAACATGGCTATCATATCACCCCTTAACCTCCTCTTCTCCAGGCTAAACATGCCCAGCTCCCTTAGCCGATCCTCAGAAGGCATTGTTTCCAGGCCTTTGACCATTTTGGTTGCCCTCCTCTGTACACGTTCTAGTTTGTCAGTGTCCTTCTTGAACTGTGGTGCCCAGAACTGGACACAGTACTCCAGGTGAGGTCTGACCAGAGCAGAATACAGTGGCACTATAACTTCCCTTGATCTAGATGCTATACTCCTATTGATGCAGCCCAGAATTGCATTGGCTTTTTTAGCTGCCGCGTCACACTGTTGGCTCATGTTAAGTTTGTGGTCAACCAAGACTCCTAGATCCTTTTCACATGTACTGCTCTCAAGCCAGGTGTCACCCATCTTGTATTTGTGCCTCTCATTTTTTTTGCCCAAGTGCAATACTTTACATTTCTCCCTGTTAAAATTCATCTCCCTGTTAAAAACAATTCATGTTTTAAGAGTACAACTCCCACCAATCCCTAGCCAGCACAAAGACTGTTCTATACAAATTAAAAAATTGTTCAGTAGCACCTTAGAGACCAACTAAGTTTGTTCTGGGTATAAGCTTTCGTGTGCATGCACACTACTTTAAGATGGATGTTAATACACCTCCAAATTGTATTAACAGATTTACAGCCTGGTCCCATACTTGTTTATTCAGAGATCATGGGGTTTACTTCCATAATGTGTATATGACACACATGCTTACTTTTAAGTCAACAAGTTATAGTGCAGGATGAATCCATATAAAAAGGTGAGCATATTTTAGGAAACACAGTGGATTTTTAGCTTCAATGATTTCAGCACAGAAAATAATTAATGGGAAATTTTGCCTTCCTTACTCAAGAAATGCAAAAACACAACCCATCTGCACTTTTCTGTACATTATATTGGAATGGAAGGAAAATGAAATTACTGCAGAGGTATAATAAAAATAGAGGTGCAAATCAGGAGTAATTTTATTGAAGTGAAAACACACAACTGAAAAGAGAAGCAAAAATATATTTTGTTCTAGATCCTATAGGGTTTGATGAGAGTGGAAAAGGGATATGAGCAAATGTGCTTTTAGCTTTAAATGATAATGAAAAGCAAGATAACCAAAACAGAATGGAACCATTTTGTTCTATTACAGTTTCCTAGAAACGTAATTAATTCAAGTGAGATGATAGAGATGTTATGAATAAAAGATTGATCAAAGGGTGATAAAGAAGCTTTTTTCTCCTTTTATTTTTCCCCATTTAATAAGGCGGCTCAGATAATTTAGCACTTACGACAGATAACCAATAGCAAAATAAACTATTTCCTTCCGAACGATAGCCATTTTACTGAATACAAACCTGACTCATCCACAACAGGTAGTGCTGATATCCTTCTATCTACAAATATATTCAATGCTTTAATGATAGGAGTGTCTGGGTGTATAAAGGCAATGTTGTCATATGTTCCTATCCCAAGTTCATCCAGATTTTGCTTCATAAAGGCAGGCTTTGGCATTTCTGACACCTAGAAGAAGTAAAATACTACTTGTTTGACAGGCATATTTTACCATTTGTAAGCTACACAGCTCACACAGTTTTAAAAATTACCACGCAAGGAATTTTCTTATCATGTCTTTCAACTGGTAACATATTTTAGTAGCCTA
Source organism: Podarcis tiliguerta (assembly GCF_965153285.1). Taxonomy (NCBI): domain Eukaryota; kingdom Metazoa; phylum Chordata; class Lepidosauria; order Squamata; family Lacertidae; genus Podarcis; species Podarcis tiliguerta. The sequence goes on along the minus strand of NC_139545.1, from coordinate 49,347,502 downwards.
GTAAGCTTAAGATTAGTGGGCAAAGTCAAATGCGTTAGAATGAAGCTAACACTGTCTTTGAAGTTGAACTCTATTCTGGCATTCTGTCCCACGTTTCTTGCCCATATAGGGATGCCCTGAACTGGGAAAACACAATAAATATCCAATATACAGTAACACGTTCACAGCTTTTATAATTGCAGCATGGATTGCAGTGGCACAAGTGTCCTTGGTGTTTTGAAGATGCAGCTTATGAATGAAACAGCACAGTTATCATTCAAAGCTTGCTGCTTCCTTATCCAAGCTTCACAATGCAATTATTAATGCCTTATCTAAGGTTGAATGCTAGAACTTCTGAGTGTCGTATAACCCAGGCATCATTTGGACATGCTTCTGCAGCTGTGACATTTAGCACACTGAATTTTGCAGGAGAGTTATGAAAGGGATAGCATGTCTAAGGAGTTTTACTAGCATATCTTTTTATTGTACCGATTACAGACAAGTGGAACCTCCAAGAATGTTGCAGTGTATCCTCGCCTCTTAGTAGGAGTGCTCCTGGACAGGTTTTCAGCCAGCCAATCATGACCCTGTCCATTCTACATTTCTATTTTCCAACAATCAATCAATATTCTGTGCTTATTGAGCATGCTCAGTCCTTACTGGGCTGTTTTGTGGTTTGTTTTTCAATATGTTCTACTTCTGCAAACCTCAGAGTTCATCTGAGCATGCCAATACCTCTTTCCTTTCTCAGCGCCCCAGGTTGGCTCCAATCCTGTCTCTGAACTCAGTGGTGAGCCCTATTATGAGAATGCAAAGTTTGCATAGATTTTTACCATGAAGGTTTCTTGGCAGTAAACACTATAAAGTTGCTGCCACCTGAATACTCTGTAAACACTATTTGCATGACCCATCCCAATACTAGAAATTTTGTCACAGGAAAAGTGAGACAACAAAAACCATCCACGTGGTCATTTGATAATTCTCAACTATAATCTCATTATACGCCAGAACTTTATAAAAACCTAGGAAAATCAACTACAGTTTCAAGTGACTGAACTACGCCAGATGACTGCAAATGAGGCAGGCCAAGCCTTGAATTTGCACCCACTCCTCCTCTATGAACAAGAAATGAGAGTGGAAGCTTACACTTTTGACTGAAATAAAAACTTAAGGAACTGTTCCTTATTCAAACTCCAGTAGGATAAAAGAATCCAGGATCTTGTTAGAATAAACTAAGGTTCCAAGTTTGTACGTAACAGGAAACGGTGCTTTAGTCTGCAGTGAGAGCAGAAGCTTTGATTTTCCTCTCACACATGCAAACCGGATGATCAAGTGTCACCTGCAAAAGTGACTGGATTATTTAAGAGTCTTTTTTGAGACTGCTTGATTGCACAGGTCCAATTAAAATACTTCCTGCATAGTTATTATGGATGGAAACACTTTTATCACTGTAGTGCAGAGTAAAGGCTTGCTACCAACTGCATGAAGAGAGGCAACGGGAACATACCTATTATTTCTGTACCGGTGTAAGTGTAGAGTATTCAAAGGGAAGGGATCATATTAGTACAGTTGTTTATAAAGACTTTACTAATGTAACAGTGAGCTTTGTCTGTTCCAACATCAAGAAGTAATAGGAATTTATTATTTTACTTACAAAAAGCTGGAGAAACTTGAGGATTCTTTTATGGGTAAGTATATAAAGTGCATTTCCGCTCACTGGGTCAATAACTGGCAATCTGTGGATTCTGTTTTTGATCAGTGAATACACAGCATCAAAAAGGCTGAAGAGAAAGTTATTGCAACTGTTAGTATACTCTTGCTGTGATATCTGAAGACAGCTTTGATGATTCCCCCAAAGCTACACTCTACCAATTAACTGATTTTTAGTAAATAATGTTGGAGGAAGTTGTGAAAACTGAGCTAAAGGACAGATGATTTCATTACATCATTGTTAAAGTAGGTATAGTACAGTTTAACATCAATATTATATCAGATCCTGACAGCCAAACAAGAAAGCTGTTAAGAGGGGGAAATGCTTTGTGATGGCGTGGGGAAAGAGAATGTTTTACTTATAAGGACCTGAAGATGCAAACTAAAATAGAGGACAATAACAGTAATAAATACAACAGCTTTCTCACTAGATGTCCTTGTGCTGGCTTGGAAGGGTTACGCAGAATGGATGGTTAATTATGGCATAACAAGCTTCACTTATATAGTAATATACTAATACTACATACAGAAATACATGTAACTGGAAGCAGGAGTGGAAAGGAAGAAAACTTATGCCATATCCTCAGTATTTTTTGTGTAATCATGACCCCCCCAAAAAAATCAGATTCAAAACCCCCAAATATTCTAAGATAAGCCATAAAGGTTCCTATCACCAATTTAGAAACTTAATTAAAGTTAAAAACTTAAAAACACCAATTGCTAACGTGCACTATCTGTCTTAGGTTGTCCCTTGCAGCTGTGTGATGGATGTATTAGCACAATTTATATTTTAAGAAATCAAAAGTAGAAAAGCCTCTTACCTGGCATCTGGTGAAATGTTCACTAAAGGCTTAAAGGTTTCTTGTAAATAAAGCTCTGTATAATTAAAAACAAAACCAATGCTTCATAAATTAATAATAAAAAATAGTATTTCATGAAATATCCACACACACCCCGGTGTTACTCTTAGCAGTGAACCCGGCATATGAAAGTGAGGACAATCCATGATTTACTAAATTAAAGAATGGCAGTGGTTCGTAAGAGCAATCACTAGAGGTCACTGTAGTACTATATTAATACACATGAATACCATAAAAAAATAGACAGCAAAGGCTGAGCAGAGGGTATTTTAAAGAAGTGTTTCAGATTACTAATGTAAGCGCTTTTTGTTTTTAAGGCACCACTACTTCTCAGGCACCTGTAGCAATAAATGAACTCCCAACTTTTTCTGCAACGCATAGCATGTCCTGAAGACACATCTTCAAGATGAATATTTTTGAAAGATCTTCAATTTTTTATCTAACCATCATTTCCTGAGGAGTGACTTGGTAAGGCGGAAAGAGGCAAAGGGAGACAATTTATATTTATGAAAATATAAATACAAAAAGCCATTATTACCCATATTTAAATCAAAACATGCAACATGTAATAATTAAAATTTACACCACCAGTCAGAAATATATCACATACAGGTGAATATTACTGTGATATTTCATCTTCCAGTGATTGTTAAAAAAACTCTTTTCAATAAACTTGCCTGGTGAGCATCCTCTCTTACAACAGGAAAGTTTTGTAAGAAATAACACATTCACTCATTTGAAGATGATAATAAAGAGTTTCAGGGGGATTGCCAAGATAACTCTTATCATGTAAACTATTCACCGTTTTAAAGTCCTCCAGCAATAGATGATCCTTCAAATATCCCAAAAGCAATATTTTAGGATTCAACAGATCATATCAAATAATCTCTTTTACTACTTCCATTACTCTTGCCAAAATGAGCTTTTCCAAAATACCTGAACATTAATTTTGTCTCTAAAGCTTTACACCTCTAACTCCTACCTTCCTGTAATTTTATCCTTCCCGCAAAGAAAGGCCTTAATTTGAGCTAATCCCTTTAGAATTTTACAGAATACAGACTAGAACAGACTTGAGTTTTTCCCAAGATATGAGCAATTAGGATGGATTACAGCACTCACACTTGTGTTGGAATCTCTTCCACAGCCCATGGCAGAGCCCAAGTATATCTGGGTTCTCAGGCTAAGGGAACATAGGAAACTATTCCTGAGTCAGACCATTAGTCTATGTAACTCAATATTGTCTACACTCACTGGCAGCGGTTCTCCAGGGTTTCAGGCAAGGTGTCTCCTGGCCCAAGCTGAAGATGCTGGGAATTTAACCTGAGATCTTCTGCATGCAGAGCTGATGTTCTACCACTGAACTATATAGTCTTTCCCCTATTAAGGACAACACATAGTATAGTACTGCATAACAGGTTTGTGAATCATGTTCTTAGTGCATATCTTTCAAAGGGTACTTACCCCTCCATGTTTCAATCTTGTGCTCCTCCAATTCATAGATTTGTACCTGCAAAGAAAAAAACAGGTTTAAAGCTCAAATCTTTAGCATATAATTTTAAAATGGCCAGTGAATTAAAGGCTATCTACCTTCAAGTAATTAGGACTGAGGCACATAGTTAATATGCTGAGATTACCGTATTTTTCGCTCTATAAGACGCACCAGACCACAAGACGCACCTAGTTTTTGGAGGAGGAAAACAAGAAAAAAAATATTCTGAATCTCAGAAGCCAGAACAGCAAGTGGGATTGCTGCGCAGTGAAAGCAGTAATCCCTCTTGCTGTTCTGGCTTCTGGGATAGCTGCGCAGCCTGCATTCGCTCCATAAGACGCACACACATTTCCCCTTACTTTTTAGGAGGGAAAAAGTGAGTCTTATAGAGCAAAAAATACGGTAACTATAGTAATATGGGTGACTTTAAAATGCAATGAAAGGCTGACAAATTGTTTTTTTTTTTTTTTAAGTAATTTTTATTTTTCCACATAAAAAACAAACATAACAATAACATAAACAAAAACAATAACAAACATATAAAATGGACCTCCCCATACCACCCCTTTTCTGCATCCTTATTTCAGATTTTTCAGCAACTTTTTAGTCAAACAATGTATACCTTTTTTTCCATCAATTAAATTTTCTTTAACTTAGTATTAACAGCTGTAGCTCTTTACCTCTTATTGCCCTGAACCTTAGTTTTCATCCAAATTACAACGATTTTTAAGATATTCTTTAAATTTACTCCAATCTTCTTCCACCGCCTCCTTCCCCCGGTCTCGAATTCTGCCAGTCATCTCCGCCAATCCCATATAATCGATCACCTTCGACTGCCATTCTTCCAGCGTGGGTAGTTCTTGCGTTTTCCAATACTTTGCTAGGAGAATTCTTGCTGCTGTTGTGGCGTACATAAAAAATGTCTTGTCCTTCCTTGACACCATTTGGCCCACCATGCCCAAGAGAAAAGCTTCTGGTTTCTTGAAAAAGGTTCTCTTGAGAACTTTCTTAATTTCATTATAGATCATTTCCCAGAATGCCTTAATCTTCGGGCAGGTCCACCAAAGGTGAAAGAAGGTTCCCTCAGTTTCATTACATTTCCAGCATTTGTTACTGGGCAAATGATAGATCTTCGCTAACTTAGCAGGAGTCATGTACCACCTGTAGATCATTTTCATAATGTTTTCTCTTAAGGCATTACATGCCGTAAATTTAACACCAGTGGTGCACAACTGCTCCCAGTCAGCAAGCTCAATATCATGTCCAATATCTTGTGCCCATTTAATCATACTAGACTTCACCATTTCATCTTGAGTATTCCACTTCAGCAACAAATTATACATCCTTGATAGGTTTTTAGTATTGGGTTCTAACAATTCTGTTTCTAGTTTGGATCTCTCCATCTGGAAGCCTATCTTTCTGTCCTGTTTAAATGCTTCATTTATTTGTCTATAATGTAGCCAATCTCTCACCTTGTCTTTCAACTCCTCAAAACTTTTCAGTTTCAGTTGTTCACCATCCTGTACTATAATTTCAGAATATTTAGGCCAATGTGGCCCCATATTCAATTTTTTCACCTCTTTGGCTTCCATAGGTGACAACCACCTGGGGGTTTTACTTTCAAGTAAATCTTTATATCGAATCCAAACATTGTACAAAGCTTTCCTGACAACATGATTTTTGAAACCTTTATGAGATTTTACCTTATCATACCATAGATATGCATGCCAACCAAATCTATTATCAAATCCTTCAAGATCCAAGATGTCTGCATTCTCGAGGCGCAGCCATTCTTTCAACCAGCAGAATGCTGCTGATTCATAGTACAGTTTTAAGTCTGGCAGGGCAAAGCCTCCTCTATCTTTAGCATCTGTTAAAATCTTAAATTTTATTCTAGGCTTTTTGCCCTGCCAGACAAACTTGGATATGTCTTTCTGCCACCTCTTGAAACAATCCATCTTGTCTATTATTTGTAAAGTCTGAAACAAAAATAACATTCTAGGCAATACATTCATTTTGATAACGGCGATTCTTCCTAACAGAGAAAGTTTCAATCCTGACCATGTGTCTAGATCTTTCTTAACTTCTGACCAACATTTATCATAGTTGTCTTTAAATAGATTCACGTTTTTCGATGTCAGATTTACCCCCAAATATTTAACTTTTTTTGCTAACCCCAAACCAGTTTCTTTTTGGAATGCCTCTTTTTCCTCATTTGTTAGATTTTTCTCCAGCACTTTAGTTTTTTGTTTATTCAATTTAAATCCTGCAACTTGACCAAATATTTCTATCAGTTCTAAAACTCTTTTTGTACTAGTGTTCGGCTGCTGTAATGTTAAGACTAAGTCATCTGCAAATGCTCTTAACTTATACTCTTTCGCTCCGAACTGAATTCCTTTTACCAACTGGTCCTTTCTAATCATGTTTAACAATATCTCCAAGACTGAAATAAAAAGTAAGGGAGAAATGGGGCATCCTTGTCGTGTTCCTTTCTCTATAGCTATCTCTTCAGTTACCACATTATTCACAATTAGTTTTGCCTTCTGTTTAGAATATATTGCACTTATACCATTTTCAAACCCTTGGCCTACCCCCATCCCCTGGAGATTCTTTTTCATAAAGCTCCAACAAATGTTGTCAAAGGCTTTCTCCGCGTCCACAAAAATCAATACTGCTTTTCTATTAATGTTTGTTTCCAATAACTCCACAATGTCAATTATATTCCTTACATTGTCCGACATGTGTCTTCCCGGGAGAAAGCCAGCTTGATCTTTATGAATCTCACCTATCAACACTTTCTTAAGTCTTTTTGCTAAAATGTCTGCAAATATTTTGTAATCCACATTTAAAAGTGAGATCGGGCGGTAGTTTTTAACCTGGTTCTTTTCAGTCTCAGTTTTTGGTATAAGTGATATAAAAGCCTCTCTCCACGATTCAGGTGCCCCCTTCCCTTCCAGTATCTCATTGCATACTTCTTTCAATGGTTGTACTAGACAGTCTTTCAAAACCTTGTAATATTTAGCCGTCAGGCCATCTGGTCCTGGAGATTTTCCCAATTGTGTCTTTTGAATGGCTTCCTCTATTTCTTGTTCTGTTATTTTTTGATTCAAAATCAGCCTGTTCTGTTCCGAGATTTTTGGTAGTCCATAATTTTCCAGAAATTCATCTATCTCTTGTTCCTTCACAGGCCCTTGTGAATATAATTTCCTGAAATAACTTTGAAAACAGTTACTTATCTCATTCGGCTTACATATACTCCTTCCATCCTCCTCCAGACAAGTAACAGTGTTCAGTTTCTGTCTTTTTTTCAATTGCCATGCAAGAAGCTTCCCACATTTATCTGCTGATTCAAATGTCCTCTGTCTCATTTGTTTAATTTTCCATTCTATCTCTTGGTTTGTAAGTTCCATATACTGCATCTGATAATATTTTATTTCTCTCAATATTTCATGAGACTTTGGATTGGACCTCAATTTCTTTTCTCCTTCCTTCATCTTTTCCAGAATTCTACTTTTCCTTTCATTTTGTTTTTTCTTCTTAATTGAATTCTGTTGTATCAGGAAGCCTCGCATCACGGCTTTACTTGCGTCCCAAATTATTCTTTTTTCAACTTTTGTTCTTAAGTTAATCTCAAAATAATCTTTCAATGTCCTTAGGGCCTTTTCACAAATTTGTTCATCTCTAAATAGGAAGTCATTCATTCTCCACCTAAAGGATCCAGTTGTTGTCAATTTCATTTCCATCTTCACTGCGTTATGGTCGGAGCAGGTTTTTGGGCAGATTTCCACTTTTTTTATCTTTGCAGCCATCACACTAGATACCCAGATTTGGTCGATTCTTGTCCATGTCATTTTAGATTCCGAGAAAAAAGTTCCCTCTCTTTCGAGAGGGTTTCTAGTCCTCCAAATATCTATTAGGTCCATATTTTCTGTCATCTCAAAAAAGATCTTTGGTAATCTACCTTCTTTAGAGATCATTTGTCTTTGTGCTTTATCCATATTTGTAGAGACCACTCCATTCATGTCCCCCATCATTATTATTTTGCAGTCGAGATAGTCCATCAAAGTCCCATGCAACTTCTTAAAAAATTCTGCCTTCCCGTCATTTGGCGCGTATACTCCAACAACCAAATACTTTTCTCCTTGAATCTGTACTTCAATTGCCAAATATCTTCCTTCTTCATCTTTAAATTTGATTTTTGGATCCAATTTTTCTTTTGCATAAATCACAACTCCTCTCTTTTTGACTTTGTCAGAAGATATAAATTCTTGTCCTAATCTTTTATTCACGAGCAATTTTCTATGTGTCCTGATTATATGAGTTTCCTGTAGACATATCAAATCCAATTGCTCTTTTTTCAAGATATGAAAAACTTGACGTCTTTTTCGGGGATGGTTCAAACCATTACAATTCCAACTAAGAAGTTGCAGTGACATCTTGATTATTAAGCGTTTGTCCCTCCGACTGCCCCAAGTTTGTCTTCTTCTTCAGTTGTTGATTGTGGTAGGCCGTATGATAAGTTTGCTATATCCACTGGTTCTCCCCCTTCTGCTGTTAGTCCTTGTGCCGTTCCTTTCTGCAGGTCCTCCAAATTTCTCTCCAAGAAATCTTCTTTCTCCTGTACTGTTCTTATTCTCACCTTCTTCCCTTTATAGTTAAAGGACAATCCCTGTGGGAACTCCCACCTGAAAGGTATGTAATTTTTCCTCAGCAAATTGGCAAGATCTCTATAAAAGGTTCTCACTTCCAAGATGTATCTAGGAATATCTTTAAAAATCAGAGCTTGAGTGTTCTCAATGACCAAAGCTTTTTGGTAATGCAGGTTCAATATCTTATCTCTCTCCTGCTTGGTTCTTAGGGTAATCAGACAATCCCTTGCCCTTTTAACTTGTTTTCTGCCAAGTCTGAAAGCCGTTGTTATTTCTATTTCATCATCTTCCAAATCCTCTCGCCAATTTTCCAAAATTGCCTCTGTGAGGAATTCCTTCAGGTCGTCCCCTTCGTTCTCTGGAACTTGCCTTAGTTTCAAATTTCGTTCTTTCCTCTGTAATTCCAATAGGGAGAGAGCTGCCTCATGCTCATTCACTTTTTTCTCAATCGGCGCAAGTTTCCCCTGTGTCTCTTCTGCAATTGCCTTCGCACTCGTAGCAATTTTCCTAGTTTCTGTAGATTCCTGAATCAGTCTATTAATAGATTCCGTATTAGTTGTCACAGATGTAGTATTCAAGTCCAGTCTCACTGTCAATTCTGTCAATTTTTTTGTATTTTCTGTGGATTGCTTTGTTAAAGCCTCAAGGGATTGATTAATTTTCAGTAGTGCCTGTGTCATAGAATCCATTGATGCAGCTGTTGAGCTTTCTGGTGCCGGCACTGTTTGGCCAGAAATTGAGGCTCTTTTCTTTTGTGTTACCTTAGTTTTAGATCTGGTTCTTATCTCCTCAGCTGTGCCGCTCATGTCCCAAGGTCGTTCTCACAGGAAAAACTCGCGATGGAAAATCCCACTGTTAGTCACACTTTTCCCCTCTTGATCCTCAAGAGGGAGCAATTAACAATGTCCAAATTCGGGGAAACAAAGAAACAGGAAGCCAAATGTGAAAAGTCCGAAGTCCGCCATTAAAGTTATTAAAAACACTTTTCCTCTGATGGATTTAATTAATCAGTTTCACTAATAAAGTCCCCTTCAAGTTCTACAACTTTATCCAACTTTCCGACTTTTTAATGATGCTCTTAAAAGACCCATTCCTCCCGGTGTTCACTCCTGGCAGGTCGTCCCGGGGGAGTCAGGGCGATGGGAAACCTTGTTTCCTTTTCAAATTAAGAGTATCTTCACAAGACTGTCTTTCCCCCCCTTCTCTTGCCGATCGGGGGGGAAGGATACATTTGACAGGTCAGGGTTAAAAGTTCAACTGTAACTTTCTTGCAACTGCAGCGAGGTCTGACGTTGCTTTAGATTTCTGCAGTCCGGGGGGGGCAGACTTCCTTATTTTATGCCGTCCCGTTTTCAGCCAAATTTTTTAAAATTTTGTTGTACCGTCTTTTTTCCGCTCTTACTCACGGGTGTTCAGTCCGAATTTTCTTTTCAGGAAGGAATCGACGCTCTCCGCTTATGGCGACGCGGCTTCACTCTGCGAGCTGGGTTGCGACTCTCAGCACCGCGCTCACACCCGATGCCGCTACGGAGCCTTTAAAAAGGCTCTTTCGCAATACCGGGGGGCGCAAAAGGTGCCCGCCGAGTCTCCTTGTTCACAGGCTTCAGCGCCTGTGATTTTAGGGGTCCCCCGCTCGCCGTAGCGGGTCAGACCCGAACTCACAGAGCAGTCCTGCCTCGGAGCTCGAGGCAAGGACCGCCATTAAGCGCTGGCGCCGACCGGAAGTCCTGACAAATTGGAAACTAAACCAAAATCCTGAACAAATACTTAGATTTTCTGCATACACAGCCACTGGAATTGACAATTACATTCTAATTTGAATCATTTTCTTATGCTCTGTTGCAAGCACATTACAGCAAACAGGAATTAAGGCTGGTGGGAAAATACTAATTGCTAACACCAGCACTGGGATGAACAAGTTTCTCATCTGCATGTTTGGAAAATGAAATTATATTTTCCTACACTGATAAAACTAATGAGAGCACTTGGCTGAAAAGTGGTTGAAATAACCAGGTATAGAATGCATTGCTAACAAAATATATTCATTCCGCTGTCAAGAAAATAATGAAAAAAATCTTGCTGAAGCAGAAAAGTTGGGCATCTTCCATTTTCTTGTGTAGATTAAGATTACATCATAACTTGAGTGTCAGCAGCAGCCCCTTATCCCTATCACTAGCTGTGTACAGTTTATGGGTAGCTACATGCATTCTTTACAAGACACTTACTTTAAAAGTAAGTTTGAAAATGCCACTTTTGATTTGTCATATTCGATTAGGCAATCGGGAGCATTCCACAGGCTCGGAAACTTCCACCCTTCCTTGGTTAGTGTTCCCCATACTGCAGCATTACATCTGCGTTAAACTAAGCAGTTTTCCATGTCAGGTAGAAATCCTAATTTCAAAGCTAACTACAGTTAATGCTAGTGCAGACAAAATGCTGCAACATAGTTAACACTAATAAGGGAAGGGAAGGAGATTGCAACACATGCCCAGTAGTGTCGTGTGTGCTTGTCCAAGATGTGCAAATGAATCTTCAAAGTTATACTGGCATATCATTGTAGAATCTTATACACTTGTGTGTGGTAAAGGCCCTCTCTGCACACTCATTTTGCACTAACATACATATGCAGATCCACTGTATCATCCCTACCCTGGCATAAAATTGCTACCAGACCCCAAGATAACAGGAGGAGCAAAAGAACTGGAGATTCCAGAATGTTACACTTTTGAGTTCCGCATCTTTCCCTGCAGTTCCCAAATAACATTAGCAGAGGCGGGAGGGTGAATTACAACTTTGCCATCTCCTGACACTATGGCACCATGCTTCAATAATTCAGAAGTTCGGGTTAAAAGAGCTCTTGAATGTTGAATTTTAGACTGGGCTCTAAAGAATGCAAGCCACAAGAGTTAAGAAGCGTCTTTCATTTTCTCTGCCTAAGAAATCTTCTTTAAAGGGAATGGATCTTTGCAGCACCCTTTAAAAACCAAGTACCAATTTTGGTATATAGAGTTTGACTTGTTGACATTACTGCAACAGTAATGATTTGAGTAATGGCAGGAATGTTTGTAGCAATGGAAAGAACTTGAACTTTGTACAGAAATCCCTTGGCATGGGTGCTTGGCACTCTAATGCAAAATAGAAACTCTACTTACAATACTCCAACTTTCCTCATGATGGAGTAAAAAAACCCTGAATCCATACACATCAGCAAATATGGAAAACGCTTATAAGCTATTGGAATGCATGCAACTCTTACAGCAGTGGTACAGCTGGATTTTATTGCCTTACAAAAATGAACACTCCCTTATTTGATGCTGAAAATGCTGCAGTGCTAATTTAAAATTCCTGGCTCCTCTACAGACCATGGTTTGCAAATAATGCTCATTAATGGTGCTCCCTTTCCTTCACTCTCCAGATGTTACTCCTTTTTTCTTCTTCTTGAAATTCACTTCAACAATGCAAACTAGGCATCCTTTGTAAAATGGAAGCTGTATTCATATTTGAGCTGGGATCATCAATGAACATGGTTGTGAATATGTAGCATGAAAAACAAGGAAGGGAAGGGGACAATAACTCTGGAGAGGAAGTAAGTATGGTTTCTAGGAAGTTAAAGTTACAAAATGCACCCATCTAATAATTGTGAAATTGAAATTATGGTTTTCAAAGTGCAAAAAGATATAGTGCTAAGTTTACACTTAAAATTCACAAAGTTGCATTTCATCTCTCATCACATCTATCCACTGTGTCAAACATAATGGCCCATTCAAGGTTTGGTGGATTAGGAACATGCCACAGGCTCATACGTTTCCTCTTTGTGGATTCCCTCCTCCATTTTCTGGTTGCCTCTATTCAATTATTTACCCAATTCAGATTACAGAAAACCAGAAATGGAGGAGAGTAAGCAAAAAGGGCAAATGTATGCCTGCAGTGTATGCCTGATCCTCCAAACCATTATATGAAGGATTGTTTGAACTGCGCCAAATTAATTATATTTACATCATGATTAATTCCATTCACTATTTAGTGAATTTATGGTTTCAGTAACTGACAGAGCAAGACTATTTTCAGTGAGTTAAATGTCTGACGGTCATTTATGCAAAAATAAAGAACTTTTGCTTCTCCTGCTGCAACGAATTAAAAACAAACAAACCTACAATTAATAGGTGCTTTACAGAGTAGCCTTTTCAACTATTCAAATATAATAAATTCTTTATTGCTGTTATTCCTTTTTGAACAATGGCAAACTTCAATGTCAAATAACTTGTTGGCTTTGTTTAGCAACTGAAGGATTACTAACAACAAACATTCCCTCAGCCAGAAATAGCCAACTTAGTGCCTTGCAGTGAGTGTGAACCAAAACTCCCAACATCCCAGACTACTGTGGATGCTGGCTGGGGCTGATGCAGTCCACAAAACCTGGACGGTAACATGTTTACACCATGTGTTCTAGACATACTAAGCCAAAATGGGGAAAATGTGATTGAAGCAATGTTACAAGCAAAAAACCAGCATTGTTGAAGAGCTACAGGCAACTGTTACCTAAATTCAATAAATCACTATGATGCTTTTGGTCACAGTAGAACAGCTACATCAGCGCAACAGAAATGCATAGGTCAGCACTATCCTGGTGATAAGTCACCATTTGACCAGCATAGTTTTTAACTAAGGTGGTAAATTTATTTTGGGCTATAGCACCGAGATTGCTTGGGGGCGCTCCATCCATAAAATTTCATCCACATAGCAAAATAGAACTCTTCTCCCTAACATCTAGATTTCTAAATGTGTAGGGAGGAATATTCAGCAGAGAGAGCCTCCAAACTGCAGTCTAAAGTAGTACAGCCTTATCACCTCCGCAGGAGAAGGGCCATAGATTAGTTGTGGACAGCTGTTTTGTGGCACAGAAACAGTGAAGAAAGCTAAAGACCGAAGCAAGGACTGGGGACAATTAACATATGCAACATCCTTGGAATCAGTCGAAATCTAAGCACCTGACAAGTAATAGGTATCTGTTATAAATGGAGCCCTGCAGCCAAAGATTTAGCAGGTTTAATTCAATGGAAATCCAGTTCCAGTTCCTTTTCAGGCTCCTTGCCAAACCCTAGAGTTTCCAAAGCTCTGTTTCATACTCATTCCCATTGTGTCCAAATCTGATAAGATTTGCCTGACCTTAGGCTGGGTGAGAATTCCCCAAAACTCCACTTTCTCCTTGGTACAGGATTGTTAATTAACAGGGGGTTTCCCTAGCCAAGCCAGTATTGGGAGAGCTGGATACATAGACAACTGTGTGTCATGGCTGACAGGAATCATAAAAGGAAGCATTTGACCCACTGTGTCTGTGCACCATTCCAGCGATATATATCTTTAGGATCAGGCTGTATACTCCCAGGTGAAAGAAATCTAAATTTTTCTTTAAACATTTTCACTGTCTCTGTTCCAACAAAATGCATCAGGTACACAGGGAAAGACAAGTAGCAGATCAGATTTAACTACCAAATGGTCAGCTGTTTCCTCTCCTTGCACAACTTGATTATTTCCTGAAAAAAACTAATAAAGGAAGTTCTTCTCCTTAAAAGTGCACCAAAAGGGTTTCCCCCCTATAACTGAATTTATATGGTTCCAACAATATGCTCTGTGATTGACTGAAGGGAGAACTGGAACTTACTGGCATTAAAGCACATAGGAAAGTACATTTCAACCTTGTATGCAAGGCAGAAGAGTTTCAAATTGGAACAGTTGGCATGTTCAGATAAAGCTGCTAGGCTGAAACGAACAACAGGAACTAACAGGCTGGATACCAATCACGATTGCTATGTAGCAGACACATCCTGGATCCCAGCTGCATGCCTATACAACTACATGCAGTTCCCACTTACCAAACACAATGTGTACCCAGGAAATTATTCATTAGGAAAGGGTTTGCATAACAAACTGGTGATTTCCATTATTTCCTATGTGAACATTTCTAACCCATGATCTCTCTCCCCTCTCCCACCACGTTTCTTCATAAAAGGGCTGCAGCCAATCCGGCAAAAAGAGACAAAGACAAAATTAATTTGTCCACTCTCTCTCCTTCCTCCCTCTCTCCATGGTTTCTGTCCGAAAATGTCTGCTGCAGATCAACAAAGCAAAAAGGAAGGAAGGAAGTGGGCAAACTCCAGTTGTTTGGATATCAATCAGCTTTGTATGTAGTGAGGTTTGAGTATAACTATGTTCAGATAAGTGAAATTTTTGGATAATGAGCAGGTGGATAAGTGGGATCTCTGTGTATAAATTTGTGTCCTAACTTCATATTATGAAACTGTGGAGGGCTTGGCTCATTTCAGTCTTACAACAAACCTAGTGCCCGAGAATGTCTTGCCCCAGGACAACCAGTTATTTTCACAGTTAAACCAGCCTTTGAATCAAGGTATCTGCAGTCCAACACTTATTCCATGTGCTAAACCACACTGGTTCCATCCCATTGTGCATATTTTCCGCATACTTTGTGTTAAAAAAGGTAAAGGTACCCCTGCCCGTACGGGCCAGTCTTGACAGACTCTAGGGTTGTGCGCTCATCTCACTCAAGAGGCCGGGGGCCAGTGCTGTCCGCAGACACTTCTGGGTCACGTGGCCAGCGTGACATCACTGCTCTGGCGAGCCAGAGCCGCACACGGAAACGCCATTTACCTTCCCGCCAGTAAGCGGTCCCTATTTATCTACTTGCACCCGGGAGTGCTTTCGAACTGCTAGGTTGGCAGGCGCTGGGACCGAACAACGGGAGCGCACCCCGCTGCGGGGATTCGAACCGCCGACCTTTCGATCGGCAAGCCCTAGGCACTGAGGCTTTTACCCACAGCGCCACCCGCGTCCCTTCATACTTTGTGTTACATCCATGTTATTTCTGCTTTTTATATTGGTTTGTGCATATCATTTTATAACTATCATGGTTAAGCCATGCACCAGAGAAATAAAAAACAAACTCCTTCAGTATCAGAGACGTGCAATTATCTAAAGCAGGGGTCAGCAAACTTTTTCAGCAGGGGGCTGGTCCACTGTCCCTCAGACCTTGTGGGGAGGGGACTATATTTTTTTGGGGGGGGGGGGGAATGAATGAATTCCTATGCCCCACAAATAACCCACATATGCATTTTAAATAAAAGCACATTCCACTCATGTAAAAGCACCAGCCAGGCCCCACAAATAAGCTAGAGATGCATTTTTAATAAAAGGACACATTCTACTCATGTAAAAATACGCTGATTCCCGGACCATCCGCGGACCAGATTTAGAAGGTGATTGGGCCAGATCTGGCCCCCAGGCCTTAGTTTGCCTACCCATTATCTAAAGTGATGTTTCCCAAACTTGGGTTTCCAGCTGTTTTTTAACTACAACTCCCATCATCCCTAGCTAGCATGACCGGTGATCAGGGATGATGGAAATTGTAGTCCAAAAACAGCTGGAGACCCAAGTTCAGGAAACACTAATTTAAAGTATCAAGTTTGATATGAAAACAGGAATAACGGTTCTTATCCTCTTATTCAATAACTAATAAGTGATATAAGATAAAGAAACCTTTGCCCAAATGTCTACAGAAAAGGTGGGAATCTTAAATTCACATGTACCATTCAGAATCTAGCAGCAAAACTTTCCTTCCTCTTCAAAAGGCAGCATTCTTTCAACCACCCATCCAATTACAAAAAAAATTATTATCAAATACATTGTTATCAATGCTTTTATTTCAGGGATACTCACTAATGATAATTGTATTTATGAGGTTGTACCTACCATTGGAGACTTATAGTATCTATGCAGTATATTAATGAAATCTGTAATAGTTAACATTCCTGTAACAAGAGAAAACAATGCAAAATAAAGATTTAGATCATATTTAGACACAATTTTTAATTAACAAGTTAAAATAAATTAAATATTGCATCCCTAATTGATAAAAGTTCCTAAAAAAAATTCCTAGTGTAGCTTGGAAATATGAGTGTACACGACACTGCCCGCCTTTTAGAAGAACCACCAGAGCTGCAGAAACATAATTCCCACATAATAAATGAACATAGCATTTCACATCTGTAAAACAGGTAAGATCTATTTTGTCACACAACTCTAGCAAAATGTCCTCACTAAACAGCTCCTAACTGTTGTTTGGTATATGATCAGGAACCTCAACCTTCCACGCTTACTCCTTCCCTTGTATGCCAAGATTGGATGATTCCATTTTCTGGTAAATTATAAACGAGAAGTAGCCAATGTGATGTTTAACTACAACTCCCATCAGCCTCAGCCAGCATGGCCAATGGTCAGGAATGAGTGTTTATAGAACTTGGTGAATAAACTGAATCCAGAAAGTTAAGAGCTTGGCAACTTAGTTATACACAAGTAGGCCGAACAAAACTGTAGCCATAGGCCTACTGTAAAAAATACTGTAGAAACTTCTGGTGAGATGCAGTCAGACTGCAGGCTGAGTTTCTGATGGAAAGGAACTACTATTACAGCTAGAACATACGGAACATGTTAGCATTTTTATATGCAAGAAATCCGGGAAGAAGCAAAATTCTTTGGCTCCGTTGCTATTGCACCTACTAGCTGCTTTAAAACAGTAAGAGCAATCCAATCCGTAATTTACACCAGTGGTTGCCAACCAGTACCTCCCTATGTTATTTTCAAAAGGTCTCAGGAAGTTTCCTTTCAAAAATCTGATGCAGGAGAGTGTTTGCTCTTTCTAGTTAATTCTTGTTTACACTCGCTCAGCCTCCCCTAAACTGAACACACCCTTCAACATGACCACATTTCATTGGATGCCAGGAATGGATGCCCACGCTTCCATCAGGAGCTGCAAAGAGCTTCACTGTGAGCAAGCATAGCTGTGGCCAGTATAGGTGCTTCCCACTCTCACTGATGGGGCAGCTGATGGGAAAGCTTGTCAGCACCATTTTGTGGTCCTCTCTCTCTTTTGCTCTTTAAGATGTGAAGCCATTATGCCCATAGCAGTCATTTTCTGTTATGTCATCTTCACGGTAAGCATTTTAAAACTGGTGTATATGGTCCTCTCTCTAAATTCCAAATTTGCCCACTGGTTGGTGACCCCGGGCTTACACTTTTTGGTTCAATTCCCTGCCAGTGCTAGTCCAGCAGGGAATCTAACAACTTTTGGAGGGTACCACAGTGGCTACCTGCTATAAACATTAGCTTACCAGGTTCAGACCAACTGGCAGTGACTGGAAAATTCTAATCTTGGCACAGAAGGGAGCATAAAAGTATGAGGTGTGTTCTCATAATGTCAAGCTATAGTTTGGCATTCCAACTGAATATTCCCCAAGGCGGCAGGGGAGAGGCAACAGTACAATGGGATTTTTTTTTTGGAAAAAAAATTAAAAATCACGTTTGCATCCTCTTCTTAGGTATGTAATTTCATGTCTTTATGCATGAGAGAAGTACAAGTCCAGGCATGGATTTTATTACCATTCTGCTGGCAGGTATACAAGAGTTTTTAAAATCAGAGATATTTTTCAAGCAGCAACGGTCTGGAGGGCTCCATGTGTTTAAAAAGACTGGACACAGCCATGCAATGGTGTTCACTAAAGACACAGTCAGAACTAGTAGTGTCTTGCTACAGATTAGATTCTTGCATATTTATCATGGAAATGAAGCCTAGAAAGATGTTTTTTTTGGGGGGAGGGGGTTACGGAAATTAAATGGGATTTTAGAAATAAAGCCAACAGGAATTTGCTTGTAATGGAAATTACTTCTCTCTCTTCGGAAAAGCTGAAGATAATTCAAAAGCACCTGAAATATTGCTGCTTGCACCTTTTCAGCTCTTTGTATGTTTGGCTCTTGAAAGAGCAATGCTGACTCCTTGGAATTTAAAATATTTTTTCCAGCCCTGCTTTTATGATACACTAAGCATCCCATTTCCGAGCAGTTTAAAATGTCAGTATAAAAAAAACAAGAATTCAGCTTCCTCCACAAAAGCACTAAGTGTTGCAGACCCTCTCCATCACCTATTCTATGATTTGAAGCCCATGTTAGAGATAATGGGAAACCACTGTGTCTCACTATTTGAGTGAGCTTCCCCATTGCCTCCACACAGGTGGGAAAGCAGAGACTTCCTGTTATGTCTGAAACAGATACGGACGGTATTTCATGAGTATAAAATAAAAAAACGAAGAGAATGCAAAAGCACAAAAACCCCCCACAACCCACCACTATATCTGATTCAACTGTATAGTGGAGATGAATTAAATATCTCTCTCCAAACTCTATACTAATATACATTGTCTTACCTACAAAGCTTTGTTTTTTACTCTCCCACAGAGGAGCTGCTCGGACACCATTTGCTACCAAGGCAAAGAAAGCTTTCTTTACCTGAAAGACAAAACAAAACAGCATTTTTAAAAAAGGATGTAGAGCATTGCTATTTTTAAAAATCTTATCACACAGCTTGATACTGAGGAGGACATGACAGCTACAATTTGCTAGAAAGGTATGGATGAGTTTCAAGCCTAAAGAAACAACATGGATACACTGAAACACCTCTCTCACTTGTTCTCTATCCATTTGGCATTACACTTGTATGTACAAACCGGAACAGTGATTTAGTTCTTGGCAGCTTCCCAAACTCAAGGACATGGAAAACACTTATTTTCTAATAAACCTGCAGTATTAGCCAATGAATATCCCCCACTGCCCTGTACAAAATCACATTCATTGCTGCATTTGTGTTTGCCTCTGGCCCCACCCACCACTGGCCTGTGGGAGGTTGTCCAGAAAGGAATCTGGCTCCCCAACTGAAAAAATGTTCCCCATCCATTTCTAAGCCATACTTTGTTTTAAAACATGGCTTAATCGTGAATGTGACTCCTAGCCTACTGTGTGACGCCCCCCCACCTCTGGTGGGTGCCATGTGCAGCACAAAGCAAGCTATTGTATGGCTTATCAGATCATGCAAATCTAATTTGTTTCAAATGTTTGTTATGGGCTTATTTCTAGCTTACCATTCATTTGTATGAAATATGACAAGCCATGTTGTGGCTCGTTTGTGCCACACACAGCATTGTACAGAGGTAAGGTAATGTGTTTAAAATCAACTATGACTTAGCATGACATGCAAACTTAGCTCTTCTGCAAAAAAAAAAAAAAAAAAAAGTCACCTGAATCCACTGGCATGTTAAGACTTTAATCGTGAGAAAAAATGGTAAAGAATGGAAGACTAGGTTTCCTTCAGGCTAGCTGGAGAATAATATACTTTTGTTCTATATAGGTCTTCAGGTTTGAGTGTTGACCTCCCAACTTTATGAAAGCGTGCATTGTATAAAAAGATCTGTCTATCAACAAAGACACGAGCTTAATTTATTTACCTACCAGGTACAAGAAGATAATGCAACTACATTATAAAAGGATATATTTTTAGTAACATACTTTTCATTGTAAATAATTCAATGTGACTTTGAAAGTCAATGAGTATAGAAGGATTGTATTTTGTGTCAACTGGAAATGCTAATTTATATTAAAATGTCATGTTAGAAGAATATATGTCTCTCAGAAAATCTGTTCCATGCTGTTTCTCTGTTCCTATTCTGCTATATTCAGTGCTCCTTTTCAACTTTAAAATGATGTTACAGTGAAAAATGTTAATATAGAGCTTCACAGTCTAAGTGTTGGCTTCATTATGACATTTTTATTTTAAAAATTTCTAAAATGACCTTCATCCAGACAGATCCTAGGTAGGTATATAAAAATTATAGTTTAGTGGGCTTACTTGTAAATACTGGCATGCAGTCCTTAAAAGTTACTTTACCAAGGTATTTGAAACCTTATGCCATATAATTTATAAAACAAAAGATAGGCATCTGTTCAACATATGATTTTAGAACATATTTGATAGTTCCATTTTCACAAGCACACAAAGGCACTTTGTCACTAACCCTTTTCCATTTAAAAGGAAGGGAACTTCCATTGGTCATTAGGATTGATGTCTAATTATTGATTCAAAGAGGAAGAACATTTTTTAAAAAAACTTTTAAAATGTCTTTGAGGCATTGCATTCTGAAAACAAGGTCATCTGTATCACAGGCCACAACCCATGTATATTATTAATAAGGCAACTAATGGTTAGGAAATAGATTCTGAAAATGGACAACTCACCTGTAGTGTAGTGTCAAAGACCACAAGCTTTGAGCTTGTTGGAACAATATCATAACACTTATGTGACCTCATGAATCGCATGTAGATATCACTTTCTGATTCGCCAACAGCTGTAAGAAAAACAATGTTTTTTAAAAAACCATATGAATGCTATTCTAATTTAAGGAAGGAAAAAGTGGAATTCTCAACAACATTTCTACAGCAATAGTCATATAAACTTGGGCATAATTTTTAAAGTTATTGATGAGAAAAACCAATGAACAAATTTAGTGGGTACAGAGCTCCAGAATGAGGCAGGTTCACTTCCCTGACGAAAGGCAAACCCCAGCAAGAAAACAGAATGCCTGGAGAGTAAGCAGTGAGATGTTCCTCCACAACAGGTCTGAGAATATTGATTTGAATGACAACACATGTGAAAAGGAAATTAAAAAGAACATTGTTTCTAAAGATGATTTATTGGCAGTGGCAGTGGTGAGAATGGATTACATCTAGCGAAGATTTTAAGTGGATTTCAAGAAAAAAGGATGTGGCAACAACAGAAGAGAAGGACATATGTTGGCAACAGGAGTGGGAAACTTGATTTTTAAAAATTGTATTAAATTAAATAGGTTTGATTTGTATTAATTTACAAAACTAATAAAAATAATTTGAAAAAATAAGAAGAAAGTAAGCAGTGCACCTTTAATGGGAAGTTGAGACAGCCACTTTTCTATGGTATATGTTTCAGTATATTAACAAATATAATCAGAACCATGTACTTCATACATGCATAAGAATTCAGAGCAGACTACTAGGCACATAAACAGCCCAAGTGGACTCCCAGTGTGATAAACACCTGCCTGAAGGTTCCCTCAGCTTTGCTATGATTTGCACCTCTGGTTTCATATTGCACAATTATTGCCATGTTGGAAAAAATGATACATAAAGCGGCCCTAATGTTACACCTGAATCAGCACCGATATTTAAAACCCAGTGTTTAAATATTCATGGCATTAAGTCCCAAATCAGATTGCTGTTGCAGGTTTGGGGCGACAATGCAGAAGAGAGCAAAAAATATGAGTGGCTTCTAGAGGATGCCAACATGCCACACAAAGGTTCCTCCAGAATGGGCGAGTTGAGATGGAGCCACTTCACTATGCTTTGAGACAATATAAGTTAACTGTCAGCCATTGTTAGAATTACCCATTTCTATCATGCTTTACATTTTCTTCAGGTGGCTTACAAAGTAAGTCAAAAGGTTACAAATTAAGCTTAGAATAATTCCGTTATTAAACTATTTCTCCACCTTCACATCAGGTAATTCAGAAATCACCACACTGGCAATTGCCTTTCAATACATTTGTGAATATTTTATTTATTCTGGAAAACCTTTTCAGTTTGCTTCTAGATATGGCCAAGTTAGTCAATATCTGGGAGGGGCTGCCTTCCACAAACATGGCTGGAATCTAAAATTGTGGCTATACCCCAGCCATATAAAGATCCATTGCAGGTGGAATCCTACTGCACAATATTTTTGACTAACCATGTACACATAAAATCAACATTGATTCTTAATCTAAAGCCATCATTTATATTACTCAATATTAATATTAATCATCTGAACTCCAATAGTATAGATATTAAATGTGGGACAAAGCAAGGTTGTCCTTTATTACAATTTTTACTTATTCTAACACTAGGGACTAGAACCTTTTGCTATTACGGCTGAACTTCCCTGCAATGCCCTGCATTGTTTAGCAGGCTCTGGGAGGTGGATAATCTAAACGCAGTTGGAAGAGGCTGCGTCTCTCATATGGATATAGTTACAGCTGCAGCCACTTCAGTGCCAGATCTGCTCAAGTCCTGGCTTACAAGACATCACTTCCTTTTCTTATTAGAATCTGGACCTCGGCAGACCTTTCAGGGGTAAATATTAAACCAAGATACTGTATCTTCGGAAAGTACATGGATGATATTATGCTAACTACATCGAAACCCATGGAAACCAACTTTGCCTCTGTCACAGGGTGTGTATTTCCAAAAAACTGAGGCAATATGTTTTCATATCCCTCCTCACACACAAAAATCAGTCAAGAGTTTGTTGAATATTAGAATGCATTATGTGAAACTGAAATATCTAGGTATATTTATCACTATAAATTTGAACAGACTGTTCAAAGTCAACTATAGTTGGCACTGGCTCACTATTAACCACAATATTTAAACGCTGGAGAAAAGAAACCTTTACAATACTAGATAGATTAGTGGTAATTAAAATGGTGACTCTTCCCAAGTTAACATACCCCTTTCAAGCTCTTCTAGTATGAATATCGCCTGTACAATCATGTCTACGGCAACATAGATGGAATTATTTTACTTTTGAACAATGTAAAATCCATGTAGAGAAGTTTCTTTATGTGGCCTATCACGAGTGGGGCTGGAGAATCCTGAATTGTAAAGATAAAGGTACCCCTGACCGTTAGGTCCAGTTGTAGACGACTGGGGTTGCGGCGCTCATCTCGCTCTATAGGCCAAGGGAGCCGGTGTTTATCCGCAGACAGCTTCAGGGTGATGTGGCCAGCATGAGTAAGCCGCTTCTGGCGAAACCAGAGCAGCGCACTGAAACGCCGTTTACCTTCCCGCGGTACCTATTTATCTACTTGCACTTTGATGGGCTTTCAAACTGCTAGGTGGGCAGGAGCTGGGACCAAACAACGGGAGCTCACCCCGTCGCGGGGATTCGAACCACCAACCTTCTGATTTGTGAGAATCCTGAATTGTACTACCTGGCAAATCAGCTTCACCATGCTATTTCAATGATCATGGATGATACAGACAAACAATGGGTTTGTATGCAATCTAAACAGATATAGGGTCTTCCCTTTCATGCCTTTTTGGACTCCAATAATAAATTTCAAAACAACCCACATATACACAACAATTTTCTCCAAACAGCAGTCCACTATTGGCTTAGAAAGGTGGCTGTACTTGCAGCAGCCCTATCCCTTTTAATTTATTTGGTGCTCCATCCCCTCTTTTTTCACAAAAATTAAACTTACGATATAAGATGGTTGTGGACTGTAAGAGAATGTTTTACTTTTTTGTGTTCCCATATTGGAGGACAAGTCTACAAAAACTACATGTACCATGGCTTCTGTGGAGGCAGATCTCTACTTTTCTCTAAAGGTATTAGAGAGGCAGTAACATGTAAACTTTCAGAGTTTGAAGGTGTGGTGAAACACTGCAGTAGTTATATTAAGGGTTTGATTTTAGACTATCCAGTAGCTTACTGAAATCACAAGTGAACGGCACAGAAGGCCTTAAAATAATGCTGGAGCAAGAACTGGATTTGAAGCTGGAGGAACAGGAATGGCAGGCAAGATGGAACAAATCCCCATGGTCCATCTCAGTTAGTGACTAGGAAATAGCACTTAAAATGGTACAGAGGTTATCCGGTATAAATTATACAGTATCACCATACTG
The DNA here is from genome assembly GCF_965153285.1 of Podarcis tiliguerta. Classification (NCBI taxonomy): domain Eukaryota; kingdom Metazoa; phylum Chordata; class Lepidosauria; order Squamata; family Lacertidae; genus Podarcis; species Podarcis tiliguerta. Next base: position 49,323,221 of record NC_139545.1, on the reverse strand, counting down.
TAGGAGGGGATGCCAGATAGTGTGTACTTAAAACATCTCTGGAGGGATTGAAGAAAAATATAAAAGTTCTGGCTCTCTGTGTTTAAAGAGATTAGCACACTTTCAAATTGTAACATAACACCCACCACACAACTAGCTCTTCTAAACATTTTTGAAGAGAATGATAAAGGATTATTTTTAAGGAGTTGGATGCAGTACTGTTCCAGAGGAATTGTTGCAGGAAGATATACAGCGGGGGGGGGGGGGGGCACTACATCTAGAACAATGCTATATCCTGACGCATCATCATTCAGAGTAGTACAGCAGCTAGTGGAAGAACAATTATTTTAAATACTCCCCGTGAAGGCTACTGCTGCTGCTTCCACTACTTACAATCGTAAATCTGCATCCATTTGTTTAGAACCAAGCCAAAAACGCTGACCCACTTTCATGGCTTTTGAAGTGGGAAGGCATTTTTGGCTCAGTGCTACTTAAATATTGTTTTGCTATTAATGACCCAAAGAACAGCTATCTCTTCCCTCCACTTGCTCCTTCAAAATCTGATCTTTTTTGAAATACTGTAGCCACGTTTAACAAATGCCAATTTATTTAATTTGCAACTTGTATTTTCATATGGTTACAAACAACACCTATAATCTCATTATCCAAATTTCTGGCGTTTAACCACTACTTACACTACATAAAAATCACGCCCAACAAAAATCTTCCATCTGATAATCCCAAGTACTCCTACTATATGGGTCAAACAGAATATTTTTTTTGTAAAACCCCTTTGTAACTCAACATTCCCTTTCTCATATATGTCATATATGATATACTTATGTATCTATCTGCAAGGAGGATGTTTTAGAAGAACAAGCATTTCAACTGAAATCAAATACTGATTTCCTCCAGACAGGAATTCAACTGCCCAATACTGTCAATATGCAGAAAGTAAAAATGAGACTTCTTTAAGAAACTGTTACTGTTCCCTTCCTACTGCAAGACATTTAATAATTCTACAGAGCTAAAAGTTACAATCAGTTATGCTCTAAAAACTGATACACATGGTATACCAGGGGTTGTGCTGAAGTACTTGTTCTGAAATTCAGGTAAGTCATTTCCACACCAGTGCTATTTCTCCCATCTATTTGCCTTGTAGTGATGAAAAGAGAAAAAATAAACTGAGAAACACCTTTATTTTTAATTAAAACATTTTTATACCGCTCGGTATTCAAACACCATGCTTGATTAATTATCAGTATTTCAAGAAGCATGTATAAATGACAGACTGTGCTGCAAGTAATTAGGTACAGTAGAACTTGGATTTAGTCAAGCCATGTAATGCATGCCTTTTCTGTTTTCTTCTGCAAAAGCAATTATGGTAAGTTGTGTAGTCAACAGTATGGACACATCTGCATAAACACTGGTTAATATACCAATGAAGTGAAGAGTTTATATATAATCCAAAGTATAAATCAGGGCAACATTACAGCAATTGTTGTTTGCATTAATCCATAAATGAAGATTCAATGACTTGTGACTGGTTACTCATTAAGACTAGAAATACCATGAAAACAGGCTGGAAGAAAGTATTCCATTTGTATACCTCCATCAAAGCTCAGGAGACTGCATAGGGAGGGAGATCATTTTATTTTATTCAACTGCTCTGTGAGGTAGGTACAGCTAAGAGACAATGACTGGCCAAGGCAACTTAGTGAGTGAAACAGGAATGTTACCCACCTCAAACCCAAAATTCTAGAGGCAAAGCCAGACATGGATGATCAGTCAACAGATCTCCACTCATCTTTTTCAAAGCTTACAGTATAAAGCAACCTTTTCTCCCAGTCAATATCGCTCCAGTTATTAGCATTGCTTGCCTGGAAAAAAGCAAGTTCCTGTCCCCCACTGGACAGAATGAATCCCCAATTAAATCAGGAAATGATACAGGGAGAAAAGGTTAAATCCTTGCCACTTCAGCTCTTTGGCACCAGTCAAATATGGTCCCTGCCCCCCTGCAGCTTTACCATAGATCTTGCATCTCATCTCGTTTAGTTACCTTATCACTACTGCATATTGCCTGCATGAATCACTATTTAAATTAGGAATGATGAACCTGTGGCCCTTCAGATGTTGAATAACTACAACTCCCATCATCCCTAATTATTGGCCATGCTGGCTGGCGTGATGGATGTTTGTAGCAATGTTTGCAGCAATGTTTGTAGGGTTTCACACACTTGATTTAGGGATTGGGAGTGGCCTTTCCTCTAAGGAGGTCCAGGTGGAATATATGGTTTTCCTTGTGAAGAAGGTTAGGCTGAGAGATAGTGACTGGTTTCATAGGTGGTCTCACAAGTCACGGTCTAACCACTATACCACACTGGCTACCAAGTTCCGTACACTGGGACAACTCCATAGAGTAATGCAGTTACTCCTTTGTGACTTATGATCAGCATTGTACTGACGCTGATGTAACTAAGAAACCGTAAGGAGAAATGGGCAGAAGTGCGACTGTAGGGGTGGAGTAGCTAGTGTAACTGTCATCTTATCCTACTGATGTCAAAAGTTATGGTAGCTGTTCTACACATTTACCAACTCAATGGAAAACTAAAATGAATGCCAATCATCCTTCAGGTCATGTTGTAGAATAGGAGGACAGCACCAGAAAGACATAAGCAAGGGACTAGAACTCATGCAAACACAAGATGAAGCTACAGCACTCTGCTCCTCACATCTAAGTAAGGAGATGGTTTTAACGAAAGGGCAGTTTTATACAAAACAAGACTACAAAGGGCAAACAAACAACACTCCCCTTTTCAGAAACCATTATTAGGCACACTTCAGGATTCCAGACACATACAACTATCTTCAGCCCTGGTGAAGTTTCCCCCATACACTGGAAAAAGCAATGGGACACCAAATATTCACATTCCATTGATTGCTATCACTGGTCTTTATTTTTCATTAAAAGATTAGAACCATATTGCATGACAGGAGAACAAACAGTAATGAGACAAATACAGTGCAACTTCCTCCAGTAAATGGGTATTGCCTTAATATTGTTTCCTCAAATGTAGATATCAGGAGAACTACTATTTGAGTGCATCCTCACATAAGTGGACAGTGTGACTGTGACATGCAAAAAATGGAAGAGAAACAGCAGCTGTCACTATCTTAATCAGACAATAGGACCACTATTTCCATTTAAGTCATATAAACTACCCAATTTTGGAAGTTGGATACTACAGCGCAGGTCTAATGTTTGCATTCAAGATGTTATTGGCAAGTGCAAAGAGCTCACACTACAATTCTACCTGGGAGCGAGCCCCAAGGAAGCCAGTCCCGTCATGTTCAAAAATTAATCAGAGAAAACAAAGCCCACCTGTCACTTAAGAATTCATAGCAACTTTTTCTAACAAGAGGAAGTTATTAGCTTAAGGCAAAAATGACTTACAGTACTAGTACTATACTTCAACACTTGGAGAGGATGTCAGCATCTCCCATTCCTTTTCTTCGATATAAGATTTAAACAAATTGCTCTGACAGCAAGAATTCAGTGTCAGAAACCTTTTTGTCCCTGGCCACCAATGTGTAAAAAGATATCTCAAAGAACAAATGCAGTTTTGTATATTGTCTACTGCTTCTTGTTCTTAAAACTGTGCTGATGAGAAATGGATGAAAGCCAACATTGCAGCAGAACCAGTTATCCAAGATAGACTTACAGCTCTGCACCAACCAGTTAACAGAAGTGATAGGCATATAGTTGATGCTTAATAGTTTTATTCTTAGAAATGGTTTTGCAACCAAATCAAATTTTAGTCCAATTTGCTTTGAAAGCAAAGACACTAATTTCAGAACACATTAACACTATAAGTTCAAACTATACTACACAACAAACTGTTATTAAAGTTTCATGCCGAACAAACCAATATATCAGGACGCTCAATCGTTAATAAAGGCAACTTTTAATAACTGAAAAGTCTGATACCAAGGACAGGAACCAGTTTCCCAATTCTTCCTTCACATGATTATAAAAATTAAAACAATCAAATACATTGCTTACTAAGACAAGTACAGCTGTTGCTAACAACAGTACTGCTTTTGTCACCGAACCATTTTCAGCTATGAAGTATGGTAATAACCTTATTCTCAAGTAAACAGATTAATCCATTCTCAGAACCATATCTCTATGGTGCTTTATAAAATTATTTTATACAGGTTGCCTACTGGGTGACATGAGCACCACATTTTTATTGGGAAGGTGGGCCAGAGAGAAAGCAGCTCTCTAGTTGGATGTATTGGTTCCATTTAATCAAGGCAGCAGTTCCTCTCCCTGTGAGCAGATATAATTTTCATGACTTCTATTCCAGAGCAGTCTCTAATTCACCCTCTTCTTGCTCATCTCCTGTGTGCCACTGGGGAGATGATTATGTATCATGGAAGCAAGTGGTAAAATTTCACTGGAAAAGATGCACAAAGGAAAACATTGCAGGTGTTTTCCTGGAGGGGGCGCAAACTAAGGGCTAGCTCTGCTTGTAAGATGTCTGTAGAGCTAAAACTCACAAACCTCTCAGGGACAGAAATCTCACTTGATCATATATTTCAATTCCCCCAATCAAGATGGAGTGAGTGAACGCAAACATCAACTTATCTGTGTGAACAGAACAGTACTGGTGGCAGGGCAGAGTTTTAATTTATCTTAAGTGGGAATCAAGCAATTTTTGTTCTCCTCCCTCTTAGAAATAAACCTATTTTACATGAAGCATCAATTTGGCTACAAGGTACATGCCCTGACCCTGAATGTCACAGTTCTTCATACAACCAATAGGGGAAAGGCTAGGCATAAGCAATGTGACCACTGACTTTTGATGAGAGTTGAAACTTGCTCCTGAACAGAATTAGAAATGGTGACAAAAACCTATTGTGAGTACAATGGACTTGTACAATATGCTGAGTACAATAGACTTGTACAATTGCACCAAGTAATCTTTTTAACATAGCCAAGACCTCCTCATCTTGTGCCCTCTGCTACATATTCTGGACAACAATTCCTGCCACAGGAGCTAACTCCTAGGGGCCAAGGTCCCTTCGCCCCCTACCAATAAAATATTTGAGGGGGGCAGGCCAAAAATAATCTCTTGTATCCATTTACCGCTTTATCACAAAATGCTCAGCTGAAGAAGAGAAGATACTTTTGACATTCCTAATGCAGTCAAAGCTTAGACCAAGTGTTTTAGCATCTTTAAAGCACTAATTTAAATTGAAGATGCAGTTACTCGGAAGAGATTATACATAAAAGCAAACATAACCATTAGATCAGAAAGAGAGTCTTGCAGCTCTACTACCCACTAAAGTGTGATTCTGCAGTCATTCTATAGTGAGACCCATTAAGAAACTGGTCTTGTTGATGTTTCAAGCCAACACATAGCAATGATCAAAAGTCAGTCCTATCATTCATGAGGTGGTCCAGGAAACCTTCCAATGCAAAGTCGCATCAAGCTGCTGACAGCACAATCCTGTATGTATTTACTCAAAAGCTACATCCTACTGTGTTTAGGATTGCAGCCTGACTCCACTAACTGTCCTCAAAGTCTGCTAATCACAGGAGGAAATGGAACAAGTTCTTAGGGGAGAAACAGCTCTGTTGATTATAAAGCATTTTTTCTTTGTAAATATGTTCTGGAAAACTGCATTTGATTGTTGTACTGCCTATAACTCTTAAGAGTCTAACAAACTGAGTCACCCAAAATTGAAAAGAAAAATGAATCCTTTGTTAAAAGATCTTTTAAATAAGAAGCTCAGTTATGAGTGGGAGTGCAAGAAGCATTATGTTGACTTGTCCATCTAATTAAGTAGGCTTTCTCAAAACAAAACAGACTTCGAGAGTCTCTGTGCTGAAATATCCTTTAAGAGCTTTCTGTTATTTATACCATCTTTACGTGACATAGCAGTCACTCTATAGTATCTTCTATAACAAAAGTATATTGGAAAAAAATAAACCTGTAGAAAATTTACAGAGGCTTAAATTTCCAAAACAAAATGTGGATATGAAGTTGTGTGAAGAGATTGCAGTCACAACAGTGCACTTTGAACAAGTATTTTAATGGAGGTCCATAGAAGATTATCTGCTCAGGAGAACTGTGAATATCTGCAGAACTAACTGTTCAGAGGTACTCTAAATGCCTCTAGGGGGCAAACAGTAAAGGTGCCAGATGTCCCTTATTTTAACTCACTGACCCTTAATCCAGAATACCACAGTCCATTAGAGCACAATAGCAATCCATTATGTCAGACACCACTGCTCAGAAGTGTTGCTTTTAAAAACAATTAGGTTTGGCAATCTCAATATGAGCTGCCCCCTCTCACAAAACTACAAATAAAGAGCTATATTGCCTAGGAAGGCCTGTGTATACATCAAAAGTTTATTTTGAGGTCTCAGAGTTGCATGTGGCAGGTTGCCTGTTTAGCCAGTTTTTAGATGGCTGTGTGAGAGAACACTTTTAGAATGCAACCGACACCAAAGGGCAACTAACTGATGGGATTAATGGTGCTGGAGGGAGAAATCTATTCCATGGAATGAGAATAGACTGTGCACACAAAACATATCTATTCTATGGAAACAGGTAATTCCCATTTAGGAGAATTGCTTGGGGAGGAAATAAGTAATTCTCGTTTGGGAATTGCTTGGGGAGAATTTCTGTATGGCAAGAATGCAGAAATAGATTAAACCTGTTCTATTGGGCAGACTGCAGGATTGTCCCTGATCTACTAAATAAGTAATTGTTCTACTCACCCCTAGCCTCAATGCCATACTGTTTCAGAATAGCTACTTCACACAACTGGGTACTGACAGAACAGAAATGAATTTACCTTCTAGAACCACCCTCTCCAAATGCAAGTAGGGCACAGCATTTAAAGGGTATTACCCAATGCCATAGGAATCAAGAATTTTTAGAGGAATAATTTTATGAAATGCTACTTGTCGTAACAGTGCTGCAGAGCGAAGGAAAGCTACCTCTGATGAAGTTTCCTTTCCCATAGAGCTATTAAAAGGTCCTCTTGAAGACCTTTTAATTAACAATGCTTTAATTAATGTGTGTATGTCTGTATTTTAATGCTGTTGCTGTTTTAATTATGCTTTTAGCTTTGACTGATTTTTTTTTCAAATTACTGTATGTTGAATTCTCTCTCTCTCTCTTTTTTTAATAGTCCATTTTGATATGAACCTCCTCAGAAGGGTTTACCCTGTAAAGAGAAATACACATTCTGAAATAAATATATAAACCTAAGAACCCAGGCATGAAAGAGTTGATATTTTAGACTGTAGGCTCCATGGGGACAGGGATACATCCTTTCACTTGTGAACCCGTGTACACTAACGGTACTGAAGAAACTAACTAATGCACATTAAGCCACCTTGACTATGGCTGCGTATTCACCATACATTTAAAAGCACACGACTTTCCCCAAAGAATCAGAGGGGGCTGCAGTTTGAATGGGGCAGGAATTGTAGCTCTGCGAGAGGAGAAAACGACACTTCCAGGGATTTTCTTTGGGAGAAACAAACGTACTGTAAATTCCGCCCACGCACTGTATGAATGGCTGTCAATTCTTTGGATGGGGGGGGGGGCGCAATACCATTTTAGCCCAGATCTTACGGCACACCTCTACCTTGCACCTCCCATTGTTACTTGGGAGAGGTTGCTTAGAATATCAAGAAGCCTATATCCTGTCTATCCCCCCCCCCTGCCCACTTTACCTTTCATTCTTCCTCACCAAATCATTTACTGCAAGCCACCGGTTGGGTATTAATTAATTAATTAAATAATAATAATAATAATAATAATAATATTTTAATCACGGCACTCATGCAACTGGTATGCCTGGCTACTCCAGAAATCCCCTCCCCACCCCAGCAGGGAAATGAAATATTTTGTGTGTGTGTGTGTGTGTGTGAGAGAGAGAGAGAGAGAGAGAGAGAGAGAGAGAGATATCTATACCAAAACTGCCCGCTCCTCCAGCTACCAATGAGCCCTGTACAAATTCACCACACAACACAGCAGCAGGAAAAGCAGGTGTCTGCATGGGCAGCGGTGTGTGCCCAAGCAGGCTCCATGCCGGATTACGAGGTTGTTGTTTGTGTGATTTTGAAGGGATTCCGCCTGCCTCGGGGTTTCCCCCATGATCCTACCCGGTCTGTCTGCCTGCTTGCCTGCCCCCACCCCCCCCCCCGCCACCGCGCCTGCCGCCGCTTCTCCTTACCTTCATCCTCGAGCTCCAGTTTCTCCAGCATCCCTTCGGAGGCGGCCGGGGACTGAGGAGGAGCTGCCTGCAGGAGGGCGGGGAGGGAGACACAAGAGAGAGACGGCGGGATCAGCAGCATCCAGGCGCGGAACTCACCCGGCCCGCGGCGGCATCCCCGGGGGCGGGCGGGAGCGGAGCGGGCGGCGGAGGGCAGCCGGGGGGCTGCGACCGGCAAAGCTCGAGGCTCGGCCTGACAAGAGCGGGCTCGGTTTGCGACGCCTCCCGCACGCTCCGAGGAAGGGGACTGGCCGAGGGGAGGAGCCGAGGGGCGGGAGGGCTCGGCCGGCCTTTCTCTCCCTCACTCTCCCCACACAGCCCATTAACCCCTTCGCAGTCTCGCCAAGGCCCGACGATATACCGAGCGCTCTTCCCGCCCCTTTCAGGGACTCGGTTAGCCGCGGCGCGGGCTGCCTTCCCCCTCAGCAAGGGCGGCATCCCCCTCTCGCAGGGCTGAGGCGCGGAGGGCGGCCGTTAAGCGGCCAACGGCCGCCGGCAGAACGTTGGCGCGTTTCAACCGCCACCTTTACACACACCCCTATTTCGGGAAAGCGCAGTGGAACATCCCGCGCTCCTCAAACCCCTCGCCGCGCTACTGCCCCTCGGGAGAAGCGGGCAGCTACCACCTAGCATTTCGGAAAAAGGGAGGGAAGGGGGCGGGCCTGGCTGGCTGGCCGGCCGGCGGCAAGTTTCCTATTATGCTAGGGAAATAAGACGCCTACTGCCCTCCCCACTCCTACGCTGCCGTTAAGAGATCAGGGCCGCAGGATTCCATATTAGACTTAAGAGGCGGAGGTAGGACAGGAGATGCGCTTCTTCCCCACGCACCCCACCCCCGCCAGCTGCTGTTGGTATTGTCCAGTGTGCATTCACCTGCACGGAAAACAGGATGAACCACTGCTCTGGTGCAGGGGAGAAGCTTCATGTTCTTGTCTCCTCCTGCCAGCCACGGCACATAGAACTGCAGAGTTAGCAGGGATCCCGAGGGTCATCTAGTCCACCCCCCACACACACAATGCAGGAATCCTGCCCACAGCTGTCCCTGTGTGGGCTTGAACCGCCAACCTTCTGGTTAACAGCCAGGCACACTGACCCATTGTGCCACAGTAAGAATGGACTGATTTGTCTGGATCTTAGTTTATCTGCAATATGATCCAGATGTTAGTTCCTCTCCTCACACATTCTACAGATGTGTCGGTGACCCCACAGTTTGGCAAGCCTACCATAATGCCCCATGCTTGCATACAGGGCACCCTATCCCACCTAACTTTGTTTTTCACCATCACCCTTCAGTATGCGCCCACACATCATATTCCCATTATCTGGTGTGCAGCCTTGCTCGTCTTTTTCAGTTCAACCTCCAGTAGCACAAGAAGAATGAGATGGAGGTGTATTTCTGCTAACCTCCACATTCAATACTCATCACCACTGAACAGATCTCACCCTGTGCACTTGTTAGCCTTCAACCCCCCCAGCAGAGTGCTTAAGGCAGGAAGGGAAAAACTGTGGACCTCTAGGTATTAGTCACTCCATCCTGACTACTGGCCATGCTGGCTAGGGCTGATGGGAAGTCCAGCAACATCTAGAGCAGGGGTAGGCAACCTAAGGCCTGTGGGCCGGATGGGGCCCAATCGGTTTCTAAATCTGGCCCACAGGCGGTCTGGGAATCAGCGTGTTTTTACATGAGTAGAATGTGTCCTTTTATTTAAAACGTATCTCTGGGTTATTTGTGGGGCATAGTTCGGCCCACCACATGGTCTGAGGGATGGTGGACCGGCCCACGGCTGAAAAAGGTTGCTGACCCCTGATCTAGAAGGCCACAGGCTCCCCACCCTTGGCTTAAGAAGCAAATTTATATCCACACAACAGATGCGCATGTTCTTATATTTTTCAACCACTCGTGGGTACATTTGGATTTGATATCCCACTTTATCACTACCTGAAGGAGTCTCAAAGTGGCTAACATTCTCCTTTCCCTTCCTCCTCCACAACAAACACACTGTGAGGTGAGTGGGGCTGAGAGACTTCAGAGAAGTGTGACTAGCCCAAGGTCACCCAGCAGCTGCATGTGAAGGAGCGGAGACGCGAACCCGGTTCCCCAGATTACAAGTCTACCGCTCTTAACCACTACACCACACTGGCTCTCCAGTCTCTTTTAACTTGCTTAAAACTTCTCATGTTTCTCACTGTAAGAGGTATTGGTTCTACTGTTTCCATCCCTGGGTCCCCCACTTCCCAAGAGTGCATATGCTGTTCCCCCTTAATGTTCAGCAGAGATGGTGAAAGGATTAGGTATCTCTGACAGCAATGAACAGCTCTTAAAAGGTAGATACTGCACTTTACAAGTGCATTATTCATACTTTATCCGCTTTATCTTGAAGAGTCCATGGATTAACATGCTTAGCCAAACAAGTCATAGAGCTGGGTATAGGCCCAATCTTTAAACTAATTTAAGAAATTAGAGCAAAATAAAAATGGAAAGCTTGTAAGAAAGTCTGGTTCAGAGTAGACTTTACCTGAATGGGATTTGCACAGTAACTACAAATTAGATTTATATCTTGTAAGAATATGGCACGTTATGTAATTTCATGCTTTCCTATTATTGAAGTTGGTTTTCTGTGTTTTCAACAGGCAGAATTTTAAGGAGCACAGGAAAAATTCAGAACATTACTCACAGTGCACAGAGTTTATTTTTGAGCTTATATTATCCACTGCCAAACTCTCAGGCTTTCAGGGAAGTAGATATGCTTAACATAAGGATTCTAAATTTAAATAAGTTTAAATCACACTTCTCAACGTAACCACACACACAATCTTAACCAAATCCTTGCTTAAATATAAAGGTCTTAGTCTGTATCCAGTGGGTACTTATGCTAGGGTTAGAAGAAGGTGACCATAACTATGGAGTCAATGTGATCAGAACTACTTCACAGACATATTTCTACTTGTATATAAAATATGACACCTCAATTCACCCATCTTACTCTTCCACAGTCAGTCACCTCAAATATGCCTGGGGAGTTGCTGCTTCCATCAATCACCCATTTCCAAATCCTTCCAAAATATTTATAGTCTCACTCAATCCTTATTCAGCCCACGGCATCATTCATATTCTTTCACAAGGCAATAGTGTATCTGCAACCAGAACCATGTAATTGTGGAAGAAAAATGCACAGCTCCCTTTGTCTATGTAGAATTGGCTCAGGGAGCAACATTCAGAGACTGTTACTTCAGTAATGTTATCACATACTCTCAGGTTCTGAATGCAGAGTAGCTACAGTCTCATACAACTTTGTTCTACACACAGAACAGGTCCACATACACTCTGTCCTCTATCTGTTTTTCTGGGATTACTGTTCTAATACACATGCTTAGTGCAAGTTTGATAAAACCATTAATTACTTGAAATGACTAAACCTGCAAGCTTAACGCAAACATACTCAGAAGTAGCTTTCCTCCGCTGAAATAATGCAAGGCAGGAGCTGCAAAAAAACATGGTGCAGATCAGCTGAATAAATGATAGGCATATAAAGCAGCAATTCTTGTGGAGCAAGCTTCACAGAACTCATAGGGACTCATTTTGCATAGCCTGGATAGCTCAGTAGGTTAAAGCACAGTGCTGATAATCCCAAGGTTGCAGGTTTGATCCCCATAAGGGACAGCTGCATATTCCAGCATTGAAGAAGGTTCGACTAGATGATCCTTGTGGTCCCTTCCAACCTGATTCTGTGAAGAAGCATGTTTAGGATCTTGCTGCAAGCAGTGCTCAGCCTTATGCAAAACAAGGCTTTTCACTAATGCACAGTGGCCAGTGATCTAATTTCTATGACGTATAAAAAGAAGAGCAGGTTTATTGGCTTTTCAGGCAAGGTAACAGTTGCTTTAAGAATAAACATAACTCTTAATATGTTTCTACCTTTTAGAAGACAGCCTGGTCATACTTGATTTATGCAGAGATTCCATCCCTACCCAATATTTCTCCTTTGAAGCTCATTGGGCAGATACAGCAGCCTTAAGAGGTTTCCTTTTTATCTTCACACCCCAAAACATGGTTTTCAAGTGTAGTGTTTCAACAACATAAGCAACCAAACACACGATGCAGGAGACTAGGTTTGCCAGGGTGACCAAAATCTCTCCGGAAAGGTTCCCTCAATTTCACATCTTCCTAACCCCTTCATCTTTTGCCCGCCAGTTGTCAGTTTGGATCTTAAGGGTCATAACTGTTGTACGCGGTTCCTTAAGTGTTTTTCCTTAGAGAGAGACAGAGCCAGCAATTTCCTGCAGGGCTCAGATGCTCCCTGAGGCTTCTGTCTGCCACCAGCCACTGAACTTCAATGAGAGTATTCATTTTCCTCGGAAACAGTTCTCTCTCCCCTGCTGTGCTGTGGCAGCAGATGCCACTGCGGCTTAGGAATGCCCCTGGATGCACAATGCGGCACTTCAAAAGGAGCCATAGTGGCCATGCAGAGAATACAGACTTTTCTTGAAGTCAGCGCACAGGACAGGAACTACCAAAGCCCAGCAAGTCCCTAAATTAGGAACGTAACAGAATGTTAATTAAAAACAAAAGAGATGTTAGGCATTCCTCCCGAGCATCAGAATATAATTGCAACTGACGAGACCAGAGCACAGCAATGGCCCATCTAACTTCAGTATCCCAATCCCCAAAAAAGACCAGTTTCAGAAAGCCCAAGGGAAGGAAATAGGAAACCTATAAAAGATCCCAGGCCAACTCAGCAATTTGTGCTTGCAGAAATAAATCTGCAAGTCATTCTAGTACTTGCCAATCCCACACAGGTATGCTAATAACCCCAGATGCCAAGTCCTTCCAGCATCATTTGTGGCAGAATAATGACTTGAAAGTGAACTTCAAGCTGCACCGATAATGATTGCAGAAGAAGCTATTACTCTTTGCAAGACATGAACTGGGAGGTACACTAGTCCAAAGCCACTCTTTTAAAGCAAAAGGAAATGGTAGCTGAAACCTGCAGGGAAGAAGTATTTACCATTTATGTTCATATTCTGCATTTTTTAAAAGCCTTGTAAGATTCATTGTCAAATGACTAACTTGGATTTGGATTTTTTAAAATTCTTGCTGAAAATTAATAAAATAATAATAATAATAATAATAATAATATATTATTTATACCCCACCCATCTTTGGGCGGCTTCCAACAAAATATTATAATACAGTAATGCATCAAACATTAAAAGCTTCCCTAAACAGGGCTGCCTTCATATGTCTTCTAAAAGTCATAACATCACAACTTAAAGCCATGCAGGTGTAATTCCAGTTGCTGCTTCTACTGGGCACACCATAAAAGTTTCATCGGCTCAGTATTAATGCAAGCAACACCAAAACACCCAAGGCTGCATGCAGATGTTCTTGTTCTTGGATCTCCTACTGTGGACTTTCACAACAACATACTAAAACATTCATATTCCAAGATCAATTTGCAGCCTCTCCACAACAGACCAATACACCCAACCCAAACACTTCCTAGTTATGTTCCTTGGGCAGCATAGTATACACTCAGAATGCTACTTTTCCTAGGCATATGCAATCTGACAAAATGTGGAATATATTAAGAAGCTTTGCCATTGGCCTCATCTAGCTCAGTATGGTCTTCACTGATGGGCAGTGGCTCTCTGGGGCTTTTGGAAAGGGGTCTTTTCCAGTCTTACGTGGAGGTGCCATGGATTGAACCTGGGAGCCTCTGCATTGCAAATATGTGCTCTGTCACTGAATTATGTTGCCAGGATGGCACCAGCAGTCTCCATATCTCCAGCTCTCAAGATACTTCATCCACCTCTCTCAAGATGCTTCCTATCTGCGCCTATTAAGCAAATAAGGGGCTTGTCCACACCAGACTGGACTGTGAACTTGAATCCAAGATTTCCGGGCACTGCCCTCAACCAGAACCCAGCCATCATTTTTTGTTGAGTGAAATTAGATTTCCTCAACCCTGGGAAGATCGGAAAAGCAAAGCAAAAACCAAAACAAATCCACTGGTGCTGTCTGCATTCTCTTCAGTTAAGGTGGAACCAGAAAGATTTATGCAATCTCAGAGTGAGGTGGGGGCGTGGGGGGGTGGAGAATCTGGAGTTTGTGTGCAGAGTGTCTGCTTCCCCACTTCCAGCCACTTGCTGAAGTCTGGAGAAGGGACCCGCATGAGAATATGATTGGAGGGGGAGCATGATTTTGCTTTTGAAGGCGGATGAAGATTTGTTTGTGGGCCCACCTTAAGCCTTGTTGAACTTTGCAAGTGGTTGGAGCAACATTGAACTGGCTCTGGTTTCTGAAACTGTGACTAAACGGTGCATTCATTTTGGGATCCTGCCCTTGTGTGGACCAATCTGTTGTGTGCACTTGTTACATGTTATATGTGCAATGAGCCTGCACAACATGCCACTCGTCAGGTTGGCTGCAGCCTGCATAATGCAGCAAAAGCTGGACAATTCCTGTGGTATATTGACCAGCAGACTGGGCCACATGTGGTGCAGGCCTAGTGCATACTAAGAGTACTATGAGACAGTGACGTAGCGTGGGTTGTCAGCACCCGGGGCAAGGCAAGTAATTTGTGCCCCCTAACCCGGGGCAAGGCAAGTAATTTGCGCCCCCCCCCCCCGCTGCACTGTCCCTCCCCCAGATAGTCCCTCGCTCTGTCTCCGCACCGCACCGCACGCCTGGCACCCTCCCCTCCACAGTGGGCGGCGACCCGGCGGCTCGGATCGGATTCGCACAGCCAGCACTGCAGTGAGAGAAAGTGAGTGAGCCAGGTAGGGGCAGAGAGCTGAGAGTGCGAGCGCGCCCCCCCCCCAGATGTTGCGCCCGGTGCGGCCGGCCCCCCCTGCACCCCCCATGCTACGCCACTGCTATGAGACACTTCCGCTAATCCTTATGAGAGTCGCTGGGCATAAGAGTCAGACCAAGTTACCCATTCTCATGCCAAACCTATTTGGATTAGTTTCATGCTCTCCGATAACCTTGAGATATATATATCTTTCACTCGCTGCATTAATGGTTTCACTGACCTTGTGCAATTGATCTGCATTTTGTTGCCAGTGAGGAGACAGTTTCTTGGTACCTGCCTTTAAAGTTGTGTTGTTTGTCAAGGGTTGCCGCTCTCATTACACTGATAAGGCACATTCTCCATTTCCTGGATTTCTCTGCTAAGGACTTCCAGAGCACATTTAGGCCACTCTGATTTTTAAAATATTGATAATTTTAGGAGCGGGCTTTGAATACAATGTTGCCAACATACTGAAGTGCCAAACAAAAAGTGTTAAAGAAATAACAGAGTCTAAGCCAGAATTTTCATTATCACAACACTCATGTTATATGAAATATGAAAATCTAATTGTTTTGCACCAAATGCATTTTACAAAATGCAGGATAAAAATAGTTCAGTGCTGCTTCTCTTCTGTGCTTTCTTTTGGAGCAAGACTGCTTTTATGGCGGAGTTATTACAGCCGGGTGTTTGCAATCAAAATGCTGATCCAGGCAAAATCACCACACAATAATACTAACCCCCACCTAAGGGCTGTTTGAAGTAATAAAATATGGATCAGAATAAAATTAAAGTGCTTCTGTAATGGAAGAATATGAGCTGCAATTCAACTAACTTGAAGGCCCTGGCTTTTATCACAAATACTGCTAAGCTTTTGAATAGGAAATAGAATCCGAAGTACTCCATCCTGCAAAGTCTTTTAATTGTGTACCAATACACAATGTAGTATAGCTCTGCCCATGGAAATAAAACTTATACAAGGTTGACAGTTAAAGTTCTCCCCAAATAATCCTGGGAATCATAGTATTTATGACAATGCCATTTATTCTCTGAAAGCGATAGCTAGCCTTCTTCACAGAAATTTACTTCACAAGAGTCTTTAGAAAGAGAATGACAAGCTAAACCTGTCTAAGACTATAGTGCAGATAAGTCCTTGTAGGATTATTCACTGCATGGTTAGTCACTGGCAAAAGATCAAGCTCTGATAGCATAGCGTATCTTCATTGCATGTTTTGCAAACAATTTGCAAAATATCTGTCCAAAACAGAATTTATCTTTATTGCACTGAACAAACAAACAAACAGCACACAAGAACATCCTAGCTATGGAACAAAATAAGATGAGAAAAGGATGAATTTGTGCTGCTTTCACCACACTAAAAGTGCTGCTTCTGCACATGACCTGCAGCAAATTCCATGTACATCAGGGTCAAAACAAGCTTGAGGCATGATCCAATACAAGCCCCGTAAAGCCAGAACTTCTGAAGACTTTCCCATACAGAGCTCACCACAAGGAGACTGAAAACTCATTTAGTGTAGGGGGTGGGGAGGAAAGGTCTTGCAAATCCAAAGCCACGGATGTTAAGCTGTGTTTCCTCCAACAAAACAAAACCTTAGTTTAATATTGACTCTCAAATGCCAATCCAAATTTCTTTCAACTGAAGCTGTAACGCAAGCCCAAAATTCTGATTCTCACATGTATTGCTTCCAACTTTATCTCTAATTCAAGTTGCCCATCATAACTATTCATTGTGAACTGGGGTTCCGACAGCTAAAGGTAAAGGTAAAGGTAAAGGTAAAGGTACCCCTGCCCGTACGGGCCAGTCTTGCCAGACTCTAGGGTTGTGCGCTCATCTCACTCTATAGGCCGGGAGCCAGCGCTGTCCGCAGACACTTCCGGGTCACGTGGCCAGCGTGACAAGCTGCATCTGGCGAGCCAGCGCAGCACACGGAACGCCGTTTACCTTCCCGCTAGTAAGCGGTCCCTATTTATCTACTTGCACCCGAAGGTGCTTTCGAACTGCTAGGTTGGCAGGCGCTGGGACCAAACGACGGGAGCGCACCCTGCCACGGGGATTCTAAACGCCAACCTTTCGATCAGCAAGTCCTAGGCGCTGAGGCTTTAACCCACAGCGCCACCCGCATCCCCTCTGACTGCTAGCAGAAGCATATATTGCAGCCATTTAGAGAGAAAAGGAATGTGGTTCTTAATTGATCGGTGATGTGGTTGTGTTCTATTGTATTATTTATGCAAATTGATTTCCTCTGGAGTTAAGGATCTGACTGGGACAAACCTTGTTATGCTGAGCTCATATTTTGCACAATTTGTATACGGTGTCTGTTTGATAATGTGTGGTTTGCTATGCCTAATAAAGGATATTTGATATTAGAAAAGGAATGTGTGGATGGCGGAGAAGCCAGAACTGCAGACTACAAAAAGTCCTACCTAGACCCTGCTCTAATCTAAGCCATCAGCAAATCCACCCTTATGTCACCAAGTTCTTCCTCCGGAAGGAAGTTCTGCACCACATTCCAGGTTGCACACTTGTACAGCAAATTCACTCATACAATGTGCATCGCCCTGCTTACATTAGTATCTGCATTTTCAATGTGGCAGCAGCTTTAAGACACTAGGTCTACCTAAAAATTAAGGCATCTCAAGCCAGCAACATGTAAGTACAGTGGTACCTCGCAAGACGAATGCCTCGCAAGATGAAAAACTCGCAGAACGAAAGAGTTTTTCGTTTTCTGAGTTGCTTCACAAGACGAATTTCCCTATGGGCTTGCTTCGCAAGACGAAAACGTCTTGCGCCTTTTTTTTAAAGCCGTCAATGCATTCCTATGGGAAACCGTCAATACGCAGTGGTGCTTCGCAAGACGAAAAAAATCACAAGACGGAAAAACTCGCAGAACGAATTAATTTCGTCTTGCGAGGCACCACTGTACCTCAAATGCAACAATTAGGTGCCCCTTTCAGTAGAGGAAAAAATGACAAAATAATGGGCTCCATATACTGATATCAGTTGTATCCTGTTTGTGTAATATTCTTGCTTTTCAAGGAATGGAAAAGTTGGCGTCTCAACAGACAAAATGACTTTCATTTATAACATACAGAATGCACCTAAGCAAATGGTGTTTTGAGTAATTCCAGTGGTTACATATTAATCTGCTATGGCTGGGTAGAGGCTCAAGAATCTTGTTTTAAAGCCAGAACCGCATGACAGAGAGTTACTCAAGCACTTCAAGAAGAGCCATGGGTGCCCTTTATTAACAGTTGACCTTCCTTGATACAAAAAACACTTCTTTCAAAAAACCTTTGTTTCTACCAAAAACACAGAAGCTAATAAACTAATGGCTTCAGCATTATGCTCTAAATATGTCTCTGCAACTAAGAATGCCATACTAGTTTTTAATTTCCCTCCCAGTGCTTCTTAAGAAGTAAACACACATGCACACACCCACCCTACCTTTTTTAAAAAAAGCTTAACAGACTAAAGTCTAATGAGAAGGAATTCCTATCTAAATGCAAATCAAGGTACACCAATCTTGAATGCACAAATAGTTACAAATGGAACTTTCCCCACCATCTGTGAATGAAACATGCCACAATTTATAGCTTTTGCACATGCTTCCAGTTCTTCTCTCTGAAATAGTCATGTCTAAACCATGGTGCTTCCAACTCAAACTGTGCAAGCCTCAAACCTTCCTACTGTGTAGGAATATATGCGTTTCAAGTTAAATTTGAGAATATATATACTTATTCTTGGATCATCTGGCACTATTGGTTTTGCTCCAGTAATGTCAAGAGATGGAGACAAAACAAGGGTGGCTCTTCTGCTCAAATGGCAAAGAAAATGACTAATGGTTGCACTGCCCAGGTGAGCTGGACAGGTGGAATTATCTTTGCATTCATTGGTACCAAAGCTGCCAGCTTTCGGGCCTTGCAGTGATTCAGTCACTCAGTGGCAACTGTCATTACAACCTCCTTCTCCTTCCCATCTTAATCAGCCTGGCAAACAACAAGCATTGTATTTTAACTTGTTGTACAAGGCTTGAGGTTGTCTTCAGGATGGAGCAGACATAGCATACTAGTGACAGGATTGGGAAGAAGAAGAAGAAGAAGAAGAAGAAGAAGAAGAAGAAGAAGAAGAAGAAGAAAGAAGTCTTGGGCTAGAAGAGCAGAGGAAGGGTACACATAATCTTGAACTTTTTCCATTGCATATCCATTGCTAAACAGTCAAGAAATGTTACATCTGCACTGGCCCAATCAAATCACCGACATTTAGGACACATGCATTTAAGATCCTCTTTACCTTTTGGCTTATTATGAGCCTGAAAAAAGCACATCAGTCAGTTATGAGAAGTGCCATTCCACTTTCCCCTTGAGAAATGAATCAGCTGTCCATCCCAGTGACTGGCCTAAGGCAGCACTGCAGGCCCTAGCCAGAACTAAGTTAATTGCAAATCTGCCAAAGGGGTGAACCAGGCAGAGCTGATGTTAATGGCTTCTCGGCAGCATAAAGCAATGGAGCTAATGAGGAAGAGAATGGAACTTCCATTTCCTCCATCGCAAAAATTGTAACTGGAGACAGGCTTTGCAGAAATATAACTGATTCAAGTGATATAAATTACAATTAATCGTGTAATCCAGTTTAGGAGGCTGGCAGAGAGTTTTTCCTTTCACTCTGCAACTTGCGGGAGGAAAACGGCCATCTGTTTCATTTATTTAGCAGATGTACTGCAGGACGCGAGACTCCTTGTTCAAGGGCTCCCTGAACAGATTAGTCCCCCCGTAGTTTATTTTGCACCAAGCGTAAAATGTCATTCAGTAAAGTACAAACTCTCTCTTGTGGCTTATATAATGCCTGTGCAGTTCTGGGGTTTGAAAAAAGGTGAGTTAACAGTGCACACGATTATCGGTACAGCGGCCAAAGATACTGTTTGAGTAGCCAGAATTTACTTATTAATTAAAACCATTTATATACCGCCTTCCATGTAAACAGTGTACAAGAATACATTAAGATAAACAAATTACCATAGTCCTTCAAGTCAAAACAGTTGTACTAAGTAAACGAAGTATTAAGTTAACAAATACAGGATAGCTCAGTCGGTAGAGCATGAGAATCTTAATCTCAGGGTCATGGGTTTGAGTCCCACACTGGGCAAAAGATTCCTGCATCGCAGGAGGTTGGACTAGATGACCCCTGTGGTCCCTTCCAATGCTACATATATGATTCTACTTTTGCCAACATTGAAATGCCATCAATGTTGGCAGCTGCCTTAATTCAGACGGAAGACGAATCCATATAGAATGTTTCAGTGTATAACAGTTCTAACAAGGAAGGCATATACAAAGAGAGGGACAGTTTTGGTTCTGAAACAGATGAAGGGAGCTGGAACTATATCTATATCTACCGTATTTTTCGCTCTATAGGATGCACCCGACCATAGGACGCACCTTGTTTTAGAGGGGGAGAACAAGAAAAAAAAATCTCCCCCTCTCTGCTCAGAGCCCCTTCAGCGAAGCGGCAGGAGAAACGGAGCCCCTTCCATTTCTCCTCCCGCTTCGCTGAAGGGGCGCTGCGCAGCTCTCCCTCTCTGCTGAAGCCAGGAGAGTCTTGCTCTCCTGGCTTCAGCAAAAGGAACCCGAAGCCTTCGGAGCGCAGCGCGAGGTCCCGCTGTGCTCCAAAGGCTTCAGGCGGCTATTCCTGAAGCCTGGAGAGCAAGAGCGAAAGCAACGTGAAGCCTCCGGAGCGCGGAGGGAGCGCTCCCTCTGCGCTTCGGAGGCTTCGCGTTGCTATCGCTGAAGCCAAGGAGCCTGCATTCGCTCCATAGGACGCACACACATTTCCCCTTAATTTTTAGAGGGGAAAAAGTGCATCCTATAGAGCGAAAAATACGGTATATCTATCTATCTATCTATCTATGCAATAAAATTATGTAGCATAAGAATGTAAGAAACAGCCATAAGACAGCTTTTCTGTTCAAAGAAAATCTTTTGTGTATGGATGGCCATCTGTCATGGATGTTTTAGCTGAGATTCCTGCATTGCAGGGGGTTGGACTAAGTGACCCCCGGGGTCCCTTCCAACTCTACAATTCTGTGATTCTATGTGTGTGGTAATTGTTGCAACACATTGCCTAAAATTTAGCCACATTGGTATCAAGCAGACCTCTCTAGCGAGGGCATTCCAAAACAAACACCTCCATTCCAGGCCTTCTCTTTGGTCACTGTGAATCTCACCCTAGATCAAGGGTGGGTTACTTGCAACCCTAGGTCCACATAGAGCCATGTAACAAATTTCACACAGGTGGCAAAGTGGGAGGAGAGGGAGAAACTTCTGGTTCTGCGAGGACTAAGGATCAAAGACCATTTCCAAAAAGCATTACTAAACTAAAATTCCCATGAGTCCTTGGACAGAGCCCTGACAGTTCAGATATTATGTTAAATACCCACCCTTCACCCTAAGGTGCCACGTGGTTAAAACAATTATATCCATCTGTGGTGCAGACAACCTGCCCATGTCCCAAAGTGTGTTGTATACTACAGTGGTACTTCGGGTTAAGTACTTAATTCGTTCCGGAGGTCCGTTCTTAACCTGAAACTGTTCTTAACCTGAAGCACCACTTTAGCTAATGGGGCCTCCTGCTGCTGCACGGTTTCTGTTCTCATCCTGAAGCAAAGTTCTTAACCCGAGATACTATTCCTGGGTTAGCAGAGTCTGTAACCTGAAGCGTATGTAACCTGAAGCGTATGTAACCCGAGATACCACTGTACTGTCATACTCCTCAAACCACATATGCACATATCTCATTTTAAGGAAATGATCAGTGAAGCATCACTGGAGTGAATTGGGATTAGGCAGAAGTAGCACTTGGCCAAAGGACACACATTCAGCCAGTCTGCTATAATTGACTAAAGGACTGGAGAGCAAGGCCACATTCCTAGTGCAAAACAATCAAAATTATCAACAGGTTGCTTTTATCCTTGCTCTCGGTTCCAATTGAAAACATGACAGTGATGAATCTGAAATAATAACTATTTTGAGTTCACATCAGTCATCCCACGCACAGGAAACATTTTCCAGCCCACTGCCGAGACATTCTCCAATATTATTATGAGTCAGCTGCCCCAAAGCATCTCATTTTCCAGTGGCTAAACCTAGCCTGTTGCAGGTTTTTGCTTTTTGTTTTTAAATGCAGACTCTGTTTTTAAAGCAATCTTATGCCTCCTCCTCCTCTCCTCCTGGGCTTCCCAATGGCTTAGCTGGTGTGGCACTGAGTATGGACAGAGAGCAGTCCCCATTGAGCAAGCAGCGAGAGCAAATATTACTGGACAACTTAGGGAAAGCCACCATTTCATTCCCAGTACACGACGACATCTGTGGAATGGGGTAATGCACACTTTAAAAAAATCCAGCAGCTTCATTCTCCATGTGTAGCTTAGTAACAGAACAATCACAACCATATCTACTTCAGAGTAAGTCATACTGAATTCAGTGGGGCTTACTATCAGGTAAGTGGGCTGAGGACTGCAGTCTAAAACACTAAGCTTTGAATTAGCAAGACCTCCGTCATAAACTCTTAAGGGCTGCTTCGACACTGAGCATTTTTACTTATGGAAGTCACACTCCCTTCAATCTAATTTACAGAGGCATCTGTAGTGATAAAAGCATCCTCCTCCCATGTTTTCCCTGTTCAGCTTCTTTATTCCTCCAGAGTTCAGAAAAATCTGTTTGTTCTCTTTACATGATGGAACAGCTATGCAATTTCCTCAGGTGTAGATGAACCATCACACAGTTGTTCCAGCCTATACAGAGCAACTGTACCGTACAGTGGTACCTCGAGTTAAGAACTTAATTTGTTCTGGAGGTGCATTCTTAACCTGAAACTGTTCTTAACCTGAAGCACCACTTTAGCTAATGAGGCCTCCCGCTACTGCCACACGATTTCTGTTCTCATCCTGAAGCAAAGTTCTTAACCCAAGGTACTATTTCTGGGTTAGCAGAGTCTGTAACCTGAAGCGTCTGTAACCACTGTACTGTGGTATGTTTGGAGGGCAGCAGTGGGGGAGAGAGTACTGTACCTTCTTTCCCTGCCCCTGCATGGTCTAAGTGATATCCCCCAATAAACATTTGGACTGGGGAAACGTGGGCCGATCACAAGAGAATGCAATTTGGATTCCAGAAGTCTAGATGAGGTTGCTACTGCCCTTCCTGTTTAAAGCAGAGGAGCAATGACCAGGCATTCCCTGGAAACAGTCAGGATGTGCATCCATAGCAGAAGAGGAATGACTGCTAGAAAGAACACAGAGAGAAGGAACACTATGCTGCATCTGCAGCAGCACAACTGGGCGCCTTCATCTGCCCCGGCTGCAACAAAACATCTCTCACTATATCAGTCTCTACAGCCACAGCAGGCGCTATAACCTTCCAACAGTTTCACTTCACCCCCAAAGGCAAACTCCTCCATTGTCTCCTGAGGCAGATGGATACCAACCATGCTAAATCATCTATGTCTGTAAGCACCCTAAATAACCTATCCCATACTGGATCAGGCCAATGCCCCTCTAGCCCAGCATCCTGTTCTCATTTTGGCCAACCAGATGCCTGTGGGAAACCCACAAGCAAGATTCAAACACAAGAGCCACTCTTCCAACTTGTGATTCCCAGCAACTCATATTTGGAGACCTACTTCCCCCAACCTCCCACGCCATGTCTCCTTTGGCCTTTAGATAAGCTGCTGTCCCTCAGCCCAGGCCTATATCTAGAGAGGCTACTGATTTACCATACAGGGTTGTTGTAAGAAGACCTGGGAAAGTCTCCTCGAGTGCTGCAAGCCAACCTCCCTAACAACGGAAGGAAAAGTGGACCACTGTGCAGCTAGAGGAAGCATTCAGGTCATTGCCACCCTGTCCCCCTTATTCCTTGTCTGCTTAGTTACAGTGCCTGGTGAAAAATTTATGAAGCCCTAGTCATAAGATGTTTTCAGACAGACGTACTTAACTGCCAGCCCTTCCTTCACTAACTGCAGCAGCGTTCACACCAGCATTTATAATGTCAATGGAGAGTTCAAGATCAATCAAATTTATTAAACGGTCACAGACCAGGTTAACTTGTACAGTTAGTCAGCAAAACATAACACCAGAGAAAACAAAGAACAATTTCAATACAGATTAGGCCATAACAGCAATTTAAAATTAGGCAGCATGAGTAGAATTAGGTATTTGCCTGCATATTGACTTTGGAAAGCTTTAGTTTCCTGCGCCTTATAGCGGCTACGCAGAATTTGGCAACATTGATCGTAATTTCAGGAACCTTATCTTCTACCAAGGCTCTCATACGTTGGAGTTCTGATTCATTTTTAAGCTTTTGTAGAACTGGGGCAATAAAGGTCAGGCGTAGATCCTCGTAGTAACTACAGTGCAGCAGTACATGCAGACTTGTTTCTACTTCCGATGAACCACATGGGCAAACACGTGACTCATATGGTTTGCCCTCATATCTGCCTAGCAGCAGGGCAGAGGGCAGGACGTTAAATCTAGCCAGGGTAAAGGAGTGTCTGTACTTAGGTATTTGTAAATCAGCCAAATAATTTGCGGGTGAGAACCCTCTCCCAAAGTCTCTGATTGTGGCATGTTTATCCATTCTGCCCATATGACATTGCAGCTCTATGTCCCTAATGCGTTGGAGCACTTGACTTCTGGCTCTCTCATATCCTGCCGCTATCAAGATCTGCGGGGAGAATCCCAAGCTTCTTATCTTTTCAAACAGGGATGCTTTCCAGGTAGAATGAAAGGTGTCTAAGAGTGTTAAAGGAGCCAAACCGGCCGGGAAAAAGATAAGTTTTAACCAGTAGTGTATCTTTAGAATCCACAACCGCGCGTTAACGGGTGGTTGTCCAACTTCTAAGCGGACAGCTATATTAGATACACAGGGGGGGATCCCCAATAAACACCGATAGAATTTTGTTTGGAATGTCTCCATAGGCGCGAAATTTTTAAAACTGCAAACCTGGGATCCATAAGTGAGTTGTGGAAGTATTTTTGCAGTAAAAACCTGGGTGGCCGCCGGAACGTATTTAGCCCCTTTCCCGTGAAAAAATCTAGTGAGGGCTTTATTGGCCCTTCCTGCGTTGGCAATGGCATTTTTCATCTGTTGGTGCCACGAGACACTTTCCTGAAAAGTTATTCCCAGATATTTGAAAGTTGCTACCTGGTCAATAGGTTGTCCATTAATTCTCCATTTGTGTTTCCTTCTTTTTTTTGAAAACACCATAATTTTAGATTTGCTGTAATTTATTAATAGTTGTTCCGCTTGACAATAGTCAGCGAGTGATCTCAAAAGCTTCCTCAAGCCAACGCAGGAAAAGGAGAGTAGAACTGCATCGTCCGCATACAGAAGCACCGGAAGGGGCATACCTGCCAGTTTGGGAGGGTGGGCATTTTCTTTCACCATATTTACCGCTAGAGAGTTGATATAAAAATTAAATAGCGTTGGCGCGAGGACACATCCTTGTTTAACCCCGTAGTGCGTTTGAATTTCTTTAGTTAAATGGCCTGCTCGATCGCATCTTACCCTCACCCTGGTATTTTCGTAGAGACCACGGATAAGGCGTAGTAGGCGTTTATCTATGTTTGTAGCGCCAAGCTTTTCCCAGAGTCTGTCCCTTGGTATTAGATCAAAAGCCGATTTAAAATCCACAAAAGCTGCATATAAAGACCCCCCTTTTCTAGAGTATTTATCTGCCAGATGTTGAAGAATAAGGGCCTGGTCTATAGTTGAACGCTTTGCTCTAAAACCAGCTTGAGCTTCTGATAGGATATGCTCTCTTTCCATCCACTCCACTAATTTATTACATAAATGAGCAGCGTACAGTTTGCTAATAATACTTAATAGACTGATTGGTCTGTAATTAGCTGGCTCAGTTCTGTTTCCTTTCTTGTATACTGGAATGATGATGGCTAAACCCCAGTCCTCGGGGATAATAGCCGCTTGATTTATACTAGTGAACAAGGCGGCTAGCACAGGGGCCCACCATTCAACATTGGCTTAAGAATTTCTGGTGGGATATTATCAGCACCCGGGGCTTTCCCTGATTTAAGAGATTGAATAAGGCCAGTAATTTCTTCTGTGGTTACAGGGGGCCATTCCTCGCCAAATTCACTTAAAGTAGGAAGCAGAGCTGGGACCGGTTGGTTTGATGAGTATAGTGAGAGGAAATAGGCCTCCCATGCTCCCGCGGGTATAGAGTATTCGATTTCAATTGGGGAGTCTCTCCAGCTTTTTGCAATTATTTTCCAAAACATGGCAGAATCTTTCCTTTGGGAGGCCTCCACTAGGCACTGCCATTCCTCCCTTTGTGCCTGGAGCTTTTTCTTGTTAATCAAAGCTTTATAACTGCGTTTTAACTCAAACCAGTCTAATGGAAGCGAAGGTAAGTTCGCTGATCTATAGTTCCTGTACTTATCCAACAGAAGGCGTTTCATAGCCATGCATTCTTGATCAAACCAAGGTTTGGATTTATTAGAGTGTAGAGATTGCCGTGGCGTTTTTTTGTTGGTCAGATAAGGTTGTAAGGACGAAATCAGTTCCCGGAACATGTCTAATCTAGCCTCAGGAGTTGGGGAATTAACAAGGTTCTCCTTTCTGGCAAGAAAAGTATCTGAGTGAAGTCTTTCCGATATTTCATTACTCAATTTGCTGGACCATTTAATACGTGAGTGTCTTAGCTCCATGTTTTCAAAACATGGGGCTGCAAGTTTATCAGAACAAAATAAATCTTTTCTTACATCCAGTATTAAACAGAGCGGTAGATGGTCACTGTCAACCCTCTCCACCACTTTACAATCCCGTGCTCTGCTCAAAAGGTTAGATGACACCAGGGCGTAATCAATAGTGGAGGCTCCCATGTTAGATATAAATGTAAATTCCCCACTGGGTTCTCTGTCAACACGACCATTTAATACAGTCAGATCCAGATTGTTGGAAAAACGTAGAAGGCATAGGCCTGCGTAGTTGCAGCCCTTGTCTTTTGAGAGCCTTGGGGGAATAGAATGGAATTCTTCGGAAATGGGAGGTACGTCATGGAAATGAGCATATAACGCTTCGTCTGTTTGGCCAATTCTGGCATTTAAATCCCCAGCCAGCAGCACTGCCGCTGCAGGAGTTTGATTCATTAGCTCATCGACATATGATTCTAGCCTATGCCAGGTATTTTTGATAAGCTGCTTGCCTCTTTGGGGAGGGGCATATATATTAACCAATAGAAGTGTGCAATATCTGCATTTCATTAATAGTGCCATGGCCACACTGCTCAGAGGCTCCAGCTTGACGAAAGATGCTCTCAGCCTTGTGGATATTAGAATGCCTAGCCCACCCTTAACTCGTCCCCCTTTGTTGCTTGGTGAACCTGCGAGCGAAAATGAGGCAAAACCGTTTACATCTAAATCCCCTGTTAGCCATGTCTCTTGCAGGAAGACTATATCATGATCTTGAATAAAATTGACAAATGATTGGTCAGTCGCCTTGTTGAGCCAACCAGCAATGTTCCATGATAAGAATTTAAGATTGGCTTTTTCATAGTCGAGTCTTTGTCAATTATTAGCTAACGTACTTTTAGGGTTTGTCGCTTTGTGTATCGGTCGCCTAATGTCTTTGAGTGGCGGGCTATCCAGCCGCTCTATGATTTCAATAGGTGGATGCAAAGTGCTCACGTTTGTGCACACCGGATCTTTATTGTGCGTAAATTCCTTCTGTGGGTATTCTATTGCGGCCTGATTTTGGCCCAATTCTGATTCATCTAGGTATCTCATTTTATCCCATACGTCTGGTAGGGTCACCTTAGGGATATTTCTCCTTCGGGGGGATAGTTGAGTGCTCTCCTTGGAGGGTGGCACAATCTCTCTTGGTGGGAAGTTAATCTCCGCTTTAATCTGAAGATTACGTGTTGTGATCTTCTTTTGGTCCCCCTTAATAACCTCGTTGCCTGAAGCTCTCTCGGCCAGCTTATCTCTTAGCTTGTCTAGTCTTCCCAAGATGTCAGTTTGTATTAATGGTGGAAACATCCAGAATTGGTCAATTAGGATATTTTCTTCCATAGTAAAGAAATCCTCACCTTTGCTCACAAGGCATTGCGGATTCTGTTTGTCAGGCCAGGATTTTGGGAGTTGTTTCCCCTTTCTGAGGTTTGCCTGCTTAGTTTTCAAGAGGGGGCTCAAAGGAGCCTTATTTTCAAAGAGCCTAAGTATTGTTATCCGTGCTTTTAAAAAGGCAGGTCTTGACCTAAACACAAACTTGGCCAGGTTTTGATCCCTAAAAGTGGTCAGTGCTCTCACTGAGTGACCATCATAATGTAGATATTCCACCGAGGTGATATCATTAAAATTAACCATTCCTGGCAGAATGTAATTTAGGCTAGATACAAAGTTCATTATTCGTTGTTTCCCTGTAAGGAAGCCCTTAGGCTTCGAGAAGTTCGTGAATACCAATTTTAGGGGATTTAGGATCAGATTCCAATCTCTTTCCTGTCTGGAGGCTTGCCAGGACTGAAGAGGGGTATCATCTATACTGCACGCTTCCTCTTCCTCGCTGTTCGATCTGCTGAGTGTTTTGTTGCCTTCATAAGTAGAGGCCTCTACTTCCGCAGTATCGGGTTTGTTAAATAGTTGGTTGTCCAGGGGCTGAGTTGTTACTTCTGCCTTCTCGCTTGCTACTGGAGTCAGCCTTGGCGAGTCCTCCTTAGCCAGTTGCTGTGCAGCTATCTTAGTTTCTCTCTTTTTACCTTTCTTTTTACTGCCCCGTGTGGTTGATTTGTTTGGGGCCGAGGGAAGAAGTTTAAACAATTTCTGCCAATATGTGTTTCGATTACTGCGGGTGTACTTGGCTTTCCTTGTTGTTTTGATATTTTTACTTTTCTTCACTTTTACCCTTGAGTTATATCTTTGCAGGTTCTTATTTATTGCTGGTTTGTTCGTCCCCTCTAGCTCAACTGTTTTATGTTCTTGGGGCATATCATTTAATTTTATCTCTTTTGATTGAGATATAAAATTTTCTACTAACGTCAGCAGTAGCCCATTTGTTATTGTTAGATAATTTTTTATATTGGCTAGATCAATATTTATTGCTAGGGAGTAATCCAAAGGGCGGCCATCACTCAGTTCTGTTTGAGAGTATTTTGAGACAAGTAACTGGTTTTGATGGGTTGATGTAATTTCTTCCGTGGGCAGCTGTTCCTTAGTAATAGAGATATTTCCCTCCTGAAATTCCTCGGCTACAGCTAGTTCTTGCGCTAGGCTGCATGGGGAGTTAATGTTTCCAGTATCTTGATATATCTCTTTAAAATAAGGCGTCCAATCAAGAACAGTAAGAGAGGAGGGTATTACTTCATCAAGAGTTGGTTCTTTTTGTGGGCTCTTAGCCTCCTCCATCTTTGGAAAGTAATTTGTGATTTTGCTTTGTCTATTACCAGGACCCAGTGGGCTGGTTGCCGGGTCAGGCAGTATACCCAACTCCTTATATGTTCTTCTAGTAAAAACCATGTTAAGAGTTGTCTTAATATAGAGAGAGGGCAGTTTACCCCTGCTCTCAGCAGCAGCTTTCTGATATGCTCATCAACAACCTCAGTATATTTCTCTATTTTAGGTTCTCTGTTTTTAGATCTTGGCGATTGTCCTGAGCCTGTAGTTTTCACCTCAATCATGCGACCAGTGCTATCTCACAAATGCTGCAACCTAATCAAAATATAATAATAATAAAAACAATGCTGCCAAAAGGACAGCAGTAGTAGAACGACTAAAAACTACATTAAAATTAAAATTGCCTTATTATGTAGATTAAAAACTTCCTGTAAAAAACTCAGGATGCCTTCACCAGGAGTCTCTGAAAGTATAAATGCTGGTCTCCTCGAAACAGTTTGTTAAAATGAAGAGTCTTTCCAGCTACTGCACTTCCTCTTCGCTGAGAAGCAGGAATGTTGTCCCCGGCTAGTTCACACAGCCCCTCAGCTGGGTGGGGGACAATCAGTTGAGTTAACCCCCGAATCTCCAAGCTTTATCTTTCTCTGTGTTCAACAGAGCTGGGTGTCTATGGGCCAGTCTCAAAGCAGGGCTCACAGTCGTGTCTCTCCTTACCCTCCTTCCCCAGGCACCGCTGGACGGATAGGCGGCTCGCAGTTCTGTCTTTGGGCCTCTTCTCTCTCTGCTCTCAGTTCGGGCAGTTCAGGCATCAACGTTCTCTCCCAATGGAGAGTTCTATTTAAGCATTTATTGCTGGCTGTGGTCCACCGAGATCCATTAGAGTGTGGAGCAATCTCCCTCAGGGAAGTGGTGGGTAGCCGAGGGCCTCTGAAACCAGACTGGGCAAAATGCTATTTTTAAGGAATCGATGGCAAGACAGACACTGGCCACTGCCCAAGGAGAAGAGCTTGCAGCTGCTCCTAAATCCCCTTTTGTGATATGTTTACCGGGGCGTAAACATATCATGGCTGAGTCACAGAAACTTCTTGGCACAACTTGCTAAATCATGTTTGCCCACCTGAACACTGGAATGCTGGGGCTACAGTACAATGAGAGCACACATTCTCCCTTTCCCTCAAGGCACCTAATTTCTTCTCAAATAGTGCCAGATTCAGGCTAGAGGTACTTTCCTTTCCTGCCGCAGTCTCCATGTGCAACTCTGGGATATGCAGAGGTGGTGGAGAGAGGAGTTTTTTTGGGGGGAGGGTTGTACCTAGTCCTAGTGTGCTTGACCTCTTTCAGACAACACTATTTTCTGTTATTAGAAAGATGTGAGGCATCTTTCCGAATGCATGGTGACTGGGAGTTCATTGCCATTTTAATTCTTTTAAGCAGTGAAGAGTTTGCTTGTTTACCTTGCTTCTCCCAAACCCTGTGCCTGAGAATGGACCATATTTGCAGATTGCCCAGTCTTGTAAGAGACAGTAAGAGCTGTTTGACAGTGGCATTTGCTGCCAAGGAGTGTGGTGGAGTCTCCTTCTTTGGAGGTCTTTAAGCAGAGGCTTGACAACCATATGTCAGGAGTGCTCTGATGGTGTTTCCTGCTTGGCAGGGGGTTGGACTCGATGGCCCTTGTGGTCTCTTCCAACTCTATGATTCTATGATTCTATGACTTAGTCTGCAGCCTTGGAGGCCCATTGGATGGGTGTGCAAGCAGGACTTTAAACACCAGGGGCAAATATGACTTGCCCAGAGTCAGCCTTTCTTCAGTGATCTGGCCACACACAATATGTCTGAAATCACAAAGTGTTTTTTGTGCCAAGTCATTTCCAGGTGAAGCTTGAAAAGCTTAGGAGCGTATGTAATAAATGCATATCAAAGGAAAGCAGGCAATTCACCACTAGCATCCAGGAGCTGCCATGCAATCAAAGACCCAAAAGCTCTCTTACATTTTGTGTTCATCTTTTTACGTGAGAAAAGGAACGGGCAGTTGCTAGAAAAGCAGAGTCACAGCAAAAAGGTTGAGGGAAATGGAAGGATGGAGTCAGGCAAGAGAGGAAGAGACAAGGAGAGGGAAAAAGGAACTATTTCTGAAGGCACAGAAAATGCAAAGGGAAAAAAAAACCTATCATCACCCTCTGTATTAAAACCCCCCCACAACCCTATCTGGAGCTCTATCAAATCTTAGGTGAAATGATCGGTAGAATGAAGACTTTGTTTCCCAATGCATGCACAAGAAACTTTGTTGGGCTGATAGAAGGGGGATGGATGGGAATGTAAGGTCACCTTACACATCAGCTTTCTGACTTTATGGCTGCAGCCAGGACACACTTCCAGGTACAGCTTTTTTCCAGGGCTGGGGGAGCTCTCTCATGTGCACATGACAAATGGCTATTAAAACAGGAGATTACTACAACAGGGCCTTTTGGGTGGTGGCACTACAACTATGAAGGGCCCTCTGCAGGGAGATGTGAATGGCTCCCTCCCTTCCCATTTTTAGACGGGCAATGCTGTGCTGTTTTAGTAGGCTTTATGCAGTTCCATGTTTAGTTAGCGCTGCTTTTAGTTGTGCTGAATTTACTGAAAAATTATACGGCATTGTTAGCTCTGCGCGCCATTCTGCAAGTCTGGCTGCACTGCTGGGTACCTGCCAAGACCTACACCCCGCAGGAGGTCCAATTCCATCCCCTGGATCCTTGTGGCTCTGCTGTTCCTCCACTTGGCTATTGCTGCCTGCTCATCTGCTCTCTTTGACCAGATAAATAAAGTACTTAAAAAAAAAAATCTCAACCACCTTTAATTAAAGTGTTCCAGGGAGATGTACAATAATATTTACAAGAAAAAGCCCCTTGAGCCGGGCATCCTTTTTAAAATGGCAGATCTGTGCAAACCAGCCACACCATAAAGCTGCAGAGAAAGGAATGAAGAGAACAGTCTCCCTCTCCCTCCCCCCCCCCACACCAGGCAAAAAACAAAACAAAACCAGAAGCAAAGGAAACTTGCCTCCCCCATTACCTTTACAACCTCTCTGCATTCCACTCACACTTGGTAATCTGACACTAAGGAAGAGTTTAAGTCACCATCCGCCAGCTACTGTTTGAAGGTCAGGCAGTTCAAATAACAAGAAGTCAAAGTACAAATTGTTGTCTTATAGATGTTACTGTGTGTGTGTGAAGTTGTATGTCTTCCCACTAAACACAGCTGGCCTAACCTTTCGTTGAAGGAATCCAGCTAAACTTAGACTCTTTATCTGGAAAAAGTGCTTTGGACTCCCTACTAGGGACAGATACATAAACAAACACACACTTTCCCATAAAGTTAAGCAGCTGCTACTTTGCAACCGGGGATGCAGGTGGTGCTGTGGGTTAAACCGCAGAGCCTAGGACTTGCCGATCAGAAGGTCGGCGGTTCGAATCACTGCGACGGCGTGAGCTCCCGTCGCTCCGTCAAATAAAAACATCCTGAAGGTCCCAGGCCTCAGAGAGGTTAGCCTGGCCTCAACTAGAGCCAGGGCTTTCTCGGCTGCGGCTCCAATCTGGTGGAACGCTCTGTCACAAGAGACTAGGGCCCTGCGGGACCTGACATCTTTCCGCAGAGCCTGCAAGACAGAGCTGTTCCACCAGGCCTTTGGTCAGGGCCCAGCCTGACT
Organism: Podarcis tiliguerta; assembly: GCF_965153285.1. Classification (NCBI taxonomy): domain Eukaryota; kingdom Metazoa; phylum Chordata; class Lepidosauria; order Squamata; family Lacertidae; genus Podarcis; species Podarcis tiliguerta. Next base: position 49,290,048 of record NC_139545.1, on the reverse strand, counting down.
CCCTCCTCTGGCAACCTGCACAGAATTTTGCTTAATGGTTGCCATTAATTTGACTTTAATTAATTTTTATAATAGAATGTTTTTAGAATGTTTGATTATTTGATTGTTTGATTATTTGTTGTTAGCCGCCCTGAGCCCGGCTTCGGCTGGGGAGGGCGGGATATAAATAAAATTTATTATTATTATTATTATTATTATTATTATTCCGTCCCTGCTCCTGCCAACCTAGCAGTTCGAAAGCACATCAAAGTGCAAGTAGATAAATAGGTACCGCTCCAGCGGGAAGGTAAACGGCGTTTCTGTGTGCTGCTCTGGTTCGCCAGAAGCGGCTTAGTCATGCTGGCTACATGACCCGGAAGCTGTACGCCGGCTCCCTCGGCCAATAAAGCGAGATGAGTGCCGCAACCCCAGAGTCGGTCACGACTGGACCTAATGGTCAGGGGTCCCTTTACCTCTACTTTGCTTTGCAACCAGGAGGTTTGCAAGACAGCATTAAAATTTCCTTAAGGCAGGGCAAGTCTCTCACCAGGTTATGCCTTAGTCATTCTGCCCAAGCTTTATCTACTCCAGACGTGCCAGACAACAGATCAGCATTAGGAAGGAGTAGGCAGGGGCAACCAGAGCTACTATGTCACTTTAAAGTTAGAAACCTCTGGTTTGCAACCCTTACCCCAACTGCAAGGATGCCTGTACCAGCTCAGATTTAACAAGCAACTCTGTCTGCCAGGTTGTTGCATTAAATATATATACAGTATATATTGGCTCTGTTCCTGTGCCTTTAACAACAGCCTGACATACAGAAATGCTGCAAGGAAACCTGCTCCCAGCACTCAGCTTCCACCTGCTTCATTTCTGCTGTTAAAGGCACAGAAACGTAGAATGATAGTGGGAAGGAACCCCAAAGGTCATCTAGTCCAACCGCCTGCAATGCAGGAACCTGAGCTAAAGCATCCAATGCAAATAGCCATCCAATCTCTGCTTAGAAACCTCCAAGGAAGGAAAGTCTACCTCCTCTCGTGAGAGTCTGTTCTACCGCTGCACAGCTCTTACCGTCAGAAAGTTTTTCCGATTGTTTAGTCGGAATCTCCTTTCTTGCAACTTTAAGCCACTGGTTCGAGTCCTACCCTCCAGAGCAGGAGAAAACAAGCATGCTTCCTCCTCCATGTGACAGCCCTTAAGATATCTGAAGATACGGTGGTACCTCGGGTTAAGTACTTAATTCGTTCTGGAGGTCCGTACTTAACCTGAAACTGTTCTTAACCTGAAGCACCACTTTAGCTAATGGAGCCTCCTGCTACTGCCACGCCACCGGAGCACGATTTCTGTTCTCATCCTGAAGCAAAGTTCTTAACCTGAGGTAATATTTCTGGGTTAGCGGAGTCTGTAACCTGAAGCGTATGTAACCTGAAGCGTATGTAACCCGAGGTACCACTGTACAAAGAGACAGAAGCATTTCAGTTTCTGTGGAACTACAGGCAACGACCATTTTACACAGGGCTTACATTCCAAGGCACCGTGGGTTTAAGTGAAATCGCGTATATTGGGGACGCCCATAGAAAAAGCCCGTGAACACCCTCTGTAAACCCCAGAAAAACCCTTTAAAAAACCAGCAGCACTTACCAGATGCCAAACTCCACCATAGTTGTTCCCTCCAAACCTCCTTTCTCAAACTCCAACTCTCCACAGGCCTCAATGGTTGGTGCAAGGACTTTTGCAATTGTACTTGCAAAAGCTCGTGGGATTGCTAGGTGCAGTTTTCACACCGTTTTTGCCCTTTCCACACTTTTTAAGGGCCACTGTTGCCCTTTTCCCGGTCACTTCCGGGCAACACGCATGTGCATGACCACACACAAATTGAATGTGTGTAAAATGGTCATTGCCTGTACTTATAGCAATGGGAAATCAAGTATGAAAATTAGAAAGCATAAAGTATGCCCAGCCAGTGAAGGGTGGTGAAATCTCAGCTGGGGGGGGGGGGGGGTCAAACAAATTAAATTTGCCTTTCTGGGTTGTGACCAGGGGTTCACCTTTTACCTTTACATCATCTGATGCTGAGGTAGCTTCTGCTTCCAGTGTCCCCCCCATTTCTGAAATCTTCCTCTTTTCCCATCAACAGATATAGGGAGCTAATGTCAGGTAAACAATATAAGCCACAGCTGCTAAGCATTTTGCTTTATGGGTGGATTTAAAGGCAGAGGAGGAAATCTTCAGGTTGCAACCTGAGCATGTAGACAGCAGACGTGTTATTCCCTGTCAGAGGAACCGAAGTCCTAACACAGAAAGGCTGCAAAGGATATGCGATGCAAGGCTTATAAATCATGGTTTCTCTGCCACTGTCAGACTTGCTGGCTATCTTATGCAGCCACGCTCCAGAAAATAGGAAGAGTTATTGAGCCAATGAAAGATGTGATAAGTACAGTACACAGTCAGGGGCAAGCTATCCATCTCACAGTCATCTCAGTTTCCTGTGTCTAAGCCTTTTAAAAAAAAACAAAATTAATTTTGTTCTGGTGGACGGTCTCAGATGTAAATAGGCATGCTAAAAGAATACAACCAAGGATCCTGTTTCCATACCATGATGGTTTTCTCAAACAAGCTCCCAGCAAACTTTCCTGCTGCTGTAAAGAAAGTTTGGGGGTTAAATGGGATATTGTTCACAGGAAAATTATTCCTGCACCTGTACCTTTAACAGCAGTCACATGCAGATAAATTTAGCAGGTGAATGTTTTTAGCCACCATTTATCTCCATGGTGGGAAAAGGTTTCTGTGCATTAGGCTGCCATCAGAAGCACAGAAGCAGGGCAGTTAAAAGGGAGGGGGGAATGTTGGTGATCCTAGAGGTTAAGAGATAATACTATTTCAATCTTCAGAGTCTCATGCACGAAATATAAGTATTAGCAAATGCATCAATATTGCTGAAATATATTGCTCTGGTCAGACCTCACCTGGAGTACTGTGTCCAGTTCTGGGCACCACAGTTCAAGAAGGACACTGACAAACTGGAACGTGTCCAGAGGAGGGCAACCAAAATGGTCAAAGGCCTGGAAATGATGCCTTATGAGGAACGGCTAAGGGAGCTGGGCATTTTTAGCCTGGAGAAGAGGAGGTTAAGGGGTGATATGATAGCCATGTTCAAATATATAAAAGGATGTCACATAGAGGAGGGAGAAAGGTTGTTTTCTGCTGCTCCAGAGAAGCGGACACGGAGCAATGGATCCAAACTACAAGAAAGAAGATTCCACCTAAACATTAGGAAGAACTTCCTGACAGTAAGAGCTGTTCGACAGTGGAATTTGCTGCCAAGGAGTGTGGTGGAGTCTCCTTCTTTGGAGGTCTTTAAGCAGAAGCTTGACAACCATATGTCAGGAGTGCTCTGATGGTGGTTCCTGCTTGGCAGGGGGTTGGACTCTATGGCCCATGTGGTCTCTTCCAGCTCTATGATTCTATGATCCGAGGACCCACTGGCTCTCAAAGACACATCTTCTAAGTCAAGCATTTCCCTGAACCTGAGCTTTCTGATCTAATTGTTTTAATTGTTCTTTTAACTGTTTTAATTGTTATGTTTCTCCACAGGCTTGTTTTATCGTCTATATTAAATACAGATGTTTTTATGTTTCGATGGAATTGCTTTATTCTGTATTTCAATTATGTGTGGATATTGAATACTTGATTTTATACTTGTAAACGGCATTGAAACTATTTTGGTATGCAAGCATTATATAACTAAATACACAGTGCCGACATTAATCAAAAGCAAAGGGTTATGTTGCAATCGCCAGATTTGAATAATGACATATTAACAGTAGTTTCAGAAAAGCGGACTCACAGGAGACACCAAGAGATGCGCGGTATGCAAAAGCAGAATGTAGGACTGGAGACTATTTAGTGCAAAACAACTGTTGCCAGTTGGAGTAAACAGTAAACCAAGTAATTAAGGTTAGAACAAGATTGTGGAGTAGAAATTTAGATGTAAAGGAGAAAAATATGGAGGCAGCATGAGATTTTTAGGAAGAGATCATGGTGATAGGAAGCACCTGCCATTCCTATGGTTGGGAATATACTGTTGTACGCCACCCCAATCTCAGCACAATGTGAGATTCCAGGCACTTGCCCAGGGTTTGTGTTTCCTTCAGAATAAGGGATAGCGGAGACTGTAGTGTCTTTATAATATATGGTTTATTTACACACATATATACAGCCTGACCCTATGGTGGAGAGGTTCACAGAATTAACAGCCCAAGAGGATATTGTTTCTCTAATAGCCACAGCCTTGGGTTTGAACAGAAATCAGGCATGCCTCCATCTCTCTGGCTTCTGCTTGCTTTTTTCCAGCTTCCAGCTCACATCATTCCCATGTCTCTGATCTCAACTCTGCCTCTGTCCTTCTAGCTTCCCACCCATTTGCCATCCCGCACAGAGCCCCTTTATTTCTTCCCCTGAATGGCCCATCACCCAGGCTATCACCTCACCAGGAAGCTAGCCTGGCTATTAAAAATTAGAAGGGGGTCCAGACATTAGGCCCACCCCTTCCCAAACTCATAACAATACTAACTGACCCCAGATATAGGGAGATAGCAAAACCAAATGATAGAAAATATTTTGGGTAATAGGAATGGCATAAGTAGGAAATAGCAATTGGGAAGTCTTGATGTGGAGAAGGATCTTCTCACCCTAGACTAGGTGTGCACAGAAGATAAAAAATGGCACACAGCTTTCAAGCTCCATATGGGTTACTTAGTGCTTGGGGGTGAAAGGGTTTCTTGCAAAGGATGCTGAATTTGGTAGACCTTAATCTGATCCACCCAAGCACTTCTTACGCTCTTAAGAAAGAACACATACATATTTAGGATCACTTAGCACAGATTAGTTATGCCTCAGCTACCTTAACTACTTTTTTTGGTACATTTAATGCACCTTGGTGGGAAATTCTAGCTTTACAAAAAGTAGACTACAGAAGATTGGTCAGCCCATCTCTTACCTTGAAAGATAACACCCCCTGCTATTGTCTCCCCATCTCTTTCTCCCCAAGTTTTAGTACTTAACTTAGGTGTCCTATTTTGTGTTATTGTCCTGTTGGCATGCCCTGGGACAAATGCTGACGTAACACCTTAAGACAGGAGGGAGACCTCTGAGTATTCATATTATATGGCTATTCTGATCCAAGGCAAGTTTGATTATGGATTTTTTTTTAACTTAGCTGCTTTGTACTTGTTGAGGAAAGACTGGGTATAAATAAACACAGGGCTAGAAAGTCAAAAAGGGGACACGGGTGGCGCTGCGGGTTAAACGACAGAACCGATCCGAAGGTTGGCGGTTTGAATCCCCGCAATGGGGTAAGCTCCCGTTGCTCAGTCCCTGCTCCTGCCAACCTAGCAGTTCAAAAGCACATCAAAGTGGCAGCAGATAAATAGGTACGGCTCCGGCGGGAAGGTAAACGGCATTTCCGTGTGCTGCTCTGCTTTGCCAGAAGCAGCTTAGTCATGCTGGCCACATGACCCGGAAGCTGTACGCCGGCTCCCTTGGCCAATAAAGCGGGATGAGCGCCGCAACCCTAGAGTCGTTCGCGACTGGATTTAATGGTCAGGGGTCCCTTTACCTTTACCTTTAGAAAGTCAAAGGTCTAACATAAGGTTTTCACATGGCCAGAGGTGGAGGTTGATCACATCTGGAAAAACATTCTGGCAGCAAGAACTGTTTGACAGCGGAACTGTCTCCCTCAGGAAGTTGTGGACTCTCCTTCCACTGAGTTTCTAAGCAGAGATTGGATGGCCATCTGTCATGGATGCTTTAGCTGAGGTTCCTGCATTGCAGGGGGTTGGGCTAGATGACCCTTGGGATCTCTTCCAACCCTACAATTCTCTGTTGTTATCTGAAATAAATCCTCCATGTTTGATTGCCATATTGTGATCATATTGTGTGGACCGTACTAAGATCAGCAGCTCATGTCAAAGGTGAGTGGTTTGAAGAACTCACCGTTCACTCAGAAAGGCTGATAGAAGAATAACCTATCAGCTGAATCACCAAGCTATATTTCATATATCCAACCCCCAAATGAGTAATTTCTTCCTCCTATGAAAGTTGCCAGTTGACTTTCACACTCCGAGGCTCTGCACTGGCCATTCAGGAGTGGTTTCCCCACCAAAGTCAACTGCTATTTCATACTGGCATGGAAGCAAAGTCTACAGTGACCTGATGTGATTGATGTTAGAATGAGCTGAGGTCAAAGTATTAGTTTAGTCATCAGTGGCTTCTCGCCAGCCACATCTAACTGCACGTCTCACAGCAGCACATATCAGCTACCTTTGCTCTAGTTCCCATTAGTCATCTCTTTACGTAAATTCCGTAAATTTACAGGTGCTTAATACAGCTGTCAGACTGCAAGCCAGATCGATGCTAACCCCTTAAATTCCCAAGTTAAGTGGGAGATTCTGCAACCCATTTTTCCTCTGGCTCTTACACACACACACACACACACACACACACACACACACTGTAGCAGATGGAAGGTTTGGCTGTCTTCACATTTTTCTCTGAAAAATGCAGGCTTTAAATGTTTGTTACTTCTAAGCTTCAGGAAAAGTATATTCGCTATGGATGAGGTTTTTAGAATTTTATAAAGTAAAACACAGTGTATTGCCTACCCCTCAGAAAAAAGCTTACGGCTATTGATACTATAAACAAGACTGATGGGTGTTCACAGCTAGAATCCTATACAGGATTAAGCAGAATAAGCAGGTTTGCGGAAGGAACCCAAGTAATCAAAGTAGCTTTATCTTCCAACAGAAAACTGCATCCTACAAATTAAACACTGTATCCTATTGAAGACAATGGTGCCAATAATTAGTTGCTATTTGTAATGGCTGATGGCTAAGTACTCAGTGTGCAAGTTAAAATTTAGGCACACCTTCTGAAAACTCCCAAGCAAACCTGCAGATATTTGCAGTCTAAAAGCCTTTGCTAAGAATCGAGAAGCCATTGGTTCAAACCTCGCCTCTGCCTTGGACTCATTAGGAGGCCTTAGATAAGGCACCAGCCTCTGTCCTCACCCCAACTGAAATATAGTGATAACTGTAAGACTTAAGTACCTTGCAGAATTAATATTATAATAATAATAATAATAATAATAATAATAATAATAATAATAATAATTTATTTGTTTGTTTGTTTATAGTCCGTCCATCTGGCTGGGTTTCCCCAGCCACTCTGGGCGGCTTCCAACAGAACACTAAAATACAATAACCTATTAAACATTAAAAGCTTCCCTAAACAGGGCTGCCTTCAGATGTCTTCTAGAAGTTTAGTAGTTATTTTTCTCTTTGACATCTGGTGGGAGGGCGTTCCACAGGGCGGGTGCCACTACCAAGAAGACCCTCTGCCTGGTTCCCTGTAACTTGGCTTCTCGCAGTGAGGGAACCTCCAGAAGGTCCTCAGCGCTGGACCTCAGGGTCCGGGCAGAACAATGGGGGTGGAGATGCTCCTTCAGGTATACTGGACCAATTATATCAAAAGGATTATAAGAAGATAATCCATGTTATGCACTTGGACACTTAGAAGCACCCTGTTAATCCTAAAATGCACACAGGACTTTGCATGTCTTACAGAGAAATGAAACAGTCCATACTTACGGCTTTTGAGGTAGCGCACGGGGTGGAGGTGGGAGGTTTGGCCACACTTTGTCCAGGAGGAAGGCTCGGTCTCTGGCCTGTATCTGGGGGGGAAGAGGACGTGTGAATCCGTGTTTCTAGCCTCTCTGGTTCATGTTTGTAGGATTCAAGCAGAAACGTTGGCTGCTTGATCACTTGTGTCGGGGTCGAGGGAGAGGAGGACAGACCAGAGGCTATAAACAAAACAAAAAAAGATGCAGGTCATTAAATCTTGGTATACATATGGGGTGAGGAATTAATGGCTTAAGCCATGCAAAGGCTTTGATTCAATATTTACATCCCCCCAAAACAATGCAACACTGAACAGAAATCTTGTCTTTCTATTTACGAAGTACGGGTCTTCCTCCCATTGCCATAAAATGCCTTTTTTAATCTATAAAGTAGCTGCTGTGAAGAGTGTGTTGATCTCAAGCAAGCACAACCAGCCAGATGTGGCTGCAAAAGATATACCATCCCATTCCTCGGTGCCGCCAATGAAGAAAATTCATTGCTGACAGCCATGTAGAGCAATCTGTGAAGAAAACAGGGGTGAAAGCAAGAGTAGAGATGCTTGTGCCTTCCTGTTTTTTAGGGCTTTCTCCTCCCCACATGTACACAGACACACCAGGGACTGTTCAAAGGGTGGGGGGAACTAATGATATGCCAACTCCCTTGGATTGAATCACTACTGGCTCACATAAATCGAATACTTCAGGTGGGGAGATCACATTCTTTGAAAGCTCCAGGTGCCCAGCAATGTTTTGCTTTCTCACAGTCTCCTGGGAACGGCAGTGTGGTAGGGATGGAGTTTCAGAGCAAGGCAGCTCAGCTTAATGCACTCAGGTATTGCAAGGTCAGAAAATTTGTACTGCGAGCCTGCTATTTTTAAAAACACTAGAAAAAACAACAACCCCAAAACAAAAAGGCAGAGAGCAGTGCAGTAGAAATCAGGGAAGTTCAGCTAAGCCAAGGCAGTTCTTTTGTGGAAATGTAGAAAGCTGATTGTAAGAGATGATACTGCTTAGCTTAGCCACTTTCAATGTCTGATGGAGCCAGATGGGAAGGGAAGGGCAGAGTTAGAAATGCCCCAAGGGACACCCACCCGCTTTATTAGGAATCTGGAACTGGCCAGACTGTCAATTTCAACATCTTTGGTCCATCAGAGCCAAGTGGCTGTTACAGGATTTCTTACAGAAAATGTATGTGGTATGATGACTTTCCATGGCAAGCACTGCCAGAGGAGAAGGGAGAGTTGGTGGATACATTTAACGAAGGTCTCTAGAGCAGCAGCCTTCTCCAACTTGGTGCCCTCAAGATGTCTTGGCTTACAACCATCAGTTGAAGAGAACCAGGCTAAGGAAGGCTCCTGTGCCGAGGATTTGTACCAATCCCATTATTCCAACACAATCCGTCTTCTGTTGGTCGAAAGTATCATGAAAGTCAACTGTACAGCAGTCTCCGTTGATTTTAAAGACCATATCTTGGCAACCTGAAATTGACTTTTGTTTGAAGAGGCATTTGTGTTGTGTAAAATTAAACAAAACACACACACAGTAGCTGTTAAGGCACTGTTCAGAACCAGGAAACTCCTCATGCATGCCCTCCTCAGCAGTTCTGTTATCTCAGATGTTGCTATGAGAAAGTGAACACTTCCAAGCAGCAAAGAAATTGAACTAAAGATTTAAAGGCTGTTATGAATGGAGAGGCAGTAAATAAACAAGAATTCTGAAAAGATGGTTGTTTGCTCTCGCCCATAAAGATACCCAATTGTGACATGTTATAAAAAACAGAAAAACCTTCTGGATATACTCTTAAAGGTAAAGGTAAAGGTACACCTGCCCGTACGGGCCAGTCTTGACAGACTCTAGGGTTGTGCGCTCATCTCACTCTAGAGGCCGGGAGCCAGCACTGTCCGGAGACACTTCCGGGTCACGTGGCCAGCGTGACAAGCTGCATCTGGCGAGCCAGCGCAGCACACGGAAACGCCGTTTCCCTTCCTGCTATAAAGTGGTACCTATTTATCTACTTGCACTTAAGGGTGCTTTCGAACTGCTAGGTTGGCAGGCGCTGGGACCGAGCAACGGGAGCGCACCCCGCCGGGGGGATTCGAACCGCTGACCTTTCAATCGGCAAGTCCTAGGCGCTGAGGTTTTACCCGCAGCGCCACCCGCGTCCCATGGATATACTCTTATGCCGCTGTTATTAGGATGCCTATTTCTAAACACATGATGTTGCTGATCTTTGGCTCACTTAACCCAATACTGAATACTCTGATCAGCAGCTGCTCTCTGGCATTACGTATTTTGTAACAGGCTTGGATTGTTTTTCGTTTTGTGTGAGTCACCTTGGGAGAGTTTTTAAGGACCAACAGGTGAATATTAAAGTTATTATAAAGGAACATCATGAAATGTCTCAGCAGAGGGTCTTTCCTACCCTTCTACCTAAGTAATATTTAACTAGTTCTGCTATAGAGAAACCACAGGAGCTTTACGCGTATAGCATTTCCCCCACTACTGCTCTGTAGCCCCACATTCCATCACAGTTTAAAAATATTACATTCCATTTCACTTATGGAGGGCTGCTATAAGAGAGCAGGAAAGTGACAAGAGGAAGAAGAGATGAAAAAAGCCAGCAAAATTAGCACATGCAACAGGAAAGAGGAAGAGGAGACAGATGGTCAAGAGAACAGACCTGGTGAACACAAGAGAATACATTTGTGGGAGATTGTGGGGGTCGTTGTTAAGAAGCAGAGAGGGAGCGTGCAGTTAGGGTTCGGATCTTGAGCGAGAGCTGGGATAAGAAGGAAAGGGAAAGAGTCTGTATCTGTTTGTTTGGAGATACAGCCGTACCTTGGATCTTGAACGCCTTGCAAGTTGAACATTTTGGCTCCTGAACGCCGCAAAGCTTGCAGTCTATGTCCTGACAGATTCTAAGCTAGAGAACATTCATATTCTCAAGAATTTCCCTACATCCTTCTGTTGTGCCTGATGCTGTCTTGTCTCTTAGAAAATGAAATGCTAACTCTAACTAACAGATGACTATAGAAAGAACATTGTTTCTTCTAGCTAGAATAGCAATATTTAATGCCCTTTTCTATGTTTGAAAAGACCTCGCCTCAGTCTGCTGGTCAAAATATCAGACAACAATACTCCTTTGCAGTCAGACACGATATCGGTGCACTGTTTCGGACCACAATACAAACTAAGGATTAATCAGACTTGCCATTTCCCATCAGATTACATGGGAGTCAAGCTTTCTAGGTTGTGAGAAAGGTTAATGAACTGTGCAATCCTATAAATGTCTACACAGGTCAAAGTTACTGAGTTCAGTGGGATTTACTCTGAGGAAACCGTGAACAGGATTGAAATCTGAACTCTCTTCCCCAATGCTTCATTTCTTCCAAGTCCAATGCATTAAAGGTAAAGGTAAAGGTAAAGGACCCCTGACAGTTAAGTCCGGTTGTGAATGATTCTGGGGTTGCGGTGCTCATCTCGTTTTACTGGCTGAGGAAGTCGGCGTTTGTCCGCAGACAGATTTCTGGTCATGTGGCCAGCATGATGAAGCCGCTTCTGGCGAAACCAGAGCAGCACATGAAAATGCCATTTACCTTCCGGCCAGAACAGTACCTATTTATCTACTTGTACTAGGTTGGCAGGAGCTGGGACTGAACAACGGGAGCTCACCCCATCGTGGGGACAATGTTTTTACAGGGAGGTAAGTGTTTTCAGAGTGCTTGAAGTTTTGGTGGAAACTGCAAATGATGAAAATGACATTCCATTCAAAGGAAATATGATTTACTGCATTACAGCTCCTTAATGCGACTGCTGAGATGCATCTATCACAAAAGCTAATGGGCTAACATGTCGGCTGAAGAGAGGTCCAATAGCAACAGGCTGTGCCAAAACACTAATAATCAGACACACAGGAGCCAAGCCACACAGTTAGCAACGTCATAGACATGCCAAAAAAATAAATAAGAGGATGCAGTAAATGGTCAGCAAATGAGGTTTCTTCAGGAACACTACAGAGCTGTGTATAAGATAGTCTTCATATAGTTTCTCTCCACTTTCACTCTCCCTGTCCCACTCAAATGTGTGAATGGACAGGGAGTATGTCAGGGCTGAACCAAGGATAGTGGTCTCAAGTGAGCCAGGAGCTAGGAACCAGGAACTGTGGGAAAAGCCAATAATCAGAACTGAAGAGTAAGTCTCTACGCAAAGGACGAACCACAAGGTGAGGTCAACAAGCAAGTCAGAAGTCCAGATCAAAGAATAACCAAGGATACAATACCACACCAGAGTTCAGGAAAACTTTGTTGCTTGAGCAACAAGCCCTACACCCATCTCTATCACTAGTGGCCTCAGGGGCTAGGGGTGTGGGGTTTGAAGGAGGGCTGAGGCACGGGCAGAAAGGGTTAGACCTCCTTGTCCACCCATACACCAGCCTCAATTACAGAAGCGTGCTGGTTTTAAAATGGATGATTTGTAATTTAATTTGGATTATCGATTGGCCAGGATTGCACACAGAAGTCGAGCAGTTTTGCACCCACACAGGTAGGCCCATGCAATGTGTCTTCCAACAAGGCTTTGGAGTTCAGCCTTTCCCCTTGCTTTTGATTTGTGCATCAATATTGCTGCAAGTCCAAATCTGCCGTTAATCACTCTTCTATTTCCCCATCAGCTTAGGCTTTCCTTTTCTGGCACTGCTCAGGATCTGACATGCAAAGCCGTTTCTCCCCGGGCTAAATATTTTCCATACCTTTTAAGCATTTGCTTACCATTTTTGTGCCAGCATTTCAAATGCGCAGTTATTCCATGTGCACTGTGTAAGGGCATGGGGCAAAGGACTCTCTTTCCCTGCAACCCGTCCGTAAAGGTTTGCACTCTTCCACTAGCAGTGAAAACTGAGGTGCAGGCAAGCTATGGCTGGTGAATGTTAAGTAGAGTCAGTTACTTGTAGCAAAACTGAGCAGGGCCTGCTATTTCTCCATTAGGCTGATTCATTGCAAAGAATACCAGGCATTTAAGGCAATTGCTGCAAACTTCACGTGATAACAGTTGTCTGCAGTTGCTTAATGGCTGTGAAGGCACATACAAAGCAGCAGGTGAAGAGTGTGTTGATGATTTGTAATGAAAGCTCTCTGGAGATGGGAAGCCACATAAGGAAGCAAGCAGCTAGGCAGTACAACCCCTACTGCAACTGGGAAATGTTGTATTTCCCTTTAAGAGATATAACGCAGGGGGAGATACAGCATCTCCTGGCTCATTCTTCCACTTTGTTGTTGTTGTTTAGTTGTTTAGTCATGTCCGTCTCTTCATGACCACATGGACCAGAGCACGCCAGGCCCTCCTGTCTTCCACTGCCTCCTGCAGTTTAGTTAAACTCATGCTGGTAGCTTTGAGAACACTGTCCAACTATCTCGCTCTCTGTCGTCCCCTTCTCCTTGTGCCCTCCATCTTTCCCAACATCAGGGTCTTTTCCAGGGAGTCTTCTTTTCTCATGAGGTGGCCAAAGTATTGGAGCCTCAGCTTCAGGATCTGTCCTTCCAGTGAGCACTCAGGGCTGATTTCCTTCAGAATGGATAGGTTTGATCTTCTTGCAGTCCATGGGACTCTCACGAGTCTCCTCCAGCACCATAATTCAAAAGCATCTTCCACTACTCCCCCAATAAATGCATATATTGAACGACGCATGAATATGACTGGCCCTATCGTATCTACACCGGCCCCAACAGATGGGAGGAATCTCAATTGCTATGCCATTCCAAAGCTGTTGTTGGCACCCATCTGTCTCGGGAGACAACGGTAGAGTGCACTTTCAGGGGTAATGTCAAACTGTTGGAGAGTTACAGCGCCTGCTGTGGCTGTAGAGACCGATATGGGAGAGATGTTTTGTTGCAGCTGGGGCAGGTGAAGGCATCTGGTTGTGCTGCTGCAGATGCACCAGGGCGTTTCTTCTCTCTGCGCTCCTCCCAGCAGTCATTCCTCTCTGGTCACTGCTATGGATGCACAACCTGACTGCCTGTCTGCAGGCCCTGCGGTCATCTGCAAGCGATTCCCACAGGGCAGAGTTGACATTGCCAGCCTTCATGTCACATTTGGAGACATCTTTGTAACACAGAGCTGGGCTTTCGACAGGCCTAATGCCTGATGCAACACACTTTTGTCTTGGCATGAGGATGTGCCATGTTGAACAGAGACCCCTGTCACTCCTTGAAGTACACACCATACACCAGGGCACTGTTATCACTATTACCTTGTGAACTGTAAATATTTTAATCAATCAAGGGACATAAGCACTTTGACCCTGCATAGAACTGAGCTGTATAAAATCTTAGGCAAGTCATCTCTGTCCCCCACAACCCTCACCCCAATCTATAATACTGATACTGAAATGTATAGGCTGCTTTTTGTACTCAGAGGGCCCTTAAAAAAAGAAAACAATGACGAACACAATAAAAAGGAAATGGAGATTTGAGTTCTGGTTGTCAACAAATTTGGTTCTCTGCTATTGTGATGTTTGGGTTTTTTTATAATAGTTTTATATTTTTGTTTTTGTGTGTGTGGATTTGGTATATTTTAGTATATTGCTATGCATCTTGGCAGGAACCTTTGGAAGAACACAAATTTAATCAGTCAATCAATTAATATGAAAAAATGTCAAATAATATCCATAAAAAGATCTGAGCAACAGAACAAAGCAGCAAAAGGGGCAGCAAAGATGTCGGCTTCACTAACTAGGACAACTAACCAATACCGAGTGCCCATCACAATACGGCAATTCTCACCAGACCTCTGGAGACCAGCAGGATGAATCTCCTAGTGGAGGGAGTTCCACAGTTTGGAAGCTGCAATCATTATGGACCTGTCCTGTACTCCCACCAGTTGCACTTCTGATGAGACAGAGAGCAGAGCCTCTTCCAAAGACCAAAATGGGAAGGTGGAGTCATGTGGAAGGAAGTACTCCTTCTGGAGCAGGGTGAGCAGGGTAGGGGATGGTAATGCTAATAATATGGGGATCATAATACTGGGGTAAGAATTACTAATATAAAGGCCTTGAATGCTCGGAAGGCATAAATTCAAAGTGTTATTGTTGTTGCAATTAACGCAGCATTCAAGAAATCTTTCAAGACGGTGAACTCGGAACGTTTGCAAGCTGCCCCTGCCCTAGGTAGCATATTTTCCTGCTGATCAGAAGGACCATTCTTCTTCAGCTTATTATTCAAACACATTAGCCAACAAAAAACAGCAAACACATTCAAGTAGTCCTTGAGCGAATACATCCTTGGCCCCTGCTAACGCAACAACAAGCGCTAAGACAACACAGCCCTGAAATGCTGACCTCCGACCCTGTCACTTACGCCATGAGCCTGTTGCAATGCCTAGGCACCCCGGGCTTTATTTACTTAGCACATCACCTGGTTTCTCATTCTCTTACAGAATACTTCACACTCCTCAACGGTGAGGCTTTAAAGGAACAAGGTTCTGGGCCCAGTCTGCACCCATGCAAGTGTGATCACCATTAACCTGGCTGTACTACCAGTGACATTAGTTACACTCAAACCCTTGCACACTTTGTGCAAAATGTAATATGTACAAATTCTGGAGCCCAGATTCTGTGATGAGAAATGCTTGATTATTTGCCCCTTACAAACCTCACAAATTAGGTAAAGCTTCGGGAGTTTCTCCTCTACAGCTTTATTTACTTCGATTCTTTAGAACAACCACCACAACCACGAATCACGTAATTTGGAGGCAAAAGAAATGCCTTCATATTCAAACAATCCATAATCAACATGAGAATTTGCTGCCATAAGATGTGGTGGTATACAACTAAGTTTTACTCAAACTAGACCCAACAGGTGTTACCTTGAGTTGAAGAAAGAGCCCTCTAATTATTTGGGTTTCTTCCCCCTTAATCATTCCACCCCTTGATTGTGTGGATCCAGTGAGAATAGGTTCCTGTCTCCAAATAAGACGCTAATAAACTTGGCCAACTACAACCAGGTCCTACACATGTTAACTCCAAAATAAATACCATTGTGCTGAGTTACTTACTCCCAAGTAACCATGCACAAATTTGCAGGGAAGGGGGTTGTGTTATATAGTGAAATGAGAAAAATATTCCACAATCTAGATCTTGGCACGCTAAATCCCTCTGAAATCACTGAGGATTTGCAAAATAGCCTACATATGATGCATGCCATCCATGGAATACCAACGCATGTAAAAACATTGTGCTATATGATTGGCAGGCACGCTGGATATTTCTAAAAATGGGGGGTGGGGGGAACCATGCCAAAACCAACAGCCAAGTTAGGGTATTTCTTGGAGTAGGCAAACCTCAGAGCAACTATGAATTTGTTTGTCTGTCTGTTACTATTTCTAAGATGCTCCAAAAGTAGCTTATGAAATAAACAAGATAACATCAAAACACAGTACAGTCTGACCTCGGGATAAATACGCTTCAGGTTGAGCGCTTTCGGGTTACGCTCCGCGGTGACCTGGAAGTAACGGAGTGTGTTACTTCCGGGTTTTGCCGCTTGCGCATGCGCAGACGGTCAAAATGACGTCACGCGCATGCGCAGAAGCGGTGAGACGCAACCCACGCATGCAAAGTCACGTCTTACATTCTGTTCAGGATGCGAACGGGGCTCCGGAATGGATCCCGTCCGAATCCCGAGGTTCCACTCTAGTAAAATATCACACACAAACACAGGACCCAAATATTAAATGGGACAGTCTGAGTGATCAAGGAGCAGGTTATAGGGTGTACTGAAGCCAGCTTTATTTACTACCCTAAATTCTAAGCGCAAAGCATAGGTTCTCTCTCTCCGCCCTCCCCCTTCATTATGGTAAATGGTGGGGTCCTGTTTTTTTGGCGAGAGCTTGTAAAGAACCACTGGGGGTTGCAGTGAGTCTTGATGGACTCCACATATAGATTACACGGTGGCACATTGCATCTCCCGAAGGGAGACTTGATAGTGAAGGCTGACACTCCTGCAATCAGAAGAGGATTCTCCTATTTCGTCACTCCACTTTCCCCCTGAAGAGTGTATGGCAACCATTCATTTAATGGGAAGAAGGGGGGGTAAAGGCATGTCCTGGAAACCTCCTGGGGTGAGATTTAAACTTCTTCCTCCCCTGCCCCCGTTTTTCCCAGGGATCCGAGCCCTTAAGAATCAAGCCCACTCTGGTCTGAACAGCTCTCGTCTCTGTGAAGAGATCATAACACAGGGACAGAGTAGATGTATTGATCTGATGCAGCGTAAGGCAGCTACCTAGCCACCTTCATCCAGTATCCCCATCCTAGGTTTCGTTTCTCGGCCACGCTCAAATGTGCAATAATCTTTGGAACTGATATCACCGACCATTTCTCAGACTTTGATTGCTCAGGGCTTTTAGTCCTCATGGGATCCCACTGGCAGTGATAAGAGCCAAAGGTCATTGGCACAAAGGGATGTCAGATTGAACCTTTGTAAAGAACAACTCTCTGAAAGGGTGCTGTGAATGGCTACCAGGAAAACAGCCTTCTTGGCAGCAGCACCTCATTTCTGCAATGCCCTTTCCAGGGAGACTCGCCCGGCACCGTCGTTGCTATTTTGTGTGTGTGTCCAGCACAGAGCTTTCAAAATTTAAATTTCTTGGGTTCTTTTGTTTTAAGCGCTTTAATTTTGGAATAGCACCTGGTTTTATGCTGCATTATCGTCTGTTTTTATTATTTTGTATTTGATGGCGAAACTGTGTAGGCTGCCCAAATAAATTCTACCTGAAAGGTGGGATATAAATCTCTGTTAACAAAATAACAATGAAGTAATGTGCTTGGGAGTAAGACCAATTAAACTCGGCGGGACCTTATTTCAAATAAACCTGCATAGAATCAGGCTATTAAAACTATTTAGCTTTGGCAGGCTTGTGCAAAACCTCTGGACAAAGCAATACGGTATGCCTAGAAAGATGACTCCCAACCTGAGAATACAACTTGCTTTTATGCTCTGGGCTGCAGGGGTTGAACATGAAAATGCTAGTGCCTCTCAGAGGGCAAGCCATTGTGATAATAAAGCCTTGGTTTGTCATTCCTTCTCCTTTATGAGACTGGATTTTTTCAGCATATAGGCATTGCATCCTTGCCAGGAGAACAATTAACCCCCCCCCCAAAGTAACCTACACCATTTAAAATTCAAAATGCATCCGAGTGCAGCCTCATCCCATGGGGAGACAGCAGGGGTGTGAGATGGGGGAAAGAGAGCTCCAGACTTTCAGCCCTGCTCATCATCATTCTTATCCTGCTAACGTGGGAAATTAATCTCTTTATTAATGTATGTCGCAGTGTGGTTCCTTGGACACCTGCCAAAGCCCTCCTGGAGGAATGAGTGATGACTGCTTAGCTCCTGTTTGACAGAAAATAAACTGCTTGCGCCTCGCTTATGATCCCTTACTGTACTTAGTGAAATAAATTTGTGCCGGTTATAGCAAAAAATCACATCTGCAGCTTGCACGTTTGAGCAATCTGCTCTCAGAATCTGATCTCACAGCTGCCCACTCACCTACCTCCCATTGAAATGGATGCCCTCTCTGCACAAAGACCCTCTCTGTCATCTCTGGCTTTTCCCCACCCCTACAACCTGGTAATCGTACAGACAGGCATTGCACTTCTTACAAAAGGGATCTTGGTATCTCAGCCATTCACACTTCCTTGCATTTGGACTTCCTTTCTTTTTTTGCAGTGGAGTTAAAACTATTTGTTGCGCCACTCCTGCCGCAACCAGGCTCGTTTCCCTTGAAAGCCCCTTTAAAAGAAATTCTACTACTCCTCTGCTATTGGCTGTTTGCAGGGAGGCTGAGCAGGCAATTGTCTCTGGCTCTAGTTCCGCTTGCCAGTGTACGTGTTTGCCCTTGAGGCTGAGAACACTCGGATGAAACGCACCACAAGGCGGCTTTCCGAGTCTTGCTCTCAGGAGGCCGGCAGCTGTTGGTTCCTCTCAACACTCCTCTTGCACACAGCGGGAAGCGGCTGGCCAGAGACAAGACGGGCTGGCCTGTCAGCAGCGTCCGATCCAACTCACACCTGCACTTCCCACAGGCTTCGTGAAGCAGCATTCTTCTCCAGAAAACTCTTCCTTTCCCAATTCAGAGGCTTAGACCCCCAGTTGGTTGCACCAACACCACTTCCTTTGCCTCCCTACCCAAAAGCACTCTCTTCTCTGGCTAATGTAAGGATGTAAGAGGCTCCTGCTGAAGGAGATCAAAGGCCGATTTAGTTCAGCACCTTGCTCCCCACAATGCCCTGGTTCCAAAGCCCAACAGCGACCCAGAGACAGAGGCTGAGGGTCAAACAGAGAAAGCTTTGGAACTAAGCCCCACCACTGAAACTGAGGCATCCAAGCCTGAGGCCATCAGCTGTCTGCACACCCCAGGAATGACGGCCCCCAATCCCATTCCACCAAGGAGCTGGTATATTTCCCCAATGTACTCAGCTGAGCTAGCAGGGCAACAGAGACAGCATGCACAGCATGAGCTCCTGGTGAGATGATGGTCTGTGGGCTTGCAACCAGAGAGTTGCCCCTTTATTAGATGGAGCACGAGAGGTGCAGTAAGGCTCAGAGAGGACTCAGTGTGCCTTGGAACAAGTAGCCTGTTTTCAGGGCTCTGTCCAGGGTCCTGAAACCACTGGTTTCTACCACTGTTTTCCTTTGTTTTCAGGAATCCTCCTCTTGAATGAGCGGTGCAAGTCTTCTCCTTTTGCCCCAGATTCGCACACCCCTGACCCAACTGAAGGCTCTCTCTTACCAGGGTGGGATATTGAGATGCCTCAGGTAAGTACACAAGCAGTAGCACCTTTCACTGTTTCTTGCCACTGAACATGGAAGATCCACTTAGCTATTATGACTAGTAGCCATGGGTAGATTCCCCCGCACGTGAATTTGTCCAATCTGATCTAAGCCTGTGGCCATAACCTCATTTTGTGGCAGCAGATTCCACAAAATGCTTATGTACTGCTTCCTTCCTTTTGTCTCCCCTGAGTCTGGTGCCAATCAAGATCAACAAAGGCTCTAGCACTATGAGATGGGGAAAACGACTTATCTCTGTCTACTCTGCTCACGCTGTGGGCTTATTCTCCCCAGTGGTGCCTTTCAGACTGTCGCCAAATTCTTCCCAAGAACTTACTCAATAAAATCATCTCTGCTTTGGTCTCTATTTTGGCCCCTGCTTCCCTCAGAAATGTACTCATATATTCTAGTGTGGCTTCAAGCATCATGTTTGTGCAATTCTGTTAGTAGTTATCTGTCAGGGAGCCAGTGAGCAATAAATCTCATAGAGTAAGTGAAGTTAACTCATTACAGGCAGTGACCATTTTAGGCGTGTCCACCAACACGTGGGCCCTTTTGGACCCTGAAAAGGGAGGAATGGGGGTGTAACAGGGCGGGGCAGGCTTATGCACACTCCGCCGATGCATTGGGGGGTTGACAAACGGAACCCCCATGCAAAATGGTCGCTGCCTGTAGTAGAAGGAACAAGGCCTGCTCAGGAGCACCAGGTCTAATGAGCACAGCAACTCTTCTTGGTATGTCTTACTGTTAGTTTCTGTTTGTACCACTGTGCAGTTGCTTGGAGTCACAAGACTCTGTTTACATTCCAGAGATTCCATACTGTTGGAAGTCTCACGGAAAACAGGAGACGGATATGATGTTTACTGGTTTCCTGTTCCATTGTTTTTTCCAGTTGCTCTCTGCTTTCACAGAGAGAGGATGTTACTTTTCTGTCTGTGTAGTTATGAATAAAACTCTTTGGTGAAGTAGCTCATAAACTTCTCGTCCTTCCCTGCGTGCTGAATACTCTGCGTAATGGGAAACGTGCTTGGAGCCTTATCAAAGGCTCAGGTCGTTAATTATCATCGGAGGAGAATCAGAAGGCTCGACTGGAGGAGTAGTTTGGTCGAATGCAAGTCCGACACTTACTCCTATGAGGCAGTTGTGGAGACTGAAGGTCCCTGCCTTCCCACAACTGCCTAAGTCGTCTCCTCCCCAGGGTCCTTCCCAAGCAATCTGAGACTTGCCAGCTCCATGCCTGTATTTGCTCCTCCCTCTTCATACCAATGGGGAGGAGAGCTTGTCACAGCAGGCATGGGAGACACCCTAGCTTCTTCACCAGCCTGATTCATCTCTGCCTCTTCACCTCCCTCTTCACCTGCTTCTGGACTTCTCTCTGCCACAGATTCTCCCTGCTCACTAAGCCCTGTTTCCCCTTCAACTCCTGACACCTCCTCCCAGTCTTCTCTCTCTTCTCCTTCTGACCGCTCATCATCGTCCCACCACCACTCCCCGGGCTCTGAGCCTTCTTCCCTTGGGATTTCTCTCCCTGGTGCCTCCCAGCGTTCCTCTGCGTCTCGCCAGTCCATTACATTATCATGACCTAATGCAGTACCACAATTTTCATGGTTAAGAAAAGAAAGGCAAGCTAGTAACTTTCGGAGGCTTATTTGGCTGCCTTAAAGAGTCTCACTTCCCACTCCAGAAACTCTGGCACTGCAGACATGTCCAAAGACAGCCCTGTGTGGTCAACACTGCTGACCTGGGATGTGTTTGAGCTGGAGGTGCAAATCTCCATATCTCATTACCCTGGAGTCAGCCTGACCCCTCTGTTCCCAGCTGCTGTGTGTGTGTGTGTGTGTGTGTATTTCATTTCTGAAAATGAACAGCAGTTCAAGTTCTTGATTTAAGAAGTAGCTGCTCCCTAGAAATCTTGGTTCATATATTACCCATAGTCCAAGGCCTAGGGGGTGGGGGGTGGGTCACAAACACGTCATTAAAGCCTGAATCTCTTTGGTCAAGAGACTGTTTACATTGCTCCATGAGTCTCATGAGGACACTATGCTCAATCCACTTGCACAATCCAACTGCAATCCAGATACGTTAAAATCAGTAGGTGTCTTGGCATTAATTTCAGCTAGATATGGATGGCAATCTATGAAACCTGAACCCATGACTTTCTAAAGGGTCTGCTCTAGCGTTCTCACAAACTACCGGACTCAAAGATGTACTGTCTGGTTGAAAAACCTAGAGTCAATTGTGCAAATTAGGTGGTGCTGTATACATCCACTCAACACTTCCATAATTTATTTGGTTTTGCTCTTCAGGCTTCTAAATAATTTGGATTTTTGCCCTCAACAGAGATTGCCTGGACTGGGAAGAACATGCAGTGGTTTTGGCAAGGAATGAGATCTAAAAACTTGCTTTTAAAACCAACCACACTCAAAAATCTACCATAGTTTATATGCCACATTCTATGCCATTCAGTTGATTTTCTGTTTCTGTGACACATTCCCAGCTGTGCAGAATACACCCAACCCTTGTTCATTCAGTAACGCTGAAACTTCAGTGCGAAGGAACCCAATAGGCTCTTGGGAGTCATGTAAATCCTGGGCATTTATAGCAGATGTACACAGAATGCGAGAAAGGCCTAGACAACTTCCTGGGAAGATACAAGCTACTTCCTATCTCCTTGCTGGGGTGTGCCAAAGGGTGGAAGAAGAGAACCAGAAGCCATGCAACAGCCATCTAACACTTAATGCACAGTGGTTTTGACAATATATGGAACTGGCTCCTGCTAGAACCGAGCTATGCAGAGAGACTCAGGCTATCATTATTACCATTCACTTAATGAAGCGTTGAGCATTAGTGGAGCTCACTTCCAAGTAGTAGGTGTACACTACTGGCTTCAGGCATGCTTCTGACTACCTCATCCTAAACATATTTACCTGGAAGTGAACCAAGCAGACCCATCATCACCCTGTCTCATGTGTTGCACAAGAAGATGCCTTATAGTAGCTCAGTCATGTCTATCCCAGGGATGGGGAACCTGTGGCCCTCTAAATATGCTTGGACTACTTCAGCCCAGACCAGGAGCCATGCTGACTGGGGCTGATGGGAGTTATGGCATCTGAAGTGCCACAGGTGAGCCTCCTCTGGACTACTCTGGACACCAGTAGCTCTCTAGGTTTTCAGCCAGAAGTCTTTTGCAGCCCTACCTGGAGATGCCAGGGACTGAACTTTGGACTTCTTGTCTCAAAGGAACTGCTCTGCCACTGAGCAATAGCCCTTCCCTGAAGGCTCCCACGGTTCATGAAGACTTGGTAAGAGGGGATAGAAGGAAAAGGAGAGCAGTGATAAACTAAGGTAGGGGCCTGCCTCTCAGTGAGAAACTATACCTGTGCCTGGGAATTCATGTGACTAAAGGCTCCTCTTTTTTATGTTGGGGGTGAAGGGACCTCAGACCCTAGGAATTGGCTCCTATGACAATTGCTGTATGCATGTCGGTGTTGCAATGTCATTTTCTGCAGCAAATGTGAAAATGTGGGCAACATGAGTGCATCAAATGTTAGGACAGGACATGTGGTTCCCAGGTTGATTATCTGGCACTCCCAGGTAGGGATAGTAGTACAATGGTACCTCGGGTTACATATGCTTCAGGTTACATACGCTTCAGGTTACAGACTCCGCTAACCCAGAAATAGTACCTCGGGTTAAGAACTTTGCTTCAGGATGAGAACAGAAATCGGGCTCCGGCGGTGCGGTGGCAGCGGGAGGCCCCATTAGCTAAAGTGGTGCTTCAGGTTAAGAACAGTTTCAGGTTAAGAACGGACCTCCGGAACGAATTAAGTACTTAACCCGAGGTACCACTGTAGTAGTGGTAGTAATAATAATAATAATAATAATAATAATAATAATAATTTATTATTTGTACCCCCGCCCATCTGGCTGGGTTTCCCCAGCCACTTCGGGTGGCTTCCAACAGAGATTAAAAATACATTAAAACATCAATAATTAAAAACTTCCCTAAACAGGGCTGCCTTCAGATATCTTCCTGAATGTCAGGTGGTTGTTTATCTCTTTGACATCTGATGGGAAGGCGTTCCACAGGGTGGGCGCCACTACCAAGAAGGCCTTCTGCCTGGTTCCCTGTTAACTTGGCTTCTCGCAATGAGGGAACCCCCAGATGGCCCTCAGCACTGGATCTCATTGTCTGGGCAGAATGATGGGGGTGGAGACGCTCCTTCAGGTATACTTCAGGTATCCTTCAGGACAGGACAGATTCCTGTCTGAAACCCTGAAAAACCATTGCCAGCCACTGTGCAGACAATGATAAGCTGGAGGAACCATTGGTCTGATTCTGTGTAAGGCAGCTTCCTGAAGACATGGGGATGTTATCCACATATTTGTTGCAAGAAACACCCTTGCTTTGTAACACATGCATGTGCATATTTGCAGCAAACATGGTTTCCGCACAAAAGGCAGAGGCATCCCCATGCAGACTTCAGGGTTGAGAAGCAAGCTCCCAAAGGCTTTTTTACGCAACACCATTCTCCAGGGGCCCATCCTCTGAGCGGGCAGAGCCGCTGCTTACATTGCAGGAGGAGGAGAGATAAACACAGCATGGGGCTTGCTCTGCAAGGGCTATTATCGTTTGCTTTATTTGCCCTGTGTGATCTGAATTCGCCCCGTTTGTTTTTGCCAGCATAAAACCAACAGCTGAGAAGAAAAGGTCCTGAGACCGCTAATGCAAACCTCAGAATGTGTATGAAAACAGCTAGAGCAGGAAGAAAAGAGAAAAGGGCGGCAGCTGGTCGCAGGAGGAGGTGAGAGGTAGGGGAACAAAAAAGCATGAGGACAGAGCAGGGTTAGTTATTAAAACAGCCAAGTGAAACAAGGCATACGCAGGAATAAGCCCCTTGGGGAGATATAAGCAAGCAAGGAAGAAAAATCCCAATCGTGCAGTTTTATGTAACTCTTTCACTGCTAATTCTTAAGTGCCATCGCCTGCCTGCAGTCCAAACACAGTGACAGCTAAAGCATTTTGCTCTGAGGGATCTCCTCTTCTCTTACTGACTGCGTACTGTTCTGTTTCGTTTGGAATGCTTTCACCTGTTTTACAATCCTAAAATGGTGTATTATGTTGTCATAATTCACCTTGGGGCCTTATGGTGAAGGGCAGGTTAAGAAATCTTAGAAATACTGTAAATAGATTAGGGAACAAGCCCTATTGAACATGATGGACTATATTCAGACTTCCCTGTCCTTTAACACCAGGCCCTTGCACTGGCAAACAGGTGAGCTTTAATGCAGAGCAATCGAGCACCACAGTTACACTAGCAGAAGCTCATGGTGCAACGGACTGCACAGCCTGCCAGTTTATGGATTGTTCTCCTGGTAAAAAAAAAAAGCACCAGCAGAAGAAATACACAGCTAGGTGATGTTAACTTGGGGCTCATCCACACTGCTTCCTCCTGCTCTTCAGCACTGACCCGATTTGCGCCTATCCAGCAGTGAAAATCGGGTTTTCCCAGGGGAAAGCGGTGGGACAAGCGGAAGTCTGGGGGCTCATCCATACCTCCATTTGCCTCGTCACTTTCTCCCGGGAAAACTCTTGGTTTAGCACTGAAGCAGAACAAACAGCAACTGGGGTTGGGGGGTTGGGGGGGGGGGAGTTGCAGGGCATAAGGCAAAATCGCTCAGACCTCTGCTTTTTAGACCCGGGACAAGCTGAAGTGTGTTCGGGGGGCCCAGGAGTCCATAGTGGTACCTTGGACACAACCCACGGTCCTTACATCTGAGTAAAGGCAGCACTGCTAGATAGTGTACTTGCTCAGGATTACACCTGACGCTTGTGTTGACAGCACTGAAAGCGCCAGAAATGCTGTAGGCCAAAGGTTTCTCATTACAATTATCTCCATAGCAGGAGGTTCTGCAAATCAGTAAGGTGAAGAACCCAGACAGATGCATTAGTCTCGGGAGGTTTCAAGTTTGCAAAAGAAATACTGTATAGGGCAAATGCGGACTTGAAGTTACATTCCCTGACATTCTGTAAAACACAGCCAGCCACAAGATTATAATTCACACACATATACATATAAGGGCAATATACTCAAGTGAAGTATAACACTCCTGCCCAGTCTGCTGCCTGATGTGTTATTTCCCATGGCACTTCTGCTGCTGTTTTGTTTCTGGTGCACACCCACAAAACATACATAGGAACTGTAACTATAGAACCACAGCTGGATGAAGCAACAGTTGCTGGGGATCTGGTATCAGTATGGAAGTGTGACTGACAAGTGCATGTCAGCAGCGCTGGACTCGGGAGCAGGAGAAAAGCACATGCCTGCCGACCATGTGATCCGCAGCCATGTGCTCGGCAACAGCGAGCAAGGAAAAAACGGCTATCATCAATGCTCCCGTCCTCTGCGCTTTCCTCTAAGGCGTCATCCGATTTGCTCTTCCCGGCGCAAAGCTCATTTGATTAGATTGCTATTAAAAGAACAATTTATCTAAACACGCTAAACTGGGGGAGAAGTGTGGGCTTGAAGCAAGGCAGGTTTTTGGGAGGGCGGGGGCATCGATCTTACGAGCATCTCTGAGGCAGATGAGTTGCCGCTGTTCCCAGAGGAGTAATGAAGCTACGTTTCATTTGCACGTGTTAATTAACTCAAATGGTATGCATGCTTAAATGCATGCTGCTTAGCAGAAAAAATACTGGCAAGAAGCATTTGGGAATGCAGCTAGCTGCTACTTAACTCCCCTTTCACCGAAGCAGCAAGATTTGGAATATAGCATCTAGATCAAGGGAAGTAATAGTGCCACTGTATTCTGCTCTGGTCAGACCTCACCTGGAGTACTGTGTCCAGTTCTGGGCACCACAGTTCAAGAAGGACACTGACAAACTGGAACGTGTCCAGAGGAGGGCAACCAAAATGGTCAAAGGCCTGGAAACGATGCCTTATGAGGAACGGCTAAGGGAGCTGGGCATGTTTAGCCTGGAGAAGAGGAGGTTAAGGGGTGATATGATAGCCATGTTCAAATATATAAAAGGATGTCACCTAGAGGAGGGAGAAAAAAGGTTGTTTTCTGCTGCTCCAGAGAAGCGGACACGGAGCAATGGATCCAAACTACAAGAAAGAAGATTCCACCTAAACATTAGGAAGAACTTCCTGACAGTAAGAGCTGTTTGACAGTGGAATTTGCTGCCAAGGAGTGTGGTGGAGTCTCCTTCTTTGGAGGTCTTTAAGCAGAGACTTGACAACCATATGTCAGGAGTGCTCTGATGGTGTTTCCTGCTTGGCAGGGGGTTGGACTCGATGGCCCTTGTGGCCTCTTCCAACTCTATGATTCTATGATTCTATTCTGTAATCATTCTCTAGAAAAGCCAAGCATGTAAAATGGAGAGAACGGTGAGTTGGAGCACTGTTGGAGCAAGGTACACTGAACTCTATGGCTCTCCATTTATCAGGATGGTTAGAGCCTCGAGTCTGGATGTGGAAAACCCAAGTTCAAATCATCGCACGGCTACCTATTACACTTGCTGGGTAGCCTCGGGCATCGTACTCTGGACCTGCTACCAGACCACAGCTAAGGATGCTATCTAATATTTATTGCAATTCTATCCCCTTCCTCCTCCAGCACTTGGGGATAGGGTAGATAAGAGATGGAGAACCTGCAGCGCTCTCTGCCACCGCTGCGACTGTAACCCCACAACCCTGCGAGGTAGGGCAGGCTTAGAGACTGTGTCTAGAATTATATTCCCAACAGGTGTTCCGGCACTGGTAGTCCCAGTCCCATCTCAGGATATGCCAGACGTATTGTCTAGGTCACGGGAGAGCCTACAAAGGTAAGCTCTGTTAGGCAAAAGCAGCAGAGATGTTCATAGGAGTGCATTCATAGGATTACAGAATTGTAGCGTTCGAAGGGACCCTGAGGGGACATCTAGTCCAATCCCCTGCAAGGTAGGCATCTCAATACGTGGTCCCCCATCCAACATGAAACCATACTGGATCCTGCTTAGCTTTGCAAATGTGCTAGCGGTTTTATTGCTGTTCCACTAGGAGTGACAAAGATGCCATAAGGCTCCAGCTCACTCTCTTCACAAGGAAGTTGACCTTGTGTTGTATCCAACTCATGTTAGACCCATTGATATGAATGGCATGACTAGCTTGGTTCTGTTAATTTGGGATATAGTGTGGTGTAGTGGTTAGAGGGTCAAACTAGGACCTGGGAGACCAGGGTTTAAATCCTTACTTCGCCATGAAGCTCACTGGGTGACCTGGACCGCCCACAGTGAGGATTAAATGAGGGAGAGAACCATGCACACCGTCTTGAGCTCCTTGTAGGACAGGTGGGCTACAAATGGAATAGTTTCAATGGGTCTACTCAGAGCAGGGCTTAGTTGGATCCAACCCCCTCTAGCCGAACTACCTACTGGTTGAGGGAATAAGGAACTATGTGCAAAAACAGTGGAAGAAAAAGTTCACTTAAATCCCCCAAACGTAGAAAACACAGTACTTTGCTCTGTATGAAAGAAATGCCCGTTCTGTCCCTTGATACACAGCACAACTAAACAAAAACCTTCTCGTGCACACAATGTTTTATATTCTTGTGGTGCCTTTATTCTGGAGAGATCAACATTCTTAAAATGCTCATGTGATCCCCCCCCCCCCCCAATATCTGGCTCCATGTCATCTGATTTGAATTTTTCTGGTCCTCTGCAGAGAACTGGGCAGTGCGAGTCCTTTTGGCTCTAACAGCATGACTTTATCTGGATTGTCATCAGAGCACAGCGGCATGACTGGGAGGTGTGTCTCCGCACCCACGTCAGTGGGGCCCAAGAGTGTGTCCGGCTGCCAAACCATGTGACTTGGCAGACCTTCCGTGCTCGGATAAATATTATGCCACTGAATGGCAAAGAGATGCCTGGATCCGGACCAAACCAGGGTCAAGCCCCCGAGGCTTGGCTTTGCAGAGGCTCTTTCCTGTGCTGCCACACAGAAAGCAGAGGCTCGCACACCTCGGGGGGGGGGGGGGCAGCAGCAAAAATTTGATTTCATTCCAGAAGCAAACTTGGAAGGCTCAACAAGTTTGCAAGAGACCATAAGCACACCTGAGGCTGTAGGAGGCAATCCTCTATGAACCCCAATCCAATTATATGAGCATAGAAAACCCCAGTCCTGGACAAAAAAATGTGCTTTCAACTCATGTCCCTACCCAATGCTGTGAGGTTTCCAGGAAAAAAATCTGGAATATTTTCCATTGCCCAAAGTTTAGGGTGGAAATGATGATGAACAGCCCGTCTCTCTCTCTCTCTCTCTCTCCTCGACTTCCTATCTTCCTTTCACAATCGGCCCCAGTGATTCCCGGAGGCTCAGCATTCCCAACACGGTTGGGAAGCCTGAAGCCCAGCCTTGGCTCCTGCCCTGGGAATTAATAAATCAGCAGCTCAGGGTCTTTTCTCTCCCTGTGCAAGCCCAGGAGGCTCCTCCTCACGCAGAAAGAGGCACGCCGAGGAGAAAGGTGCTTGTGAGTTTAATGGTCTTACTGGGCTGGGAAGTTCCTTGGGTGGTGATGTGTTTTGCTCCACTCATTTCAAAACGTGGCCAGATAGCCTGGCTGCAACCAGAGGTCTTGCTCCTTCTTCTGAGTTGGGCATGGACATCTGCCCCAAAGCCCTGCCCTGTTGGCTGCCACTGCCAAGAATTGCAATCTCCTAGGAAGAGAACAGATGTACAGTGGTACCTCGGGTTAAGAACTTAATTCGTTCTGGAGGTCTGTTCTTAACCTGAAACTGTTCTTAACCTGAAGCACCACTTTAGCTAATGGGGCCTCCTGCTGCCGCTGCGCCGCTGGAGCACGATTTCTGTTCTCATCCTGAAGCAAAGTTCTTAACCCGAGGTAATATTTCTGAGTTAGCGGAGTCTGTAACCTGAAGCGTATGTAATCCGAGGTACCACTGTACTGCAATAAAGGGCAGCTATGGCCCCTTGTTCTTCCCAACTCTGGTGTTCATGAAATGCGTACGGGGTGGTCCATGCATTATGTTCTCACAGATGGATGTTCACATCAGATGGGTCATCAGATGGATGCTTTAGTTGAGATTCCTGCATAGGGTTGGAACAGATGACCTTTGGGGTTCCTTCCAATGCTACATTTCTAAGGTCCTATGATTCTATAACACTGTTACACACCACCCTGATCTTCAAGCAGTCCGAGATTCCAGGAGTAGCAGGTGAACCTCATGTTGGATCAATCCATCAACCTCTGATGGATGATTTAGAAGGATTGGGTCCGGCATCACTTTCGCTGTGTGTGTGTGCCAGTATCCATACCTAGCAGAGTTGAATCTCAACGCAGTTCCTTCCTTGGAAGCGTCTTCAGGGTTGAAGGTACATACAGCAGGCAATAAACACTCATGGACACCATAAAGATTCAGTCAAGTGTAAAGGTTTACTTGACAGGTATAAAAGCATATTGGCAGCAAATATATAGACATTCACCACTGCCATGGCCTGTGGGTGTGCACCTGCTTAAGAGTCCAACAAGAGTCCAATACTCAATCTCTGCTTCTCTCGCCGCAAGGCACAAGCAACAGACTCACAACAAGGTACACAGAACCTTGTTATCAGTACTTCCTGTCACACTGCGCATGTCCAAAAACAGTTCCCACAGAAAGTGTCCTTGCATAGACAAAACAATCTCAACCTTCTGCTGTCTTGAGACTTCCTTCTTCTCTGTTTCTGGTACAAATGATTCTCACACACAGAGAGAGATTATCCAACACTTAGAAGGGTCTATGTTACCTTTTACCTCAGATATGCAGATGACATAACCTTGATGGCAGAAAGTGAGGAGGAATTAAAGAACCTTTTATTGAGGGTGAAAGAGGAGAGCGCAAAATATGGTCTGAAGCTCAACATCAAAAAAATGAAGATCATGGCCAGTGGTCCCATCACCTCCTGGCAAATAGAAGGGGAAGAAATGGAGGCAGTGAGAGATTTTACTTTCCTGGGCTCCATGATCAGTGCAGATGGTGACAGCAGCCATGAAATTAAAAGACGCCTGCTTCTTGGGAGAAAAGCAATGACAAACCTAGACAGCATCTTAAAAAGCAGAGACATCACCTTGCCAACAAAGGTCCATATAGTTAAAGCTTTGGTTTTCCCAGTAGTGATGTATGGAAGTGAGAGCTGGACCATAAAGAAGGCTGATTGCCGAAGAATTGATGCTTTTGAATTATGGTGCTGGAGGAGACTCTTGAGAGTCTCATGGACTGCAAGAAGATCAAACCTATCCATTCTTAAGGAAATCAGCCCTGAGTGCTCACTGGAAGGCCAGATCCTGAAGCTGAGGCTCCAATACTTTGGCCACCTCATGAGAAGAGAATACTCCCTGGAAAAGACCCTGATGCTGGGAAAGATGGAGGGCACAAGGAGAAGGGGACAACAGAGAGCGAGATGGTTGTATAGTTTTGTCAAAGCTACCAGCATGAGTTTGACCAAACTGCGGGAGGCAGTGGAAGACAGGAGTGCCTGGCGTGCTCTGGTCCATGGGGTCACGAAGAGTCGGACACAACTAAACGACTAAACAATAACATGTTACCTTTTGGAAGAATGAGGCACAGCCGAGTCCGTGGTGTCTTTATGATATATGGTTTATTTACACATATATACAACCTGCGTCTAGATGGAGAGAGTTCGGAGCATTCACATCCCAAGAAGAACCCTTATTCTTCCATTGACGCAGACTCTGATTTCAAGAGACGCCAAACATTGTGTGTGGCCCTCTCTGCAGCATAAAATAGACAGTCCAGCTTGTGCTCTGGCACCACCCCCACTTCAGCTTCCTGAAATGCTGGCCTTTTGTCTCTTAACTATCTCTCACCTCAGGGAGATGCCGACCTTCTGCATGCAAAGCAGATGTTCTGCTACTGAGCTACGGTCCTTCCCCAAGGATACAGTACCACATCAATAGCACCTTATCCAGTAGCATGTACTTTTGAGTTCTATGGGCCCTTTAAATAACAACAGAGGACAGTATCACATTCTGAAATGCTATTGGAGCAGACACACATTTGATTAAAACTTCACAGAGCACATGGGAACGGTTCAAAAGGGGGGAAAACAAGACTCCCACGGAGACTAACTTAAACTAAAAAGACAACATCATATTTTTGGTGGTGTAATTACATCCTGATTGTCACCCACCAATCGAGGAAAGGTGTCAAGGTTAAACCTGCTATTTCAGGGGCAGGCTTAACACCCGTCTGCCACGGATAGTTCACAGAGAAAATGAAACCAATCCTCTTGTAACATGAGGAGATGCACCAGACAAGCCACTAAAACTTGTCGTCTTCCAGATGTTAGATGTCAACTATCATCACCCTCAGCCAGCATGGCCAGCGGTCAGGCGTGATGGGAGTTATTGTCCAACAACATCTGGAAGGTCACAGGTTAGCCACGCCTGCGCCGAAGATTTCTTTCACAGACAATGACTTTGTGAAACGCAATCTGAGCCTGTGGGGCACTGGGGCTGCCTTGACACCCAAGACTCTCACACGTCCGGCGACCTGTCTTGCGCACAGTGACTTATATCTTTCCTTTGTAACGCAACCCTGTTTGCAGTGCCTCCTAACATTTGCTACTCTCTTCCAAGGAACTCAAGGAGAGGCCCAGAATCGAACTATCAACTTGGACCTCCGGAAGGCAGTGGAGGTGAGAAAAATAAAATAAAATAAAATAGTGCTATTGCTAGTCTCCAGATATCACTCTTGAGTCTGCATAGCATTCTGAAGCTGGGATATGTCAGAGGAAAATGTAGTCTGTGCACCACAATCAAGATTTTGGCTAAAGAAGAAAAGAATGGGAAGACCTTCCGGGCCATCAAGAAAGGTGCTATCTTGATTCTAATCTAGGGCAGGTTTCCTCAATCTGTTGCACCATCTTGGATTCCAAACCATTCCAACTCCCATGAGCCTCAGCCAGCAAGGCAAATGGTCAGGAATAATAAGAGCTGCAGTCCAAAATGTCCAGAGGGCATCATGTTGGGGAAGGCTAGGATTGCAACACACCTACTACAGACTCCAGCCTATGTTGGAGCCAAATACTATTATCTCTTGTTTCTTGCATCCCGGCGCTTGCAATGTGTTTGGAGTCCCCTGCTGGTGTTGTAAAAGGCTCGCCCTTTCTGATTCCATTGATGTCCCTGTCTGAAACGCTTGTGGGGTTGCTGAGCCGTCTCGGTCAGACAGCTTTGCTCTGCCTGATGCTCACACTGTCGCCCCGAGCCACGCTTCTCCAGCTTCGCCTCATATTGTGAATGCTCAGATCACACGGCTCATTTGTCCTCCCTTCATGCCTGAGAGGGCAGTGGAGAATGAGACAGAAGAAATTCATTCTCCTTGTGGGCTCCAGTATAAATAAAACCAGCTCAGATTTGGCTAATGAGTGTATGAGCAGCTATCATTACACCGGAGTGTGTGCTCTGTTTGGCCCTCTGTGGTGTGACTCCGCTTCAACCAGCATAAGAAAATACATCTGGAGTGGAGTGACAACTTGAGTCCATCTCATTTAATATTGTCTGTTTCAGACCTGGTGTCCCCCAGATGGTTTGGATTGCAATGTCCATCTTTCCCAAGGGAAACCCAAGGGGATATTGGGTTGTTGTTTTTGTTTTGATTATATATTTTGTGGTTTTATATTTTGATTTTCTTCTGTGAACCGCCTTGAGGCCTCCGGATATAGAGCATTATATAAATTCAATAAATAATAATAATTTTAAAAAGCTAGTCAACTCTGGAAAAGGCCACATGTACACTGTACATTTAAAGCAGTATAATACCACTTTACACAGCCATGGCTTCCCCCCAAAGGATTCTGGGAGTTGTCGTTTGTTAAAGGTACTGTGAGGTGTAAGGAGACACCTCTTCCCTACCACAGATTTACAATTCCCAGAGAGGTTTAACAACCAATCCCTCTTCACAGTTCCCAAACTGTGAGACAAAGAGGGGTTTCTAAGATTCATGCCGGGTTATTGGGACAAAGGCAGCGAAAATGGATGCCTCCCATTTCTAAGAATAAAAGTTATTCAAGTGACTACTACCGTATTTTTCGCCCTATAGGAAGCACTTTTCCCCCTCCAAAAATGAAGGGGAAATGTGTGTGCGTCCTATGGGGCAAATGCAGGCTTCGCGGACCTCTCCGCAAGCAGCGGGAGCGCTCCCGCTGCTTGCGGGGAGTTGCCTGCATGCTGAAGCCTGCGCGCGCTGAGCTCAGCGCGTCCAGACTTCGCGGACCTCTCCGCAAGCAGCGGGAGCGCTCCCGCTGCTTGCGGAGAGCTGCCTGCATGCTGAAGCCTGCGCGCGCTGAGCTCAGCGCGTCCAGGCTTCGCGGACCTCTCCGCAAGCAGCGGGAGCCAGCGCTGGGCTCCCACGGCTTGCAGAGAGCTGCCTGTTTGGGGGCTGGGGTCGAGGGAAGCTCGAGCTTCCCCAACCCCGCGCCTGGGGGGGAAAATAATTTTTCCCTTTATTTCCCCCCCAAAAAACTAGGTGCGCCTTATGGGACGGTGCGTCCTATAGGGCGAAAAATACGGTAAGTAGTTATTTGGTTCTGTCTCAGGCCCCAACTGGAACAAACAGTCCTCTTGGGAAGCAGAAAATAAGACAGAGCAGTGTCTTTATATTAGCAAAGCTGGAAAATAATGATAAGGCAATACTATTTAGGTTTCATAGAATGGTAGAGCGGGAAGGGACCTTGAGGGTCATCTAGTCCAACCCCCTGCAATGCAGGAATTTCAACTAAAGCATCCATGACAGATGGCCACCCAAACTCTGCTCAAAACCTTCCAAGGAAGGAGAGTCCACAACCTCCCAATGGAGTCCATTCCACTGTCGAACAGCTCTTATTGTCGGAATGTTCTTCCTGATGTTTAATCGGAATCTCCCTCCTGCAACTTGAATCTACTGATTCAAGTCCTACCCTCCTGAGCAGGAGAAAACCAGCTTTCTCTATCCTCCATTGGACAGCCCTTCAGATATTTGAAGGTGGTCATCATATCTCCCCTCATCCGCCTCTTTTTCAGGCTAAACATACTCAGCTCCTTCAACTGTTCTTCATAAGGCTTGGTTTCTAGACCCCTGACTCCTCCAAGTCCATCTCCTAAGCATTCATATTAGTGTAAAAGCAGGTCTCCAAGTTCAAGTCCAAGTCATTTAATGGCTTCCATACTGTTTGCCTCTGCAACCGTTTTGGGGGCAAACACGCAGCTTTCGTTTGCGATCAGGGCATGTCCCATAGTGTCCTACTGAAATCCTGTAATTTTTTATACCACAGTGTTTGATGTGTGCTTCTGTGGGTGAATGCTCTGCTGTTGTTGCACTATCCTGCAAGACAGAGGTGCTTGCAAAGCACCGCAGAACAGGTAATGAAGCAGAACGATGTGTTGACGGTCCATTTAAACCCCCCACTAAATTACTACCGTTGGGTCAATGATATGTTGCAGAACATAACCACGACAAAACACAAGTCTGGAGGGGCCCTGCTCTATTATGCCATTATGATGCAAGGAGTATCATCTCTGTTAAGCACCACTGATCCTCCATTCCTAAAGGACTTGGCTATTAGGAACCCATAGTATCACCCTAAAGAATTATAACCACACCACCCTAGGACCTTAATTCGTGCTCCTACACAAACACACACACACACACACACACACACACACGGAGCCTCTTCTTGCCTGAAGGAATGCGAGGGAATGCAATGAGGCCTTTACATTATCTCCGACAGTTCAGCGAGATTATCTCATCGCTAATTCCAGTTCACACACTGCCACACAGCAGTTTCTTATTCTGGATGTGCTGCTGACATGTACAGAAACCTATTAGAAAGCTTTGCACAGTCCTCAAAGAAGTCTTCGTTGAAGAAAAATGGCTCCCTTGATTATCTCCCGCTTGGACTACTGCAATGCACTCTACGTGGGGCTACCTTTGAAGGTGACTTGGAAACCTCAACTATTTTAGAAGGAGGCAGCTAGACTGGCGACTGGGAGCGGCCACAGAGACCATATAACACCAGCCCTAAAGGATTTACATCGGCTCCCAGTAGGTTTCCAAGCCCAATTCAAAGTGTTGAAGCTGACCTTTAAAGCCCTAAATGGCCTCGGCCCTGTATATCTGAAGGAGCATCTCCACCCGCATTGCTCAGTCCGGACACTGAGATCCAGCTCTGTGGGCCTTCTGGCAGTTCCCTCACTGTGAGAAGTGAAGTTACAGGGGACCAGGTAGAGGGCCTTCTCGGTGGTGGCACCCTCCCTGTGGAACCCACTCCTATCAGATGTCAAGGAAATAAACAGCTATCTGGCTTTTAGAAGACATCTGAAAGCAGCCCTGTTTAGGGAAGTTTTTAATGTTTGGTGTTTTATTGTGTTTTTATATTTTATTGAAAGCCGCCCAGAGTGGCTGCAGCAACCCAGTCAGATGGGTGGTATTATTATTATTATTATTATTATTATTATTATTAGCAGCAGCTTATGACTCTTTGCACCTCTGAGTTCTTGCCTCTGCCTGGCTTTGCTCTCCATTCCCATATAAACCTCCTGCTTGTCTCGCTGGTCCATCCTTATATTCCAGTGCAAGAGAAACCTTCGCAGGGACACCTCCTTTTCTCCTGCCACAAGTCATTTCTCCCAAATCTTCCCTGGCTGTCCATAAGAAGAACTTTGCTGGATCAGGCCAGAAGCCCATTTAATCCAGCATCCTATTGTCACACTGGCCAACTGGATGCCAAGTTCCCCTTAGCATTGGTCAAACACTTCAGCCATTAAAGAAAAGCCTACCAGATGCTAGCACCTTGCTACTTAAAAATAAGTTTCTCAAATCCAGGAACGACGGTAATCTTAAAGCAGTTTGGTGGGGAGAACCTGCAGCCTTCCTTGTTAGGCTATGACTCCCACCAGCCCCAGCCAGTTTGACCAACATTCAAGGATAAGCAGAGTTGTAGTACAGAAATGTCTAGAGGGCTCCAGGCTCCTTGCCCCAGTCTCATGTATACAGTCGTACCTTGGTTTCCAAACAGTTTAGTTCTCAAACATTTTGGCTCCCGGACGCCGCAAACCCGGAAGTGACTGTTCCGGTTTGTGAACTATTTTTGGAAGCTGAACGTCCGACAGGGCTTCCACGGCTTCCGCTTGGCTGCAGGAGCTTCCTGGAGCCAATCGGAAGCAACGCTTTGGTTTCCAAACATTTTGGAAGTCGAACAGACTTCTGGAATGGATTCCATTCGACTTCCAAGGTACGGCTGTGTATCAGATTCCCACAATTCTCTCTGTCTCCCTCTGAATCAGATGCATGTGATACCCTGACAGTCTGCACTCTGGCACTGCACAGATTCTCGTGTTTGTCCACTTCCTTTCAATTCCCCTCCTGGGGGTCTCAAAGAATCAAGCAAGGGAAAGCAGTGCCAGAGCTATTCCACGGATGTGAATGGGTTTCAAACCATTGAGGCCAGATCAGGCCCCGCAAAGGAGGCCTTTGCACATGTATTGCTCAGAGTATTGCATAAGAACTATGCCAATCAACATCTGATGATCTCCTTCTACCGGTCCACAATAGAAAGTGTCCTTTCATACTGCATCACGGTGTGGTACGCTGGTTTGACATCAACTGATAGGAAGTGCCTACAGAGGGCGATGAATACAGCACAAGATATTATGGGCTGTCCGTGAATCCGCTGGATGACATCGCAGAAGAACGTTGCCTCAGGAGAGTGAGGGAAATTCTCAGGGATGATTCACACCCTGGTCGGCACTTTCTTGATCTCTTGCCCTCGGGCAGAAGATATAGAAGCCTGATTAGTTGCGCCAACAGGGTAAAGAACAGCTTCTATCCGTGGGCTGTTAGGCTGCTGAATGAAAAGAAAACAACAGGGCAACTGACTTTCGGGTTTGGTGGGTGTGCGTCAGTAAACGAGGGGAATTAAGACTAAGAGAGCTGAGTGGAGGGTGCTTCTGTAATCTCACTGTATACAAGTTGTACAAGTGACAATAAAGTATTTCAATTTCAATATGGATGTTGCCCCATGCACCAGCTGGGAGACACACACAACATATCCCTCGCTTCTGGGCAGCAGCCAGTGGTTTCTCTTTTGGGGTGCCCCTCAGTGACAGCAGCCTGGGACAGCAGCACACACCCTGGGTTGTAAGACGCTGGGTGTAATTTACACCACGGAGCAGGACTTCAAACACAACCCTACCGTTTCCAATTTGTTGCTTAAATAGGCTGCTCATGCCTGCTCGCATTGTGGAAGGCTTTCATTTGTTGGATTTCAAAGGCAGAGCTGCTTTGCAAGCGCCACCGCGGAAGTCAATCACGCTGGCACCTTTTGATTTCCCCTGATTTCTTTCCCCGGGTTCAAGGTGATCTATTTTTAGCTGCAAGACTCGGGCAAGAGAAGCGTTGCTATAGCAACAGCTGGCAGATACAAACCCAGCCCCTGCTGCAATACTTCAGTCGAGTAGACGAACAAGAGCAGTAAAAAAGGAAGGGAGTTGAGGACATCTAAATTTTGCTCAGTCGGGAATCGGGTTTGTACTCTGCCGAGGCATATAGCTAGTTCTCACATATGAGGAGATGCCTTCTGCCTGCCCTGTAATTATTTCAGATTGCTCATGTGAGGAGCGGGGGGAGGGGTATGTATTTTTTTAAAAAATGTCTAAAATTCCTTGCACATACTATGCAGGAGAAGTTATTTATTCCATAAACTGCTTAACTGTTTTTTTTTTCAATTTTTTTAAAAAACCCGAAACCTCAAAGCTGTTTCGATAAGCTTTGCTCGTAACCCAACTTCTGACACCCTAGATTTCCCAGTGCAGGGAATATTGTTTTATTTTTATTTTTAGGCATAGAAGAACCTACAGTCGTATGAGCCTCCCCCTGTTAAATGGTGTGGGGAGAGCACACATTTACCTCCTCATCCATTCTGTGAACCACCCTGAGATCGTATGATGAAAGGCGGTATAAAAAAAATAATCAAATAAATAATCAATCAATCAACCCACTGTTTGCGGGAAAACTGAAGCCATCAGCAGAAACTGGCCTGAAATGAAGATAATTTTTCTAAAAAAAAGTGGAGAGGAAAGTCAACATTTTACAAGTTCAAAAATGCAACGTTCTCCATCATCATGGGCAGCGGATGTGCAATGCAACAGCCTCACCAAAGCCACGCAGGTCGGATGGGAGGCAGGCAGGGAATGTACATACACCACCCTGAGTTGAATGGAAGCAAAGCAGAATAGAAATCAAATCGCCAACTATCCCAATATATCCAGAAACACAGGCAAGATTATTTGCCCTACTAGCCCAGGGATGGGGAACTTGTGGCAGCTCCAGATACTGTTGGACTGCACAGCCAGCATGGCCAATGGTCAAGGATGATGGGAGTTGTAGTCCAGCTACATCTGGAGGGCCACAGGTTCTCCATCATTGCTCTACCCTGATATTATGCATATTGACAGGCAATGGCTCTTCCAAGGTCCCCAGCAGAGAATCCTTCACGCCATTGCCTATTGGAGGCCCTTTTTGTCAACAGGAGATGCCAGGAGCTGTGCCTGGGCTCTACCACAAAGCTATGGTCCCCTTCCAGGGCACCCAATGAAGAATCTACATGGGTTCTGTTGGACTGCAACAGGAAAAAGAGGAACAAACTCCAGCTGGAAATTCCACCATGTGGATAAACCACCATAGGAAGTCCTATGGTGGTTTATGAACCTGATGGGAGTTGCTAAATGAAACATGCTCCCAAAGGAAGGTTAGTTAATCTGAAATGCATCTTTTTCAACATCTGGAGTTCCAGCAGTTCCACCCCGCTGTCAGTCATCCTTGGATTATATATATATATATATATATATATATTTGCTTTCGTAGGTTTTCACGGGTATAGGAATGCAGGTTTTGGTGTCCTCGGGTGTCTTCCCGTGTAAAAGTTGGGGTGTCTAGGCGACGTTTCGACGAGGTCTCACTCGTCATCTTCAGGCTGGTGCTTTCGGCTTCTTGTTACTGGAACAGAGCAGGATCTCAGTGTTTGAGTTCCTATAAATACTGTTGAGGAGGTGTGGTGTATAGCCTCCAATGTTCTGGGCAGAGAGGAGGTTCCCAGGCTAGTGTGCCTTTTCTTCTTTTGTTCCTTAATTACTTGAGGGATATCTTGAGTGATTTCTTGAGTGGTTTCCTGAATCCCACTTAGGTGGGTCATTAGGTGTGGATTAGTTGCTAAAGCCTTCGTGTCTTGAACTCTTGAACTTTGTGAAGAGTTTTTTCTGAGAAGATGGCTGTACTGCACTTGGTTGTGCTCTGGCTTGGCTTCGTGTATAGGGGCGAGCTGTGGTTTTGTGGCCTGTGCCGGCCAGATCTGTGTAGGGATTGCAGGGGGGTGCAATGCACCTCCGGATGCTGCACCCCCCTGCAATCCCTACACAGATCTGGCCGGCACAGGCCACAAAACCACAGCTCGCCCCTATACACGAAGCCAAGCCAGAGCACAACCAAGTGCAGTACAGCCATCTTCTCAGAAAAACTCTTCACAAAGTTCAAGAGTTCAAGACACGAAGGCTTTAGCAACTAATCCACACCTAATGACCCACCTAAGTGGGATTCAGGAAACCACTCAAGAAATCACTCAAGATATCCCTCAAGTAATTAAGGAACAAAAGAAGAAAAGGCACACTAGCCTGGGAACCTCCTCTCTGCCCAGAACATTGGAGGCTATACACCACACCTCCTCAACAGTATTTATAGGAACTCAAACACTGAGATCCTGCTCTGTTCCAGTAACAAGAAGCCGAAAGCACCAGCCTGAAGATGACGAGTGAGACCTCGTCGAAACGTCGCCTAGACACCCCAACTTTTACACGGGAAGACACCCGAGGACACCAAAACCTGCATATATATATATATATATATATATCTGTGTGTGTGTGTGTGCGCGCGCGCACACACACACGCACACACACACAGAGTGGTACCTTGGGTTACATACGCTTCAGGTTACATACGCTTCAGGTTACAGACTCCGCTAACCCAGAAATAGTACCTTGGGTTAAGAACTCTGCTTCAGGATGAGAACAGAAATCATGCTCCGGTGGTGCGGCGGCAGCATTAGGTCCCATTAGCTAAAGTGGTGCTTCAGGTTAAGAACAGTTTCAGGTTAAGAACAGACCTCCAGAACGAATTAAGTACTTAACCCGAGGTACCACTCTGTGTGTGTGTGTGTGTGTGTGTGTGTGTGCGCATGGGTGTGTAGAAATAGAACTGTGCATCTTTTAAATGTACTAATTTCAAATCTAATTTGAAACACAATGAAGCATCCTTTGGTCTTTCACTGTAGAGAGCTTTGATCCACAACCATCAAATGGGCCTGTAAATGTGATCTCTGGTCTCTAGGGCTATCTGTGGACATTATGGATCCACACCCCAGAGCATAGTGCCCAAGGGACTCCCTAGGAATCATTATGCTTACAAATCATGACCTTTTCCTCTTAAGTCTCAAAACAAACCTCTTGCCCTTTCCAAGGCAAACCGAAGCGGAAAAGTGATGCAGAATCCACAAAAACTCGCATAATTATTCAGGTCACAGCTTTCAGGGTTTTCCTTTATTCTTCCTCTATAATACTTACAGCCCACCTTCCCACTAAATTAATGCCCAAGATGGCATGATTTGGTGCAACGTTTTGAGTTAACTTTGTTGTGCAATGACAATGTTTTATTTTAAAGACGGAGCACATGCAGAATGACTGGCTGCAGATGACAAGAGAGTTTCTGTATTTTCCATAGATGTATGGCGGCAGGAATTTTGGTGCCCTGTCATCCACCTGCCCAAACTCCCTCTTCTACACAAGGCGACAGAAACCCCTTTGCATCTGCTTACTCTAATATGACGGGTGGATTAAAAAAACAAAATTGTAAAAATATTGGGGGCCCTTGAGAGCCGGTTTTAATAGCTCAGCCTGTCTCCCCATAACTAGGTCATCCAAACCTGTTCCTAACCTGGCAGGGCTGAAAGTCAATCATCACTCGCCATTCTTTCTTGCAAAGCTTTCTACATGAACCCTTCTCCATTCAAGGAAGTAAGAGGTGTTACTACTATCCAAGGACACATTCCAGCCAGGCAAAAGAACTGGAGGAGAGTGTGGAGAAGGGCCAAGGAGGAGTGTGGTGCAAGGAGAGTCCCAAGGGCCATATAAAGGGGACTGGAGGGCCATATCTGGCTTTTCACTCAGCAATGGACCCAAAAGCCTTTTGGCAAGTAATTTTAGTAGGAATCGAGGTTCACCCCCAGGGTCCTCTTTGACTGATAAAAGTCCTAAATTAGGGACTGGAGATTAGGCAGGCACTTTGCGGTTCTAGAAATACTCCTGACATTCAAAGCACCTTCAGAGAAGTGCAGTAACGGCTCCCAGGGAGGGAGGGAAATATGCGATATCCCTAGAAGCAAACCCCAGGGGGAAAGGAGGTTTCGCACACCACACGGCAATCCGTCACACCTTCTCCTTTCAAACTGCAACCAGCTGCTGCGAAGCCTCCCAGCCCGTGTCGTCTGCAATACAAGATTAATTGGCACTGATCGGCCACTAGCGCACATTTTCTGAAATTGCCGTCAACTCAGCAGGCTGAGCGAGGGGACAGCTAATAAATGAAAGAGCTCCGCGGGCGTTGCTGCGAGTTGTACCACTGAGCCCCGGATGCACAGACAAGCAAATCTTAGAATGCAACCGTGTTTGTGTCTCAGCATGGAGGCTGTAGTGGTTCCCACCACCACCACCACAATGCTGGGCACCGCTGATGGAGAGCCCGGCTCCTTGGCACAACCCCATCCCCTAGGGTAAGTTGGGATTTCTGCAAAATAATGTGCAGGCTAAGAATGCCCTAAGGGACGCGGTGGCACTGTGGGTAAAAGCCTCAGTGCCTAGGGCTTGCCGATCGAAAGGTCAGAGGTTCGAATCCCCGCGGCGGGGTGCGCTCCCATTCTTCGGTCCCAGCGCCTGCCAACCTAGCAGTTCGAAAGCACTCCCGGGTGCAAGTAGATAAATAGGGACCGCTTACTAGCGGGAAGGTAAACGGCGTTTCCGTGTGCAGCTCTGGCTTGCCAGAGCAGCGATGTCACGCTGGCCACGTGACCCGGAAGTGTCTCCGGACAGCGCTGGCCCCCGGCCTCTTGAGTGAGATGGGCACACAACCCTAGAGTCTGTCAAGACTGGCCCGTACGGGCAGGGGTACCTTTACCTTTACCTTTAAGAATGCCCCAAGTACACACAGATAAGCCCTTCAGGGGAAAGCA
This sequence comes from Podarcis tiliguerta, assembly GCF_965153285.1. NCBI lineage: Eukaryota > Metazoa > Chordata > Lepidosauria > Squamata > Lacertidae > Podarcis > Podarcis tiliguerta. Next base: position 49,247,263 of record NC_139545.1, on the reverse strand, counting down.
GCACAGGCAAAGGGCCGGAAAAGCAGGATACAGCTGAAGCCAAACAGCTGCACACAAGGCAAACCAAAATATATACTACAGAAAGCTGGATTCTGCAAGCTGTTTCCCCAGTTTAATTGGCACCTTTTCTCCAGTTGGAGGGAGGGCAAGGAGCTACGGAGTGCCCAGAAGACTCATTTCTTAATCCTACAGAGCTCCCCCACTAGCTTCAAAGATTTCTCTAGACACTGTTGATGCTCAAAATGTACACTCAGTTATCTGAAGTGTGCATGCACACGAAAGCTTATACCCAGAACAAACTTAGGTAAAGGTCCAGTCGTGACCGCATGACTAAGGCGCTTCTGGCGAACCAGAGCAGCGCACGGAAACGCCGTTTACCTTCCCACCGGAGCGGTACCTATTTATCTACTTGCACTTTGACGTGCTTTTGAACTGCTAGGTTAGCAGGAGCTGGGACCGAGCAACGGGAGCTCACCCCGTTGTACGGATTCTAACCGCCGACCTTCCGATCGGCAAGTCCTAGGCTCTGTGGTTTAACCCACAGTGCCACCCGCGCTTAGTTGGTCTCTAAAGTGCTACTGGACAATTTTTTAATATATATATATTTTAACTCGATTATTATTACACATCTACACTTCCGTTCCTTCATTTCACCCATTTTATCCTCACAAGAACCCTGTGAACTATGTAACACCGAGAGAGATCCACTGGCCTAAGGTTGTCCATGGAGATTCATGGCTGAGTGGTGACCTGGACCCTGGTTCCCCTAACCTTAGTCTGGCCCTCTAACCAGTACACCACATGCTGCCTCTCTTTGCAGCCAAGTGAACTAGAAACTTGTTCCCCTCCCTACAAATAAAAGCTGAGCACTCTGGTTTCTTCACCCAGTAACAGATTCTGACTTCAAAGATTAAGGAATAGTTGTGCAGACTCGGTTCAAAGGACAAAACCAAACCTAAATGCTGTGCAATGAAGGAAGAAACTGCAAGTTGACTGCAACCTGAATTTTCCTATACAGTGGTACCTCGGGTTACAGATGCTTCAGGTTACAGACTCCGCTAACCCAGAAATAGTACCTCGGGTTAAGAACTTTGCTTCAGGATGAGAACAGAAATAGTGCTCTGGCGGCGCGGCAGCAGCAGGAGGCTCCATTAGCTAAAGTGGTGCTTAAGGTTAAGAACAGTTTCAGGTTAAGAACAGACCTCCAGAACTAATTAAGTTCTTAACCCAAGGTACCACTGTATACTTTATCATTATGCATCATAGTTCTGTTTGACCCTGCTAATCCAGGATAGGATTATAATCCCTATTCCAAGGGCCACATTTCCTAATGTGCAATCATCTGGGGGCCACTTGACGAAAGCAGGCAAAACAACAGATGTGACTCTTAGTTTTGTACAGCAGGCCATGTTCCAGCCGTGCAAAAGCAAGAGGTTCCGCATCCACCCACATTTCTCTCTTCTTAAGTTTTTAAAAATGCAATTTCTGTTTTACATAGAATATTAACTTAGACAACCTTAAAATACCAATGACTTCCCTTCCTCTCTTTCAATTTTGCACAACATAAATACCTTCACATTTTATATAAACTAAACCATTCAGCATTCCATTATTACATCCATCAAAACTTATTTACACTGTTGGATTTATCTTAATGCTGCCCACGTTTTTACATAAACACAATTTCCCTCCATATATTCAATAGACATTTTCCAATCTTCTTTAAAGGTATGTTCTTCTTGATCTCTTATTCTATGTTAGGTCCGCAAGCTGCGCTTATTCCATCAGTTTACCCCACCCACATTTCTCTACCCTGGTAAGAAGCTGGCATTATTAGCTAGATACTCAGTTGTAGGAGTGCATGGTGCTACTGCAATTGCGAAGACCCATGCAGTTAACTCTTGATCCTGCGGGAGCTGCAGTGAGCGCAATTAGCCAATCTGGGTTGAGCTTGGCACAAGCCCAGTCATAGGAGCAAGCTGGGCTTGACCAGACCGTTCGAGCCCTGGGTGGCCCAGGGAAAAGCCACATCTGGGTTGCCTTCCAAAGAGGGTCCAGATGGACGTGGATGAGGCTGGATCTTTGCTGGATTCAGCAGGCACCAGCACCAGCAAGTGGGCCTTCCCCCAGTTGCTGTTGTGCTGAGCCAGATGTTTTCACAGCTGCAGGGCTCAGAGGAGAGCCACCTCCCGCACCAGGTTCGTCAGAGGGGAACTCGTTTGAACCTTGCGTTCTTCGTATGTGTCATTCAACCTATCCCCGAACAGATGGTGTCCTTTAAAGGGCAGGGATATTAGTCTCATCTTGCTTGGAAGAAGAAGAAGAAGAAATCTCATTTACAAACAGCAACAGGGACCTGACCTGTTTAAACACAACTGGCCATGTTGAGAGTCGAAGGGGAGCCAGGGGCAACTCTTATAATAGGCATGTCCATTTCGGGGGCCTTACTCGGCCCCTGTGGCAGTTTATATCCTGGGGTAAAACCCTAAAAAAAAGCTCAACAACTTCAATCCTTAAAAAAGGTTAACAACTTTGGTTGGCCCTTTGGTCGGCCTTCACTTCATCAAATCTGGCCCTCTTTGAAAAAAGTTTGGACACCACTGTCTTATAAAGTGAAGTAGCAGACAGTTCAGTGGATTTCTTCTGGGGGACCCACAGGGTTCCTTTGAAGCTCACCAGGCATTCTTCCATGAGGCGATCAGTAATTGTAGAGAAGATCCTTTGAGCCTGCCAGTCAGTACAGTGGTACCTCGGGTTGCATACGCTTCGGGTTACAGGCTCCGCTAACCCAGAAATAGTACCTCAGGTTAAGAACTTTGCTTCAGGATGAGAACAGAAATCGTGCTCCGGTGGCATGGTGGCAGCAGGAGACCCCATTAGCTAAAGTGGTGCTTCAGGTTAAGAACAGGTTAAGAACGGACCTCTGGAACGAATTAAGTACTTAACCCGAGGTACCACCGTACCATTTTCCCCTGCAGTGTGAGACCCAGCAGCATTCTGGGGCAACACTCAACACCCAGTAAGACATGACGTTGCAGGTTTACGATCTGATATCTTTGGGAATCTGTGGGACAGCTCCGTCAGCAGAGCATGAGACGCTTAATCTTAGGGTCGTGGGTTTGAGCCCCACATTGGGCAAAAAGATTCCTGCATTGCAGGGGGTTGGACTAGATGACCCTTGAGGTCCCTTTCAACTCTACAATTCTATGATAAAGACAAACCTTGGGAGGATCCTAAAGATCATGTCCCAGATATAACCAGTGCTCCTCAAGCTGCTATCTTCCCTATTGTCTGCATTCAAATCGCTTTGGAGGGGCAATTTACTTCAGAAAAACACAGCCTCGGTCCAACTTTGGGGGGCAAGGTGGTGATAAAGAAATTTAAAGAGGTGGGCAAGCCAAGTAGGGACCCTCAACATCTTGTGCAGCTTAGTCCTCATGGGATGATGGCAAAGGTCCAAAAGAACACATTCCTAGGATATTCACCTGCCCACAGAATCCTTTGCAATATTCCCAGGGTTCCATAGCAGACATCTGGCAAGAGTTTCTTAGCAGGTAAGCGGGTGCAGAAATCAAGACAAATCCAATACAGAACTGTAGAGTCGATGTGCCCTGTGAAATGCTATTCTTTAGTAAGGATCCTGTAGGAAGCCAAACATGGCCTGAAAATGGTCACAGTGAATCCAATTCATCATAGGAATTGTAAGAAGACTATTGCTGGGTTAGACTAAAGGTTCAGCACTCTGCTTCCCACAGTGGCTAAGCCATTGCCTTCACAGCCCCCAAGCAAGGCGGGAGGGATTGTTCTTGTTTCCCCGCAACTGGTATTCAGTAAAATAATCTACACCAAACATTTAAAAGACATGGTTCTCCACCCTCCCACCCGCCGCCAAAATCGGAAACTTAGTTCATGCCTTACAGAGCTATAATTCCCAGCAGCCACAACAAACTACAGTTCCCAGATTCTTTGGGGGAAAGCCACGCTCTTTACATGTGTGTCAAATGTGCTTTAAATGTCTGGTGTGTATGTGGCCCAACTTTCAACGTGGACATCACTTATAGCCATTGATAAGACACATCCTGTATGGCTTTGTTTAATCCACTTTTAAAAGCCAGCAGACACCGCCCTATTCTAGTGGCAGTGAATTCTACTGGAAGCTTGGCTTGATAAAGTTGATTCTGTCATCTGCTCTGGATCTAGATCTACTGCCAGTCAGTTTCATGGAGGAGCGACAGAGAGCACCAGTTGACAAGGTGCCAAGGCGAGTTAAACAGCCGAGTGGGGCGGCAAGGCAAGGAGTTAACGGCATAGTATTCTGCTCCTCATTTCCTTGGCATTAAAAGCAAACAAACCATAAGCTTCCAATGAAGGAACTTAATAAATTACAAAAACAGTTATGTAGCAGCTTTTCACAGGTGCATGTGCGAAGTTGAACCTTGCTTCTGAAAAACGGAACTGGGATTTCCTTTGGGAGCTCAGCAGCTACTCTCTAGGAAATGCAATGACACGAGCCTGCTTTTCAGTTCCTCTCCATCAGCCTTGTGACCTGTAGCAAATGTTAGCGCCAAAAGGCACCTGTGACCCTTCATTTAGGATGCTGCAGAGGCAGCAGATTCAGAGAGCACACCAGAGATATATCCTTGGTGGAATTCCTCAGTAAGAAATGGGTCGCTAAAAGGGCAGTGAGAGATTTTACTTTCTTGGGCTCCATGATCACTGCAGATGGTGACAGCAGCCACAAAATTAAAAGACGCCTGCTTCTTGGGAGAAAAGCAATGACAAACCTAGACAGCATCTTAAAAAAGCAGAGACATCACCTTGCCAACAAAGGTCCGTATAGTAAAAGCTATGGTTTTCCCAGTAGTGATGTATGGAAGTGAGAGCTGGGCCATAAAGAAGGCTGATTGCCGAAGAATTGATGCTTTTGAATTATGGTGCTGGAGGAGACTCTTGAGAGTCCCATGGACTGCAAGAAGATCAAACCTATCCATCCTTAAGGAAATCAGCCCTGAGTGCTCACTGGAAGGACAGATCCTGAAGCTGAGGCTCCAAGACTTTGGCCACCTCATGAGACGAGAAGACTCCCTGGAAAAGACCCTGATGTTGGGAAAGATGGAGGGCACAAGGAGAAGGGGACGACAGAGGACGAGATGGTTGGATAGTGTTCTCGAAGCTACCAGCATGAGTTTGACCAAACTACGGGAGGCAGTGGAAGACAGGAGTGCCTGGCGTGCTCTGGTCCATGGGGTCACGAAGAGTCAGACATGACTAAACGACTAAACAACAACAACAAAAAGGTGCCGCTGGGCTGTGATATGCATCAGGAAGCAGCAACAGAAGCAGCCAAAGATTATTAGGAGCTAGCAATATTGCCCTGACTGCTTAGAACTTGCTCTACAAAACGAAGGCGAAGTGGAGTTGGGTGATGTTTCAAACGGCTTAAGGACAATCTTTTTGAACAGGGGCTGGATCAGAGGAAAGGAAAGGCGTATCTACTGCAGCATCAAAGATATCCTCAGCAGACACATTGGTATAGCATCCTTGGTGCTGGAAAGCTGGAATCACACTAGAATTCCTCCAGTAAGATACATCCAGAAATTCACTAGTTTTACAGAGGAATCCTAAATGCAGGGGGCCATTCCATGGTGTAGAAATGATCACCATGAGAGGGGAAGTAAATGCACCAACCATCAGTCAGAAAGGAGCAGCTGCTCCAGTGCTTTCTTTCCTTTTCCCTCCTCATTGAATTTTCCTTTTGTGCTGTGGCTATGGGACTGCACGCCTGCAGATGCCATTTTCATCTCTCTATGGCAATTGTGATGTTTAGGCAATTTAGAATAGTTAAATCACAACAGTAATAATGAGGAGGAGGCATTTTCAGCAGAATTGCAACGGACAATAAGTACAGGAGTACAAACCTATCTTATAAGCCTATCATTATGCTGCTACATGTTTTGCGGTCCCTGTTGTAGTTCTGTGTGTCTATAATATCAGGGTACCTGCAATGAAGTCATCCTATAAAACAGAGTGAAAACCGAGAAGAGGCTTTCGAAGGGGTAAGTCAAGCACAAATAACTAAGCAATCACCGGACAGCTCTTGAACTTCTCCTATAGCACTGGTGTACAGAGAAGGATGTCTGCCTCATAATGTGCCTTGGCTTTCCAAGAACTGAAAAGGACACTTGTGAAATCTCCTGGTATTTTGCCTGCGAATAATTCCAAACCAAAGTTTAGAATTATCAACAAGGTAGAAAATTCACCTTTCAACATTCTTATCTGAAATTCCGCAAAGCAAAATTTGGGGGTGGGGGGGTAGATGAGAGAGGCTAAGCTAGTTTGCTTTTGAGAGAGGAACTGCTCTTATTGGCATGTAGAAAGCAGCTTAAATATCTTCCAGGCACCTGCATTTAAACAGCCACCCCCCCAAAACTCAAACCGCTGAATCGATATGGAATTAAGCTGCTCTCTCCACAGCTCCTGGCTGCTGCCAACTCGTGGGGTTCATCTAAGGTTTTTAAGGAGAGCATTTGCCTACCTAGAAGGCCATGGGGTTCAGATTTGCGCCTTTCGGAGCTCCTGCCTTGATCCTTTCGCTTCTTGCTTCCTCTCAGGCTGCCAAATCGCTTCATGGGCTACAACAGGCACAGACACCACCAGCCGTCAGTCATACCCGTCTCTCCAGAAGCAAATGCGTCCCACAGGTGGAGCGAAGCAGGGAGAACGCGTCAACTGAACTTGTCAACAAAGAGTCCGAGAAGCAAGCAAGCAAGCAAAAAATAAAATAAATCCAGAGAAAAGGGGGGGGGGGTTGATAAACCCAATGAAGCAGCAGGTGTGCTAATCAAAACAAGTTTAAAACCTTCTGCTTGAGCCCACGAACTTTCCGCAACTTTCAATGGGAAGCTGCAGGCAGAGGAGCTGGAGAATTATATCTTCCCAATGCACAGTAAATAGCCGTGCGCTGCCAACATCTGTTGATCTCAGGAGCAGCTGAACACCCCAGTCCAGCTTGCAACAGCGGCACTTCTCTCCTTAAGGAGGAAAAAAGGAGAAAAGAAGCTCGGAGGCTGGGATTTCCCCCAGCAGATCGGCTTCGGCAGAGAGGGGTTGTGGCCGGATGATAAGCCGTTTGCCTCTTTTTAAATAAAACACCGAACATGCTAAGTAGGCACGAGATCCCTGGGAGGTAATTGCCATGTGCAGTTCGGCGTGATGTCTCTTTAAAAAAGACTGTAAAAGGAAACCACCCCAGAGCAGACAATTCCTGGCACCAATTGGCCAGAGCACATTCCCATTATGACATCACTCAACTATTTTGATTCATGTCGCCTAGGTCTCTTTAGTAAGGCTGCCTGCTGATAACCTCAGCCGTGTTCAGCCCCCTCCAGGACAGAAGCAACAAGCCAGATCACGGGAATGAGGTGCTGTCAGTTTTGTGACGGGCAAGTTAAGTCGCTTCTTGGAAACCTGAGCAGCTGAAGCACCCTGGACCGAGTCCCCACATGCATGTGCAAAACCACACTCAATGTATTTGCAACGGCACAGTCCAATCTTTTTAAATGGAGGTTTAAGGACAAATGGCTTCAATATCAAGGTTCCCATAATGTGACACACTCCTCACAACGTTCAGGCTTTTCAAAGCGACCTTGTAGTGCAGAGGTAAAATATAAAACTCCTTCCACAATTACTCTATATTAAGGGTGCTTTCAAGTGCTGCTTTTTATATATAAAAATTGCATATTAGTTACATCATTAAGGAGCTGTGAGTTTACAAAGACATCCTAATGTCTCCATATATGTTTTGAGTAGTAGTCAAAGTGTGCTGCATGATTTTCTTCAGGAATTCTTTCAATAAGTCTGTTAGACAAGCCAACGTTACAGTACAAATTTGGGGAGGGAAGCACTGAGATGGAAAGACAAATTTGTTGGGCCCCACTGTAAGCTGTTTTCCAGAGCAGCAATCTTGGCCGACACCCCAACATGCGTGTTTTGGGGCACCATGCCTGAAGAAAGTACAACCCGAGATCAGGGCAGTGCAGTTGATGGGTATGTAATAGTTAAGGCACATCAACAGACACCTTTGTCTCCCCAAGCTCCACTTCATTGCCTGCTATATGGGAGGTGGAGGAAACTTGCAACATGGCGACCTCACATCCTGTGTTTGCCTTACTAAATTTAACAGAGAGGTGAAGGTGGTGCAGAGCTTTTGCTTTTGGTCGTTGCTGCGCAGTGGCTCAGACATGTAATTCCAGTCTGCGTATAACCCACTGAAGTCAGTTCAACTTAAAAATGCTTATTTGTAGCTGGGCTATGTCCTGGATGAACAAACAACAACAAAACGTATGTGGTATTTGAGTGAGGGAAGACTGAAGGCGCCAGGTATTTAAATACCGGTTTTGCTTACATATTAAAAGGGTACGTCACCTATGTAGATAAGTATGTAATAGACATCCAGACACTGCTGTGTGGATAGAGGACGCAAGGGAGAAACGTGCTAAGAGGAAGGCACTCTTGGCAAATCCACACCGTGATCAACTCCCACCCGGGAACCAATGTCCCCACTGTGGAAGGACGTGTGAATCCAGAATTGGCCTCCACAGTCACTTACGGACTCATTGTTAAAACCGTGTTTATGGAAGACAGTCTTACTCGGCTACGAGTGATCACCAAAGAATATATATATCCAAACAGCAAACTTTCTCTCTCTCTCTCTCACTCACACACACACACACACACATGTATATGTATATGTATATGTATGTATATGAAAGTTTGCTGTTTGCTGTGCATCTGGACCCCTCTTAAAAGATCATAACCAATTTTTGCATGATTGTTCCTGAGATCAAAGGAGCAGGCTTTATGTTTGGATACAACTGGACAATATTTTGAATCAAGATGGCAGGCTGAACCTTTCAAAACTGCAGAATATATCTCAGAACAGAGAAAGAGGAAACCTAACGCTGTACGCTTCCTAACGCAAATGGTTGAAAGCAGCGGCACTGCGTGAGCTCGCGGCGCCTGGGCAAGTGTGCACAGGCGCTTGGGGGGGGGCAAAGGGCGGAGGGTGAATGAGTCCATCACAGCACCCTGGCCTTCACCGCTGACTCTGCCCCACACCAGAGCCAAGAAGGGGCACACTGCTGCCTCTGATGCTGAGAGAGGAATTCTGGGCCCGGGCACTCTGGAGGGGCCTGCGTAGGGGTGCCTGCTTCATGCCCCCTCAAAAATATGTGCCCAGGGCTACACCCCTGGCCGAAATGTTTGAAACAAGCAGACTACTAGGGCCATGAGAACGAACAGGCTAGGGTCAGCCAAAGCTTGGGAATAAGAGGGCTGTTCCTTCTAACAGGATTATAAAGGTGCTGGTGTGGTATTTGGTCATTCTGATTTTCCACCCCACTGTTACTGCAGTGTGTGAACCTAGGAGAGGTTGCTCAAAGGTCGGTCTAAGTGGTTTTGGCAAGAGGTGCATATTTTATTTTATTTTTTTGGCAGGCAGAGTTGCACATTTGCCCTGACTCTGGGTTTAGTTTTCAAGGGCAGCAAAGGCCCAAACCATCCTTCAAAGCCTGGGAAGAAAATATCCATCTCTATTTCAAGCATTTTCTTTCTTTCTTACGAGCTGATCTGAAAGCATCACAAAACTGCGATAGCTAAGAGGCATCTGAGAGACCATGCAGTCCAAACCCTCAGCAGATTTAACTCAAATCATATGCCAAAGGTCAACCTGGACTGCCTGCAATCTTGTGCACTAAGAAACCCAGTGAGGTCTGCTACTGAGTAAGCCTGGAGAGTAAACCATGAGAGAGGCTTGGAAGCAGCCACGGTATAAATACCTTGGAATCGGATAAAGCCATCTTGCCCAACAGAATCTGACTGATGCCACGCTGATGTGAACAGCTAGGGGAGAAAAAACTGTGAAACGCATCTCACTGCATTCTAAGGCGGTAATGCAAGCACACCTTCGGTGGTACTGAAAAAGCCATTCCACATGTTATGCTGAATGAGGTGAATCCAGAATTATTATTTCAGAATGCAGATAGACTGTTTGGTTTTCACCCTCCTATGTAAAAAGTTCCGAGAGTGTGGAAACTAGAACTTTGGGGAAATAATTACACTAAGGCTATAAATCTAAGTAGGGGACGCGGGTGGCGCTGTGGGTAAAAGCCTCAGCGCCTAGGGCTTGCCGATCGAAAGGTCGGCGGTTCGAATCCCCGGGGCGGGGTGCGCTCCCGTCGCTCGGTCCTAGTGTCTGCCAGCCTAGCAGTTCGAAAGCAGCTCCGGGTGCAAGTAGATAAATAGGGACCGCTTACTAGCGGGAAGGTAAACGGCGTTCCGTGTGTGGCTCTGGCTCGCCAGAGCAGCGATGTCACGCTGGCCACGTAACCCGGAAGTGTCTCCGGACAGCGCTGGGCCCCGGCCTCTTGAGTGAGATGGGCGCACAACCCTAGAGTCTGGCAAGACGGGCCCGTACAGGCAGGGGTACCTTTACCTTTTTATAAATCTAAGTCTGCTTATGTACAGACATGAAAAAGGCCCTGTTGGGCCGGACTAATGACCCATCTAGCCCAGTGCACAGTTTCCAAAGGCGGACAGTCAATTGCCTTTGGGAAGACAACAAGCAGGAGATGAAGGCAACAGTTCTGCCTTGTAAATCTCCCTCCAGCCCAGGCAGCTGGTGTTTAGAGGAATATTCCCTCTGAATCTGGACTTCCAATTAGGCTGTCATGGCTAGGTAAAGGTAAAGGGACCCCTGACCGTTAGGTTCAGTCGCAGACGACTCTGGGGTTGTGGCGCTCATCTCGCTTTACAGGCTGAGGGAGCCAGTGTTTGTCCGCAGACAGCTTCTGGGTCATGTGGCCAGCATGACTAAGCCACTTCTGGCGAACCAGAGCAGCGCACGGAAACACCATTTACCTTCCCGCTGGAGTGGTATCTATTTATCTACTTGCACTTTGACATGCTATCGAACTGCTAGGTGGGCAGGAGCAGGGACCAAACAACGGGAGCTCACCCCGTCGCAGGGATTCGAACTGCCGACCTTCTAATTGGCAATAGGTTCCAAAAGTTATTATGTGCTGCATGAAGAACTTCATTTTGTCTTTCCAATCCATTTCGCTGGGCGATCCCAACCTCTAGTATTACAAGAGAGAGAAATTTATCTCTCCATACCCTTTAAGGGTTGTGGTAAGGATTATTGAGAATACTTCAAACATTGCTATTCAAGCACTATTTAAATGCTGTCATGTAATTTCAGACAATAGAGTAGAATGTTCATTGCGTATGTTTTGTTAAGTTCCTGGGGCTATTTATTTATTATTAGAAGCCTGAGCAATTTTTGTAATGCTATTGTGCTACACTGATGTTATGATTGTTCCATAGGGTGTTGATTCAGGTGGAACACCGACCCAAGTGCTGTTCTAATCCCAAACAGAACTCTATCCTATTTTGACCTAGAGCTTTTCAGTTGCCCTCACAGGAGGATGGCTTAACTTAAAAACATTGAAAATTATCCCCCCTGCTGCCACCTCAGTGCTCTTCCTACGTATGTTCTCTTGATAACAAGAGGAGTTCGTGTCAAGCCAGCCCAGAGGTTGTAGAAAGGAAGGTGCTTTATTGACAAGGCAACAACACCCTGCCCAAATCTCAAAGCACAAAAATGATGGCATGAGTCAGGAGGAAGTATACAGGGGGGAGAGAGAGAAGAGAAGGATTTCAATCATAATAAAGCAAAGGATTTGCTTCCGCAACCAGCTTGGGCTCCTCTGTTGTTCTAAGAGTTCAGATAACACCAGTGGTGCTAAGAGCAACACCACGAGCTGGATCTTTACCCCCCATTGTTTATTTTCCACTCCCCAAATTGCAAAATAAGCAAGAGCATGATAATGATCCTCAACCTGATGGCTGGTGGGCGTTAGCTGTTAAACAGAGAGATCAGAAACTGGCAGATCTGCACCAGGCCTGAAGATCATCCATGTTGGCACCAGGGTCAGAGCTAAAATGTCGGTGCTCTTCTGGCTACCTGGCTTAGAAAGATGGGTGTCAGCCGCCATACCCAGATTGGAGGGGGGGGGAGGGAAGGTGCTACAGAGATCATGAGTGTACAGAACTGCTCAGCTGACCATTATGTGACAGAGCCGTGCCTCAGAAGCAGGTCAGAAATAATTCACAGTGAAGTTAACACTTTATTCAAAGAAACAAAACTGCTCAGGAGGCCAGTTCCTCTCCCCCAGGTCTATCCCAAGCAATCTGAGACTCCAACACCTTGTTTGTCATTGTTCCACCCTCTTCATACCTCTTCTGGTTCTGGAAGACCAGGGGGTAGAGGAGCTGGCCTTAGCAGACGGTGGAGACTCCTTGGCTTCTTCAACAGCCTGCTTCATCTCTGCCTCTTGATCCCCCTCCTCCCCAGCCTCCACTTCTGCCCCTGATTCTGGACTGCTCTCTGCTGCAGAATCTTCCTGCTCACTAAACCCTGTTGCCTCTTCGTCTTTTGACACCTCTGGCTCCCAGTCCGCTCCCTGTTCTCCCTCTGACCACTCATTGTTGTCCCACCACTAATCCCCAGGCTCTGAGGCTTTTTCCCTTGGGGGTGCTCCACCTCGTGCCTCCCACCACTCCTCTACAACCAGCCAGTCCATGACAATATCTGCTCTCCAGCAGTATTTATCCCAAGCCTGTCCGGTCCAACTCTCCCTTCTCCAGAAGGGAGTCCTTCGGGAAGGCCCTTCTTAGAATGCAGCATGCCACTGAGGTCTTTTAGTTTAGCAGCCCCATTGATAAAGAAATCTGTTCTGGTGAGTATCAGACAGGCTCCAACCCTTTTGGGATTTGGACACCCATGGAATTACCCACCCTTCAGCCTAAGGGCGGGTTACAGCATTAAAACACAATACTAAAAGCAATTTAAAACAACATACAATGCAAGAGACACACATCTGTGGGGCGGGAATTCCACAGCTTAGGGGCCACCAAAGAGAAGGCCCTCTTCCCCTGCCCCCCCCCAATCTCTGAGGGCAGAGGAACTTCTAAGAGGGTCCCATCCGCCAGTCTCAGCAACTAAGAGGGTCTATAAGGAAAGAGGCAGTCTTTCAGATATTTGGGGCCTGAGTCGTTTAGGGCTTTAAACACTAACATGAGCAGCTTTAGTTGGCCCTGGCAACAAACTGCAGCTGTTTTAAAATGGGGGTTATACAAGATTTAAATGTAGCCCCAGGATGCTGCATTTTGGAGCAATGTACGTTTCTAAACCATAATCAAGGGAAGTCCCACAAACAGTGTATTACAGTAACCCAGTCTGGAGGTTTCCAGAGTATGGTGGCCAAGTCATCTCTGCCCAAAAGGGGTCGTACCTGGTGAACCAGCTGTAGCTGGAAAAGGGGGGTCTTTGGCCACTGAGGCCACCTAAGCCTCAAGCGACAGCGCTGAACCCAGGAACACCCCCAAAATGCAGTCAAAAGGGTGGCAGAGGCTGTAGCTTTTGCCAAGTCTCTCTTCACAGTGCACACAGTCCTGCTCTCATCTGGATGAAGAGCAGTCTTTCTCTTCTTCTTGGCTTTTCAACCAGTTATGAACCGCAGATTACCTGCTTTGAAAAGAGGAATTAAACGCATCACTAGCCCAGCTTAGAAAGCTGCTGGCTGTGATAGGAGCAAAGGAGGATTTATGATCGAGGCTAATCAAGAGGCAGGATTCTGTTGTCAAACCTTTGGGCTGTCTGGCAAAATGGGGAACGCGTTGCAATTTTAAAATGAGAGCAATATGCTTTTACGGGGGGAGGAACCCAATGTTTTCTCAGCAGCCAGCAATGAAGACATGGCATATCTCTGGCACTCAAATCAGAAGAGTGTGACTGGTGTATTAAATATTAAAACCTGCATCTTAAAGAGACACAAACAGGAAGCATTGCTCCAATCCACAATCTCTGCTTAAGCATGTTTGTTTCTTCACTACTTCGAATGAGGTGGGAGATAATATGTGTGGATTAAAGCAGAGTTTCTCGACTCTGGACCTTCGACCACTTTTGTTGTTGGCATCTGTCTCAAGAGACAATGGAGTGCGCCTCTGGGGGTGGAGTTAAGCCGCTACATTAGCAGCACCTAAGTGGAGGTGCCAGCTTGGGCAGCAAGTATGGAGGTCCTGGGCTGCCCAGATGGCAAGACCCCCCTCTCAGCCTCGCTGCTGTGGTCCAAAGGAAAGCAGAGCAATGTGTTTGGCCCCAGCTTGGCTGCAGGAGTTGCCAGAAGAAGGCATACAAAGCATTATCCAGCCATCTTAGGGACTCCACTCTGGATTTGTGTAGCCTTTTCTTCTTCCAAAGATATCCCACAAAGGACGACTTTTAGGTGGGTCTCATTTGCGGGATGCGGGTGGCGCTGTGGGTTAAAGCCTCAGCACCTAGGACTTGCCGATCGAAAGGTCGGCGGTTCGAATCCCCGTGGCGGGGTGCGCTCCCGTCGTTCGGTCCCAGCGCCTGCCAACCTAGCAGTTCGAAAGCACCCTCGGGTGCAAGTAGATAAATAGGGATCGCTTACCAGCAGGAAGGTAAACGGCGTTCTGTGTGCTGCGCTGGCTCGCCAGATGCAGCTTGTCACGCTGGCCACGTGACCCGGAAGTGTCTTCGGATAGCGCTGGCTCCCGGCCTTTAGAGTGAGATGAGCACACAACCCTAGAGTCTGGCAAGACTGGCCCGTACAGGCAGGGGTACCTTTACCTTTACCTTTACATTTGCTACAGCCTGCCCAGTGTCTCCTTCCTTGCCTGCCCTGCCCCACAGCCAGTTCAACCCAATTCAACCAATGCCAACACCAGCAGCTTCGGGCATTTTGAGTAAAGGTTGAGTAAATGAGGAGGGGGGTGGCCAGAGGAGGTGCTGCCATATGTCTGGAATTTTCTGATATTCGGTCCTTGTTAGCAGTCTCCAGGCGGAAATCGCTGAGATTTCTGGGAAAATCAGGACATATGGCAGCCCATGTTGGAAGTGTAGATTTTGGTGAATGTCAATCAAAATAGCTCAGAAAGCAAAACAACTTTTGTGTCTGGACTTTCACTTGTTGAAATATGGCAATCCTATTACAAAACAAACTGGGAATATAAAGCAATATAAAGGAAGGGGAGAAGAGAGGAGAGCCGTTGCAACAGGAAGAAGTGGCTGAAAAAGACCGGAGAGGGGGATTAGAGAATCTTGCAGGTTGGAGGTGGGGGAAGAAGGTCCAAGTTGGAAGTAAAAGGAACTGGGAGAAGAATTAACAGGGACTGGTGTTAACTTGTGGGTGAACATATCAGAAGACACAGCGATTCTTCAAGCAACAACAACCCAGGGTTTCCCGCCTAAAGTAACTGATGTGGACCTGAGTGAAAACTATATACACGATACTCCTGGTGGCCAGGGTGAGAACTTCAATACCTAACAACTGGTGTGGGTAGGGGCAAATTAAAAAGGAAAGGCCTTCATCGCTTGGATCAGCAAATTCTGCCTAATTCTCCCACAATACCTCTGGAGCAAATTCCTGTACTTCGCTTCAGAAAAGCTAAGCTATGGAACCTCACCACAAAGAAAACACTGTGACAGAGAATTTAGCAATTTCCAAAAATGGATTCAGTGTCGGAAGGAAACAATGTCAGTAAATGCCAAACTCTCCTTCCACCTGCCGCCATTTTGTGACTGATAAGCCTCAGCCATTTTCAGCCATCTCAGCCACCCTGAATTCAATCATTCAGAGCTTCCATGCCCCATGAGGCCACATACCAATGGACAAGCTGTTTGGTCTCTATTAAGAACTGAAGGACACACCCACCCTACAGAGCTGGCTTTCTTATAAAACCAAGAGTCTTGGGGAAAAGACTTGAGGGGTACAAATCAAATGCACAGTTGATGCGTCAATGGGTATGCAGTAAAACTTGCCACAATCATCTTCATGGGAAATCTCATTGAGGAGGATGAATTGAAATCTCCCATGGCAAATTCTGCAATGTAACAACCCAAATGGTGTGTTCACGGTAAGATTCCAAGTCTGCTTATAATGTCGATTACTTTCAGCAATATCATTCTATGTAAGCTTTCCACACACTTTCAAATTGAGGCTGCCAGGCACTTCATAACTCCCACCCCTGCTTCAAACCTTATTCTATCCTTCCTGGACCCTTCCTTAGGCAGAAAGAGGATTGAACGGTCCCAAGAGAGAAAAAAGCAAAGAGTTACACCTTTCTCTGGAGCCTCCTACCGTCACTGACTGGCCACCCCTCCTTTTATAGCCTTCCTGCGCCAACACACCCATTATCTTCCTTTCTGCTGAGGCGGCACAAGAGCAAAAGCCTGCAAGACTGAATTTGATTTTCTTCAAAACACAAACACTGTGCAGAAGGGATTACGGCCAAAACAATACCTATAGCACAGTCCGACCGGCCAAAGATAAGAGGCCCAGCTGGGCCAGCGGTAGGCAACAGGCAGGCTCTCTTTACCACCTGCTGTGCCCCGATATTAAAAATCTTGAGCCTGTGTTTTTCCTCCCCTTTCAGTGTATTCGGAGATGTAACAAGACCCGCAACAGCGACAGGGAGCGCAACGTGGATTAGGAACTTTCCGCTGGCCTTTATTTTGGGTTGCAGCGGTCAGAGTGTTCCGCCATCCACCAGAATTCCTTGTTTCCCTTCCCTATTTTTAGGCTCTGAAATAAAATTGGCTTGAGAGGCCAGCTTGCTAATGGGCGCCTCTCCCAGGGACTCAGGAAACTACGGCATTATTATGTAACCTCCAAAAATTCAAGCGCCGTTGTTATTTATTATGGGGTGGTTGCCGTTGTTTTATCTTGCTCTCCTGCCGCACCCAAGTTGCACAAAATAAATAAATAAAGCAGCCACATATTTTGGGTTGTCGTGATTTGCAGGTGCCATCTTATCAAGAGTTCCATTCTGCACGACAGAGGAACTGGGACTTTAGTGGCGTGGCCCCTACCCTTTGGAAATCCCTGTCCTTGAATATCAGACAGTCTCTGTTGTCCTTTTGGTACCTACTGAAGACACTCCTCTTCCAACAGGAGTTCTAGTGGAGCTGTTTCCTAATCTGCATCTGTACAGGGGTTGGTTTTTAACTGGACGGCTCAGCTGGTTAGTGCATGGTGCTGATAACGCCAAGGTTTCAGGTTCAATCCCTGTATGGGGCAGCTGCACATTCCTGCACTGCTGGGGGTTGGACTAGATGACCGTCAGGGTCCCTTCCAGCTCTATGATTCTATACTGTTATTTCTTTATCCTTCTATTGTTTGGCGCCCAGTGCTCCTTTGGGAGGAAGAATGATGGTACCTGCAGACACCTACATTGCACCTGCTCTGTGAAAGTACATGCCTTGTGGGTGGGAGGAACGCTGCAGCTTAATTGCTTGATCTGTAGTTACCCTAATTAGGCCTGGCACTGATAAGCAGCTTCTTAACAAGCTGTGACAGATTTCTCAGCCTTTCCGCCAGAAGTTTCCCTGAGTTTTATTGTGCTCAGCAAAGCTTGGATCTGGTGGCCTTTAATGTAATTGCAGGAGTAATGAGTCTTAGTGCCAAGAGCAGCTTTCTTCCCAGGGCAAAAAACAGCAGACACGGACCAATCTGAATCGGGACCATGAGAAGACTTAAATTCCCCCCTTGCTGCATGCCGTGGTATCAATCCAACCCCGGCTCCCCAAACCCTGCTATTTGCTAAATTACAATCAATTAATAATTATTATTATAATGGGACGCGGGTCTAAACCACAGAGCCTAGGGCTTGCCGATCAAGAGGTCGGCGGTTTGAATGCCCACGACGGGGTGAGCTCCCATTGCTGGGTCCCTGCTCCTGCCCACCTAGCAGTTCAAAAGCACGTCAAAGTGCAAGTAGATAATAAGGTTCGGTGGGAAAGTAAACAGTGTTTCCGTGCGCTGCTCTGGTTCGCCAGAAGCAGCTTAAGTCATGCTGGTCACATGACCCAGAAGCTGTCTGCAGACAAACGCCGGCTCCCTCAGCCTATAGAGCAAGATGAGCGTGAAACCTCAGAGTCGTCCGCGACTGGGACCTAATGGTCAAGGGTACCTTTACCTTCAATAATAATAATAATAATAATAATAATAACAGTATTTATACCCCGCCCATCTGGCTGTGTTTCCCCAGCCACTCAGGGTGGCTTCCAACAAAAGATTAAAAACACATTAAAACATCAATCATTAAAAACTGAAGGGCTGCCTTCAGATGTCTTCTAAACGTGCGATAGTTGTTTATTTCTTTGACATCTGATGGGAGGGTGTTCCCCAGGGCGGGCGCTACTACCGAGAAGGCCCTCTGCCTGGTTCCCTGTAACTTGGCTTCTCGCAGCGAGGGAACCGCCAGAAGGCCCTCGGCGCTGGACCTCAGTGTCCGGGTTGAGTGATGGGGGTGGAGATGCTCCTTCAGGTATACTGGGCCAAGGCCATTTAGGGCTTTAAAGGTCAGCACCAACACTTTGAATTGGGCTAGGAAACATACTGGGAGCCAATGTAGGTCTTTCAAGGCTGGTGTTATGTGGTCTCGGCGGCTGCTCCCAGTCACCAGTCTATAACTCAGGAGCCAGACACGTTCTTAAACTGTATCAAAGACCTTACAATTTCCCCCCCCCCCCCTTATGCAAAAATCCCAGAATTTGCATGGTAATTGGGCTGGCCATAAGAATGTTAGAGATCTCTACATCTGCCCACACCATACTGTATTTCTTCTGTGCTGAGATTAGAACCTCAGGGGAATAATTTTTTTTAGGGGCACACCTGCAGAGCCTGTGAAAAAGCAAGGCGCAAGATAGAAGCCGATTTGCTTTATTCTGGGTCTAGAGTACAACGTGGCACATTTTGAGAGTTGTGAATTGGCTGCTGCAAGGCAATTTTCCACAGCCTATCTGAGCCCAAATATAGTGACCTTGCAGATGTCACGGGACTACTAGTCTGAGATGATGATAGTTCAAGACCATCACATGGACAGCCACAGATTCCTCATGCTTGCTTTGACGTCTCCAACATACAGTATTTTTTGCTCTATAAGACTCACTTTTTCCCTCCTAAAAGGTAAAGGGAAATGTGTGTGCGTCTTATGGAGCGAATGCAGGCTGCGCAGCTATCCCAGAAGCCAGAACAGCAAGAGGGATTGCTGCTTTCACTGCGCAGCAATCCCTCTTGCTGTTCTGGCTTCTGAGATTCAGAATATTTTTTTTCTTGTTTTCCTCCTCCAAAAACTAGGTGCGTCTTATGGTCTGGTGCGTCTTATGCAGCGAAAAATACGGTATATTGGGACATGCAAGAACAGTTCATAACAAAGGTGAAGATCTACCACCCATCACTAAAACAAGAATGGAAATGTTGGAGTACAAGGAAAAACCCACGAAAAACAAATATTATAAAAAAGACTATATATGGTCAACTTTTGCCTTTGTGCGGAGAGAGATTAATTCCTTTCTCAGGATCTCAGTTATGCCAGGCAATTTGTTCTGCCTTCTCTCTAAGAAGCATTACAAAAACTGCCAGCAGCATTAAGGATAGCTTAACAAAAACAAACCAAAACCAAAAAACCCCTACCCAGCCTCTTTGCCAAAAGCACAATTGCTAATCATTACTAGGATTTGCTTTTCACACAGACAACTCCCTGGTTTTTTAAAAAAATTGTTCTTATTCTGAGTGCCTGATTTGTGGTACCTCAGGTTAAGTACTTAATTCATTCTGGAGGTCCGTTCTTAACCTGAAACTGTTCTTAACCTGAAGCACCACTTTAGCTAATGGGGCCTCCTGCTGCCGCCGAGCCACCAGAGCACGATTTCTGTTCTCATCCTGAAGCAAAGTTCTTAACCCAAGGTACTATTTCTGGGTTAGGGGAGTCTGTAACCTGAAGTGTATGCAACCCGAGGTACCACTGTATTTCAGTTGGTGGCATGGGGAGCAGCCATTTTGGCACAGAAGAGGATACTGGAGAACGAGCAGTAGCAAGGGCATCGATGGTGTCCTGCTTGGGAGACCATGGTGTAGCCAAGGCAATCCCTGGCTGGATTAATCATATGCCACTTTCCAAACAGGAGGGTTACAGAAAAGCAAGCCAGGTAGATCAGTCAAATGCACCTGACAATACCAGATTCCAACCACAGTGGAAAGCAGGGCAAACAGGAGCATATCAGCACCCCGGAGAGCTCACTCAGGAGCAGTTGTTGACTCAACAACATGCTGAAGCCTTCTGGGGCTTTATGAAAGTCAGCTGGTCTGGACTGTCTATTAGCCCTACCCCTTTTATGACAATGTAGGCTCTTTTAAAGGATCATTACCCTGCTGGGTAGCTGTTGGTTCCTACAGCATGGATGAGTTGGAAGGGTGTCATCCAAGCTGGAGGGAGTCTGGTAAGGCCACAGCTTCTGGTCCGGATAGTCCAGAGGGCAGGGCGGGTATTTATGTCCCAAGTGATGCTTCCTCTCCCTGCAGGTCTGCCTGTGAGCCAGATGGAGGATTGTGTCCAGAGAACATGACAAGCAGCAGGGGCCGCAAGAGCTGCAGAGGTTGCTCAGGCCTGAGTGAATGGAAGTAGCGATGATGGTGATGAAGGGATTGTGGCACACCGAGGTTGGATAATGAAGCTATATTCAGAAGATAACCACTGGTCCCATTGGCTTGAGGGGAGAGGGAGTTATGCGTGTGGCCACATCTGCTGGGTGGGCAGCTTTGCCCTCCAACTTAAATGCGGTTGATACCTCTGGTTGACTAAATCAGCAGAATCTAAACTCTCAAATAAATAAAATGGGAGGAATCACACAAAACAGCATAATATTCACATTGCATGACTGCAAGCTTGCTGATTTTGCTGCGTGCATTTGCAGCGAAAACAGATAGAACTGCAGTCATCATGTGTGATGCTCCACACATGCTATTTGCACACTTGCGTGTTTTGAAATCTGAAGTTTTTATCCTGTCTGAAAACCAGAGGTTTCAGGTTGGAGGAAGACCAAATATACCACAGGAAGTTCTAGATATAATATGCTTTTGCCATTAACAAAACCAACATCTGGTTGCCGCTCGCTTTTATAGCAATTCTTTGTGCGTCTGGATGTTTGGAGTGGGCTCCTTCTTCCCATACTTCTCCGATGGCCTTCCACCTAAGGATTTGCTAACAACTTCAGCATTTTTCGAGTGGATGGATGCCTGATCCTAGGAAATTCGGGCAGCTGTACAAACCAGCTCATGCTAATCCCTGGCATTTGTGCAAAAGCTTACCATAAGCCTTCAACTTCAGGAGGTGTCAGAACAGCAAGATCCTCACCATCAATTAATTCTGCTTTCAGAAAGTAGAAAAGAGGGCTATTGGGAGGCAACAGAGTGTGAGACAAGAGGCTGGGCCAAGGACATTTCCTCAGCTTGGTTGAGACCACCAGTTTCACTGGGCTCCTCCCTCCCTCCACTATCACCTGCCGGCAGCCAAACCACCAGGATTCAACAGTGGGGAAGTTGGGAAATAGGGCCATTGGTCAACAGAGCTTGATGGAATGAATCCAGGCTGTGGCATTTTGACCCTCCACTCAATGACTTTTTCCCTGACCTCCGATATCATGTTCTGGGTTTGCATGCAGGTATTTCTGCACCTGTGTGAATGTGTGTGCACCTTTAAAGAAAATTCCAAGGAAGGGCACAAATGCCAAGATTACCGACAGGCGAACAGGGGCAGCAATACCCATTTTTAATTTGGCTCCTTACAAAAAAAAAAAGGTATTGTGTAAGACTAATCTTTGCCTGGCTTGTGCATTACTGCTGAGCATTGCCTAGAAGCTTCAACCATAATAAAGGTAAAGGTAAAGGTACCCCTGCCCGTACGGGCCAGTCTTGACAGACTCTAGGGTTGTGCACCCATCTCACTCAAGAGGCCGGGGGCCAGTGCTGTCCGAAGACACTTCCGGGTCACGTGGCCAGCGTGACATCGCTGCTCTGGCGAGCCAGAGCCGCACACGGAACGCCGTTTACCTTCCCGCTAGTAAGCGGTCCCTATTTATCTACTTGCACCCAGGGGTGCTTTCGAACTGCTAGGTTGGCAGGCGCTGGGACCGAGTAGCGGGAGTGCACCCCGCCACGGGGATTCGAACCGCCGACCTTTCGATCTGCAAGCCCTAGGTGCTGAGGCTTTAGCCCACAGCGCCACCCGCGTCCCTACTCAACCATAATAAGCTGGGGCTAATTTCCCACTAATGGTACTTTGGTCTTACAAAAGCAGGTCCTTTTTTTTTCATTCTGCAGTCAAATATTGTTATAGGAAATGCTATAGGACCTGGCCCTAGAAGACTCTAAAATCAATCTAAACCCATTAAAACAGTGTTTTTTGTTCTCTCTGTCCCTTGGGAAAAAAAGCTACTTTGTCATTTTATCTTAGCCAAATAGGGTGGAAAGAATTAATTTCATTATACAGAACAGAACAGGATTTCATTGGATTAAACCCAAGGACTTTCAATGTGCTTTTTAATATCTGCAGAATTGCACTGCCCTTTCACATTTGTAAAATATTCACGCACAAAAGATCTCCAAACCCATCCCTATTCCCAACAGTGGCTGAATTTGCCACATCACAGTAAGCCAATGCAGGGGGGAACTCCAGTTTCATAAGCCCACCAGATCTCCCCACTTGGCACACAGTGTGGTTTAGCCAAAGCCAGGCAAGGCAGGTTTACAACAGGTAAACCTGCAGTGCCAAACCAAAAAGGAAGAATCAGGAGCACACCCTGAGAGCCTTTTCCCGTTGCTCTGTGGTAACGAAAATGGGCGTCAGATTCAAAAAGCGGCGAATTACAGCTGAACAGGAAGAACAGCGAGTGCATTTTGGCTCTGTCATCCACTCAGCAGCTGGGCCCATAACCAACGATGTTGGCTATTTGCAGTATGGTAGCGCTGCAGAGAGCTTGCTGGGGAGACCATGCATTAAAAAGGGACTCAAAAATAACTTAAACAAGGTTTTAATAAGAAAAACAAAAACTCCTTATACACTAAATACATCAACAACAAACCAGACCCAACCACCAACCCATCCCCCAGGGTAATGGGTGTGATGGCCTGGGAATCCGATTCACCCTCTAGCTTTAAAGCACATGCAAAACACCATCTTTCCCTCAAAGAACTCTGAGCACTGTAGTTTGTTAAGGGTTGCTGGAAGTTACAACTCTGTGAGGGGCTAAACTACAATGTCCATAATTCTTTAGGGGAGGGGATGTTTCAAACGTGCGAAGAAGAAGAAGAAGAAGAAGAAGAAGAAGAAGAAGAAGAAGAAGAGTTTAGATTTGATATCCCGCTTTATCGCTACCCGAAGGAGTCTCAAAGCAGCTTACATTCTCCTTTCCCTTCCTCCCCCACAACACACACTTGTGAGGTGAGTGGGGCTGAGAGACTTCAGAGAAGTGAGACTGGCCCAAGGTCACCCAGCGGCTTCATGTGGAGGAGCGGACACGCGAACCCGGTTCACCAGATTACGAGTCTACCACTTTTAACCACTACACCACACTGGCTCTCCTAAGGCAGAGCGTACACACAGCCTTGAGACTGCATTCATAATTCTTCTGCAGCCTCAACTTAAATTCAAGTCATAGCTGCAAAGGAAGACTCTTTGCAGCACTGGCTTATGTTTATGTCTTTATTATTTATTATTAATTTTTGTATACTGCCCTTCATCTTATTTCACAGGCTGTGAAGGGTTGCCATATGTCCTCTTTTTCCAGGACACATCCTCTTTTTCATGGGTATGTAAAATGAGAGTCGTCCTAGTGATCCATAGTTAAAAGTAGTAGTTGGCAAATATGTCCTCTTTTTTGGTCTTCAAAATATGGCAACAAAGAGTCGTGGCTTCAATGGAAACATTGCAGATATATTCCTAATTCTTCCTAGGCGAGGCATAGGCTCAAAGTAGAATCCAGTCTCATACTCCTTCAGTAAGTCATGAATCATGGGCTATTGTGCATGAGCCAACTGTGTCCGCCTGGACAGCCCCCCCCCCCCAACAATGGGGAGAAACAATTCGCAACCCCTGATTCAGCATTACATCTGATTCAGGGACTGTGGCTTGTTTTTCCCTTAACACACCACAATGGTAAGCCAAGAGTTGATCTTTGCTCATAAACCATGGTTTGGTTTATGAGCCAGTGTGGTGTAGTGGTTAAGAGCAGTGGACTCGTAATCTGGGGAACCGGGTTCGCGTCTCCGCTCCTCCACATGCAGCTGCTGGGTGACCTTGGGCCAGTCACACTTCTCTGAAGTCTCTCAGCCCCACTCACCTCACAGAGTGTTTGTTGTGGGGGAGGAAGGGAAAGGAGAATGTTAGCCGCTTTGAGACTCCTTAAAGGGAGTGAAAGGCGGGATATCAAATCCAAACTCTTTTTCTTCTTCTTATTTGCTCGAAAGAAACTAACCATGATTCCATGATCCAGGTGCAATGCTAAGCCAAGGATTGATTTGTTTCCTCCAAGCAATAGTGGGGAGGAGCAAAACTGCCCAGACTGGCTCAGCCACAGGAAACCATTAAGTATGGCACGATAATTGGCTCATCATTTTAAAAAGAAGAAGTCTTAAACTTGTTAAAAGCACTTTTGGGTGTCTTGCACATTTTCTTCCTCCTAACTGTGAAACCTCCATAGATTTGCCCATATCCAAGTTTAGATTGCAAGCCCTTCTATTCTATTAAGACGGCGAGACCTCTGTAAAGTCCCTGCACATAAACAGATGAACAAATCGTAACACACCCCAATTATGGCTGATGAACCTATATTGTAGATTCCAAAAAAAAGGCTTAGATTTAAAAGGCAAGCTTTCAAGAAGCAATGATTATCAGCTATATGTTGGAGAATCAACATGGCTTTCATATCAAAAGGCAAGAAGGTTGCCGGTCAAAGTTATGTGTCTCCTCTACAGCACAGCAACAATAGAATCTGCTTAAAACCCAGAAACCTTATCTGTAAGAACCAAGCAACTAAAACTAACAGCACCATCTTAAGGCAAAAAATAGAAGCGCACATTAAGCAGGAAAAGAGGAGGCAGCTTTATACAGGGTCAGGCCAATGATCCGTCTTGCTCAGCGCTGTTTATACCCAAGGTAGCCAGAGTGGGGCCTTCCACATGGGGGTTGGCTTCCCATCAGCCCTAAAATGCCCCATGGGCATAGCTCAGTTGGTAGAGAATGAGAACGGAGTCAGGGCTGGAGTCCTTCCATCCCATCCTTGGGGCTGGTCCTGCACCACCAACAGAGAACATACACAACAGCATAGCTGTCAACTTACAGATTTGAATATAAGGGACCAGCGGCCGTGATTGTATAGTGGTTAGTACTCTGTGTTGTGAAAATAAGGGACCAGGAGCCTTGAAAATAAGGGATCAACAGCCAAAATAAGGGATCGGCGATTGCTTTGGTGGGATGCATATTTTGTTGTGTGCAAATGGCTTTAGATACCTATTAGGTCCATAAATTACCATATAGCATATATTCAACACAAAAAAAGCAACAGCTGGACCACATTACCTTCAGTAGCTTATTTAAGGGACATCATCAATAAGGGACAGCAGCGGGACATGGAGCAGGGATAAGGGACTGTCCCGCCAAATAAGGGACGCTTGACAGCTATGCGCGACAGGGTTGCTGTGTTTTGCACTAGCGAGCTAGTGTGAAGAGCAACCACTTAAAAGCAACTTAAACAAAACTCGAAACCAAAGCTGGTAGGACACACACTCTCTGCTTACCTTTTCCTGCTGCAGGAAAAGGAAATGGCCCCGAAACCAAGAGCACCTTCCCAAAATTTAACAATGAAGAGCTCCTTACTTTTTCTTGATCTGGAGAAGAACTTTATACCCCCGGGGGAAGTGGATGCGTTGGAGCTGGGGGAGGAAGAGTCTTTGGAAGACGACCGGAAGATGCCGCTGAAGCTCATGCGCCGAGGGGAGCGAGGGGGAGATTCCTGGTAGGGGAAGGGGAACACTGTTTTGGGCGAGCCGGGACTGTGCTTGGATTTGACCGGGGCAGAGGCTGGGCTGGAAGGCCGGTTCTGGAGCCCCTTTGGGAAAAGTCCTTTGGAAGGGCTCCCTGTGGTGTAGCTATCTTCCGCCTGCAAGGAAAAGAGAAAGGGGCAATAATTTTTAACCAAAAAAAATATATTATTCCAAGGCTGACCTCTGTCAAACCAGTGAATCTGCTGCAATAAAATATTGCCTGCCCTTCTCTTAAAATTATATTTTGCTGGACTATCCAAACACTAGCATTTTTCCTGTGTTGGAAAGGCTGGGAGAGATATGCTCATATTTTTATGCATGGTGGAGTCACACATTGGTAGACATCTTTTGGGGGGAAAGTTGTTTCTCATTATTTCCAAAATTACACAGCTATCCCTTCTGCCCAATTCGGGTCTTGCCTTGTTATCATTAGTCTCAAATTGAAAGAATAACCTTAAATGCAGAGGTACAGTAATTTTTCCTATTATCAGCAGTCCGATTAACAACAGCCCAATCCTGGAAACAACTTAAAGAAACCCCCATTGAAATCTGATTAAATAATATTTGGAATGTGGCTCTATCTCGCTACGGAAGGGTAATTAAAAGCAGTTCAAGGATAGACACTTTTGGTGAGACTTGGCTTCCTTCCTTTGCCTTTATAAATAGAGACAGAAGGTACCGTATTTTTCACCTCATAGGACGCACCGGCCCATAGGACGCACCTAGTTTTTTGGTGGGGACCCCAGCGCACCGGTGCGCACCGACCCCTCTCGCTCTCCAGGCTTGAGCGAAAGCCTGCATTCGCCCCATAGGACGCACACACATTTCCCCTTCATTTTTGGAGGGGGAAAATTGTGTCCCATAGGGCAAAAAATATGGTACTTTTATTCCACCCTCAACGCAAGAATCTCTGTGGAGAGGCTACTTGAAATGATAATGCATAAATAAACATAATGCTTGTGAACTGCGTACTGCATATGAAACCTAACAAGAATGTACCACTGGGCGAGTTAATGTTGTTCTTCTATTGACATGAAAACCAATAAAAAATATTTTTGAGGGGCAGGAATATTGTCTGCCCAACACTGCAGGTGGTCAGAAAACAGAATTAAAAGTCAAATCCCACCTTCTTCTAATGAAAAGTTAAAATGCAGACTCTCAACGGGTGACAAGGAGGACTCACTACCAACATAGGAAGACAATACGCTACTTTATACCAGTCACCCTATTTGTCTATTTGGTCCAGTGCTGCTGAACTTTGACAGGAAGTCTATCTCCATGGCCTTGGGGAAGAAGTCTCACCGCGGTCACCTCTGACTTGATCTTTTAAATTTGGGACTAGACTTATGACCTCCTGCATGTAAACCAAGAGAAATGATCCATCTCGGTCCCAACAGTTGCCATTTGTGGATGTGAAAAGAACGGGCAGTTTCTGGGAGCCTAGTTAATTACATAAAATTCTGCCGCAATGGCCAACAAGACAAGCCATGCAGGTTTTTTTGGAAGGTGCAACAGTGATGAGCATGGGTCAGAGCAGAAATCCATGCCTTCTTAGACCTCCTACCTTCTGCCGAAGAAGAGCTGTTTTGCCTCACATGCACCACCCTGAGAGCTGATACAGTGGTACCTCGGGTTAAGTATTTAATTCGTTCCAGAGGTCCGTTCTTAACCTGAAACTGTTCTTAACCTGAGGCACCACTTTAGCTAATGGGGCCTCCTGCTGCTGCCACACCGCCGGAGCACGATTTTTGTTCTCATCCTGAAGCAAAGTTCTTAACCTGAGGTACTATTTCTGGATTAGCGGAGTCTTTAACCTGAAGTGTCTGTAACTTGAAGCGTATGTAACCCAAGGTACCACTGTAATGGCTTTTTATTGTGTACAATATGCAGCAACAGCCATTTTTAAAACTCAAATTATGTTTTAACTGGAATATAACAATATTCCCTTTAATTGGACTGAAACGTTCTCATACGTTATAACTATATTGGTCCTAGGGAGGGCGGGAAGCAATTATGCTGATATTAATGGCATGTACAGTGCGCATGACTATCTCAATTGCTTTATGGCTACAGCCATTAGCCTGATGCTGCAGCAATTGTTCCAGTCAGAGCACCTCAGGTGAGATAATTTGATTAATTATTTACCTTAATGACAAGGGGTAAAGAAAACATTAAAGCAGAAGATGAGTGTAAATATATATATATATATATATATATATATATATATATATGCTTTCGTAGATTTTCACGGGTACAGGAATGCAGGTTTTGGTGTCCTCGGGTGTCTTCCCGTGTAAAAGTTGGGGTGTCTAGGCGACGTTTCGACGAGGTCTCACTCGTCATCTTCAGGCTGGTGCTTTCGGCTTCTTGTTACTGGAACAGAGCAGGATCTTAGTGTTTGAGTTCCTATAAATACTGTTGAGGAGGTGTGGTGTATAGCCTCCAATGTTCTGGGCAGAGAGGAGGTTCCCAGGCTAGTGTGCCTTTTCTTCTTTTGTTCCTTAATTACTTGAGGGATATCTTGAGTGATTTCTTGAGTGATTTCCTGAATCCCACTTAGGTGGGTCATTAGGTGTGGATTAGTTGCTAAAGCCTTCGTGTCTTGAACTCTTGAACTTTGTGAAGAGTTTTTCTGAGAAGATGGCTGTACTGCACTTGGTTGTGCTCTGGCTTGGCTTCGTGTATAGGGGCGAGCTGTGGTTTTGTGGCCTGTGCCAGCCAGATCTGTGTAGGGATTGCAGGGGGGTGCAGCATCCGGAGGTGCCACCCTGGTTTGGCTACTGGATGGTGTCTGTAATTTATCTGTGGAGAGGGTCTGGGTTTGGGTCTGGTGTGGTTGATTGGTGATGGCGTTCTGTGTGCCTCTGGATCTGGTGTCAGATTTTGTGGGGAGGGCTAATTTCCAGATGTCTGGCAAGCGGGATGTGTCGTCACGCTTGTTCATGTTGTGAGGGTGTTTCTCTATCTCGATGGCTTCCATGATTATTCTCTTGTGGTGATGTTCCATGTTAAAGAGCAATTTGGAATCTGCAAAATTAATTTCGTGTCCTGTTTCTTTCATGTGTTGGAAAAGAGAGGAAGTTTTTTCTTCTTTTTTGACGGCATTCTTGTGTTCTGCGATACGTGCATTTATTCGTCTGTTTGTTTGTCCAATGTACGTGGCTGGGCAGACTTTGCAGGGTATTTCATAGACCCCTTGGTTTTCCAACTGAATTTTATCCTTGGGGTTTCTGAGGATATTGGCTATTTTTTGGTTGGTGCAAAAGGCTGTTTTGATATTGTGTTTATGGAGGATTTTGCTAATTTTATCTGTAGTGCCCTTGATATAAGGAAGGAGGGCTATGCCATTGTTTTCTTCTGTGTCTTGGTTTTTGGGGGGTGTTTCTTTTTGGATTAGCTTCGTAACCCTGTTTTGCTGGTATCCATTGGCAATTAACACATTTGAGAGATTCTGTAACTCAGTTGTCAAGTGGTCTTCGTCAGCCAGGCGTTTGGTTCTGGAGATGAGAGTCTTGGCTACGGAGTTTATTTGTGCAGGGTGGTGGTGTGATTGTGCATGTAAGTAGCGGTTGGTGTGTGTTTTTTTCCGGTAGATAGTGTGTCCTAGGGAGCCATCAGGTTTTTTGTAGATTAGGACGTCAAGGAAGGGAAGTTGGTTGTTGGCTTCTATTTCCATAGTGAATTGTATTTTGGGGTGTAGGCTGTTGAGATGTGTGAGGAAGCTATCCAGGACACACTATCTACCGGAAAAAAACACACACCAACCGCTACTTACATGCACAATCACACCACCACCCTGCACAAATAAACTCCGTAGCCAAGACTCTCATCTCCAGAACCAAACGCCTGGCTGACGAAGACCACTTGACAACTGAGTTACAGAATCTCTCAAATGTGTTAATTGCCAATGGATACCAGCAAAACAGGGTTACGAAGCTAATCCAAAAAGAAACACCCCCCAAAAACCAAGACACAGAAGAAAACAATGGCATAGCCCTCCTTCCTTATATCAAGGGCACTACAGATAAAATTAGCAAAATCCTCCATAAACACAATATCAAAACAGCCTTTTGCACCAACCAAAAAATAGCCAATATCCTCAGAAACCCCAAGGATAAAATTCAGTTGGAAAACCAAGGGGTCTATGAAATACCCTGCAAAGTCTGCCCAGCCACGTACATTGGACAAACAAACAGACGAATAAATGCACGTATCGCAGAACACAAGAATGCCGTCAAAAAAGAAGAAAAAACTTCCTCTCTTTTCCAACACATGAAAGAAACAGGACACGAAATTAATTTTGCAGATTCCAAATTGCTCTTTAACATGGAACATCACCACAAGAGAATAATCATGGAAGCCATCGAGATAGAGAAACACCCTCACAACATGAACAAGCGTGACGACACATCCCGCTTGCCAGACATCTGGAAATTAGCCCTCCCCACAAAATCTGACACCAGATCCAGAGGCACACAGAACGCCATCACCAATCAACCACACCAGACCCAAACCCAGACCCTCTCCACAGATAAATTACAGACACCATCCAGTAGCCAAACCAGGGTGGCACCTCCGGATGCTGCACCCCCCTGCAATCCCTACACAGATCTGGCTGGCACAGGCCACAAAACCACAGCTCGCCCCTATACACGAAGCCAAGCCAGAGCACAACCAAGTGCAGTACAGCCATCTTCTCAGAAAAACTCTTCACAAAGTTCAAGAGTTCAAGACACGAAGGCTTTAGCAACTAATCCACACCTAATGACCCACCTAAGTGGGATTCAGGAAATCACTCAAGAAATCACTCAAGATATCCCTCAAGTAATTAAGGAACAAAAGAAGAAAAGGCACACTAGCCTGGGAACCTCCTCTCTGCCCAGAACATTGGAGGCTATACACCACACCTCCTCAACAGTATTTATAGGAACTCAAACACTAAGATCCTGCTCTGTTCCAGTAACAAGAAGCCGAAAGCACCAGCCTGAAGATGACGAGTGAGACCTCGTCGAAACGTCGCCTAGACACCCCAACTTTTACACGGGAAGACACCCGAGGACACCAAAACCTGCATATATATATATATATATACACACACACACATACACACACACACACACACACACACACACATATCTGCTTCCCTATTGGCAATTCATTCAATCAATTTTTCCTTCTCTGAGCTTATCAGACAGGATCCAGTCCTCAATAAAGAACACATACACAAGTACCCATGACTTCTAAAGATACCCAGCCCATTCTTGATACCCCGGCAGCTACAGAAGCTCAGCTGCAGAAACCAAAGGGTGGGCATTTATCGGCTCATTGTTTTCAGCAAATTCTGTTTAAATATTAGTCAAGAAGGAAGGCAGCGGGGCCTCTGGCATCCTCAGATGTTCCACAGACTGAGCAGCAGAGGGCGAAGGGAGCATGTGGAACAAAGTGCAAGCTGAAGGAGGAAACTCCACAAAACAAGCATTTTGCCAGGGACCTTCATGTACAAGCATTAGTCTGCAGAGCAGCTACGAATGAACTTCTCCACACAAGGCACGTGTGGCGATGCATAACTGAATCTGGGATCCATAGCTAAGCTCCAGGCCCTTGCTACTCGGGACGTTAAGCTTATTATTCTTATTATTGCCCCCAGAGGACACAAGTGTTTTAGAGAGCCGCAAAAGAGCTTGGAGTCTAGACTCTGGCACCAGAGCTCTTTTCTTATGCTTTCACCTGAAAGCTCAATAAGTTAATAATACTGCCACGCACCTTTCGATGCAATAATTATTGTTAATTTTTGTATTTTCCTGCATTTTGCTGTTTATATTTAATTGTGTCCTTTCTTCTGACCCGTAAATCTTTTATATTATTTTCAGGGAAAGAACAGGATTTGTTTACTAAAGATTTAAGAAGAAAATAAAGTACCCAATAAAGTGATGAAGTGAGGGACAGATTTATTGTAACAAGCAGCACCAACTCAGAGATCTTTGCATGGTTTGAACTGGAGCATTCCTTACAGAAAATCCATAGCTAAGTACAAACATTAACTCAGTCTCCCCATTTTAGGCAGAATTTGCTGATCCAGAGTCTCTATATGGAGAATATATATAGAGAGAGAGAGAGAGAGAGCGCACACTTTTTTCTATAAAAAAGTTTTGGGGGGATACTCTCATTTTCTTACTCATATTGAAATACTGCCCCTCATTGAGGCCAAACATATTCACAAAATGTTTTAGGGGTATGCGTCCCCCTGCGTCCCCCTAGAAAAAAAGCACTGTATGTAAATGTATATGTGTATGTGTATGTGTATGTATATGTATATGTGTGTGTGTGTGTGTGTACATACATACATACATACATACATGTACATACATACATACATATACAAACACACCTCTAAAAGTACTTTTACTCATCTCCTTGAATTTCTATTCCCCTCCACTTTTTCTTCTTAACTTATACTTTGTTTCCCCTCCCAAAAACTTATATTCACTTCCTCCTCTCATTATCTCATTCCTTTCTATTCCCATTTACAGTGGTACATCAGTTTATGAACTATTCAGTTTACAAACTCCGCAAAACCAAAAGTAGTGTACCGGTTTGCGAACTTTACCTTGGTCTAAGAACGGAAATCCGAACGGTGGAAGGGCACCAGCGGCAGGAGGCCTCATTAGGGAAAGTGCGCCTTGGTTTGAGAACGGTTTTGGTTTAAGAACAGGCTTCCAGAACGGATTAAGTTGGTAAACCAAGGTACCACTGTATTATTATTTTAAAATATTAACCTTTTACCTCATCTCCTAATTCCCTTCAACACTTTCACTGACTTCCAAGGCCATATCTGACTCCTGGGCCTGAAGCAAGTCTGTGGTGCCAAGGTCCACGTGGCCCCCTGTTTGACTAAACCAACTGGTAGTGGCCTCTCCAGGGTTCAGACTGGGGACATTCCCAGCCCTATCTGAAGATGCCAGGAATCGAACACGGGGCCTTCCACGTGCACAGAGGATGCTTTAACACTTTAACAACCTTTCCCTGATAGGAAGAAAAATTCTTTCCCTTAGATCTGGAGACATGGGAGTTCCTTATTTCCTTCAAGCAAAGGGTGCGACGGCACATACCGGATTAAACTAAACGATATGCTATCGGTCTTCATGTCAAGGTGCAGTTAGATTAGTGTCATTCAAGGCGAGGGAATTTCTGCCCGTGGTATAGCGCTGCAGAACGTCGCTCACGTCTCACCAGATAGCTTTATCGGACTGTACATACATTCTCAGAGGCAAATGCAAGATTAAATGGGCTGTTAGTGTGTGTCAGTGTGTTCTGCATCTGACTGGGGTCTGGGTAAGGATATAAGGCGACAGTGTTTTCAGTCCTGTCCTGAGTTTGGTGTGTGATCAGCGCAGCTTCTGTTTTCTACGGTTCAGCTTCCACTCAAACCTACATCACCATCCCCTCCAACATTTATCCGATGAAAATAGGGACCTTCTATACCTAGACAGCATCTTAAAAAGTACCTAGACAGCATCTTAAAAAGTAGAGACATCACCTTGCCAACAAAGGTCCGTATAGTTAAAGCTATGGTTTTCCCAGTAGTGATGTATGGAAGTGAGAGCTGGACCATAAAGAAGGCTGATCGCTGAAGAATTGATGCTTTTGAATTATGGTGCTGGAGGAGACTCTTGAGAGTCTCATGGACTGCAAGAAGATCAAACCTATCCATTCTTAAGGAAATCAGCTCTGAGTGCTCACTGGAAGGACAGATCCTGAAGCTGAGGCTCCAATACTTTGGCCACCTCATGAGAAGAGAAGACTCCCTGGAAAAGACCCTGATGTTGGGAAAGATGGAGGGCACAAGGAGAAGGGGACAACAGAGGATGAAATGGTTGGATAGTGTTCTCGAAGCTATCAGCATGAGTTTGACCAAACTGCGGGAGGCAGTGGAAGACAGAAGTGCCTGGCGTGCTCTGGTCCATGGGGTCACGAAGAGTCTGACACAACTAAATGACTAAACAACAACAACATTCTCCTTCAGGAAGCTTCTCTCGTGTTTGATCTCGCCACACACATAGACGTCATATGTACATCTGTCACCTTGAGCCAACTTCACTGCCTCAACCTACCTCACAGGATTGTTGTTAAAAAAAAATGTGTGAGGGAAGGGATTATGCGCAACGCTTTCCGCAGATAAATGAAACAAAACTTCCATCCGGCAGTTTAGTCTGGAGGAGCAACAGAACCTTGTGTTATAACCACCATTTTAAAACTCCCAGCAAAGCTAAAAATGTCACAAGCTGGGCTGGGGAGGAAGGAATGAGTCCATCAGTATTTGCAATAGGTCTTCCCCAGGAGGTACAAACGCAATCTCATCTGCCTACAGAAACACTCTCACCAAGTGACACCTAATTTACGCCTCAGGTTTGAAAGTTACAGGCATACCTCCGAAATATTGCAGGTTCGGTTCCAGGCTACCACAATAAAGCAAATATCGCAATAAAGCGAGTCACACACATGTTTTGGGTGTGAATATCAGTGGCGTAGCGTGGGTTGTCAGCACCCGGGGTAAGGCAAGTAATTTGCGCCCCCTAACCCGTGGATTTGCGCCCCCTATCCCTAACCCTCAGATGTTGCGCCCGGTGCGGCCGGGCCCCCCTGCACCCCCCACGCTACGCCACTGGTGAATATATAAGTTCTGTTTACACTATGCTGTAGTCCCTAGGTAGGCAAACTAAGGCCCAGGGGTCGGGGCCAGCCCAATCGCCTTCTAAATCCAGTCCACGGATGGTCCAGGAATCAGCGTGTTTTTACATGAATAGAATGTGTCCTTTTATTTAAAATGCATCTCTGGGTTATTTGTGGGGCCTGCCTGGTGTTTTTACATGAGTAGAATGTGTCTTTTTATTTAAAATGCATATCTGGGTTATTTGTGGGGCATAGGAATACAATCATTATTATTTTTCAAACTATAGTCCGGCCCCCCACAGGGTCTGAGGGACAGTGGACCGGCCCCCTGCTGAAAAAGTTGGCTGACCCCTGCTATAGTCTATCAAGCCAGGCCCCCTAGCCAGCTCGACTCCTGCAGCAGAAGCGTGGGTCTTTCTCCCCCTGGAAGCAGCTGGGCTGCCTGCAGCTGTACCCACGTCCTCATAAGGAGCAGTATCTGCGAAGCACAATAAAACTGCATGTGCAAGATTGAATCACACACTTTCCAATCTTTTGCAGAAAATTATATTTTCATCTGCAGACGAGAAGCAATAATTCCTCATCGCTGATGGTAGTGGCGGCGACCCCAAAACACATAAAGTGCTGTAATGTAGCTTCACTTAAGAACCATTTTTTTCTTCTCAGGCAATCAGATTCTACACTCCTAAAGTGTGTCGTGCTTAATGCTTCATTGTGAAAGGTGTGAGTCAGCTCCGCAGAATTTAAAATGGATCTCTGCTTACTAAGGCAAAGGGTTTTGTGAAACGTTAACAGCCAGAAAGACGTGTTCCCAGCATTTTTCTTGAAGCTGTCCCAAGAGGTAAAATATCGCAAGAGTAGCAGACTTTAACAACAAAGCTCTTTCCCTGTCCTTTCTGCACAAGGGGAGGCAAAAGAGGAAATAATAGCTTGCTCCTGATTTGCTGGAAAACAATGAATTCTGCAAACCATGGTTTGCCCCATTCAGACACAAAAATAATATTTGGCAACAATTCAGTACTGAATTGGCAGTGTGCAGAGAGAAGGAGATCATATCCCCATGGTTTAGCATTGCATCTGAATGCACACCACTGTCTGTGTTTGAGCTATTTGTTTTGGGCTGCCTGGCAGTTGCATTTCTTACCTTCTAAACCACTTTGAGTGGGCTTTTGCCTCTCCTGGAGGGATTTTAGCTTGCTAAAGGGTCTGTTCACACGTCCAAGGTGAAAAAGTTATAGCAAGGCCACGCCTCCATTTTCCTCACACAGCAAGCTGGTCCTGTGCAAGTGCCTCCCGTGGAACCAGATCCACAGGTCAGGATAAGGGTGCCATAAAGGTAAAGGTAACGGGACCCCTGACCATTAGGTCCAGTTGTGGCCGACTCTGGGGTTGCGGCGCTCATCTTGTTTTACTGGCCGAGGGAGCCGGCGTACAGCTTCCGGGTCATATGGCCAGCAGGACTAAGCTGCTTCTGGTGAACCAGAGCAGCACACGGAAACGCCATTTACCTTCCCTCTGGAGTGGTACCTATTTATCTACTTGCACTTTGATGTGCTTTTGAACTGCTAGGTTGGCAGGAGCTGGGACCGAGCAACGGGAGCTCACCCCGTCGCGGGGATTTGAACTGCCAACCTTCTGATCGGCAAGTCCTAGGCTCTGTGGTTTAACCCACAGCGCCACTCGTGTCCCAAGGGTGCCATAGAAGAGGCCTTCTCCCAAGACCACTTGACCACATCATCAACACGGAGGGGACAAAGGGACCTTGCAGCAACTTCCACTTAAAAATGCTCAGCTGAATCAGCCATTTCTGGACAAATCAACATGGCCGACGTGAACTCAGTGAAACAGGTCTCTGGATTCTGGGAAGACTGATGGAAGCACCACCAGTTTTCAGTAGCAAGAGATAGAAAGAAGACTCAGAAAGTCCTACCTTCCGTGAAGTATGCTTCTCTGCACTGTCCACGTCCCCATCCAAGAATGGCATGGCAAATGAGCTGAGATCCTAGGAGAAAAGGAAAAAGGAAAATTATAGTCTTTCAATTAAAGTTTCTAAAGGGCACACAGACTGGAATAGAAATGCAATACGTCGTATGTAAAAGGAAGCTTCAGAAGTCATTTTATAAAATGAAAAGCAGTTCTGGGATGGTTAATGCTGAGTGGTGTAGTGGTGTGGGGGTCGCTTAACTTATTTGCTGGCTATTTATTCACTTCTTTGAGCATTTTCACCCTTCCACTGTACAGTCCCTGGTACTGTTTGCCTTCCCAAAGAGGCATTTGGCCTGCTATTCTATTCCTACTTACCTGAGAGGAGGGATGTCAGAGAATTCCACTGAAAATAGAAATGTGAGCAGAAATTGCCAACGTTCATTTTATTCATCCCACTCCTCCAACAGAACTCAATCCAGCCAATACAATCAGTATTTGCTGCAGTTGTTGCTTTCAGTCTGTAAATGGTACATAATGGATCACGTGTCAATTCCCCACCAACTCGCATTGCACTGAAATGAACAGGGTGGGATACTGTAATGGCAACACAACTTATGTACCGAATTACGTATATTACATAAGCTGTGCAGTTTTGCCACAGAAAACAGCAAGACAAAAAACACTGTGTGAAAGGCGAACTGCAGCAGAAGGCAAACAGTGCTTCATGGGCAGAACAGAAAAACGATGCCTTCTTACTTCTGTGGTTGAGAGTAAGACCCACTGAACACAGTGGATCTGATTTCAGCACTGCTGGAAACAATTTTGTGAAGAACTATGCCTCATGTGGAACATAGGAACCGCCCAGTTGAATTAGGCCCAAAGGCCCATTTATTCCAGCATTTTGTTTTCACTGTAGCCATGCAGGACCTGAGTGCAATGACGGTCCTCTGCTCAAAAGAGTCCCCCCAGGATGCAGCTTTTCATTGAAAAAATGATGACAGATGTTGGTGCTTAAATAGTAATAATAATAATGTAATATATATGCTGCTCCTCTGCCTGCCCTTGGCTCTCTCCACCTGGCTTGGGGCGTGGCCTGACAGGATTCACAAGGACTGCGGCTACTGCTCAGCAGAGAGGGCTCCTCTTTAAAATTGTTTTTAATTTCTATCCGTGTTGTTTTAAATGAGACCATCTTGGCTGTGAGCCCTGGAAGACCTGCACCTTGCCTTGTTGGCCTTTTCCCATTTGGCCTGGGAGAGTGGAGTGGACTGACTCCAACTACAAAAGCTGAGGCTGTTGAACGGATTCTTGGGCTGGAGTATTGTTTACAGGCGGTTGAGAGAGCTTGTTTCTGTTACTGATATTATTGGTGTATCTTTAGTTTTAGATCTTATGATTTACGTGGAAATTGTTTCCATTTGGTTGTGTACTTTTTGTTTTATTTATAGTTTATGACTTCTGTTATGTTTGTAATTATGTAAATCTTGTCATGTTGTAAGCCGCCTGGAGCATAGTTTCAACTATGGAAAGGCAGGATACAAATAAAATGATGATGATGATCTGACTGGGTTGCCCCAGCCGCTGTAGGCAACTTCCAACAAATCAAAACACAGTAAGACATCCAACATTTAAAACTTCCCCACACAGCGCTGTCTTCAGATGTCTTCTAAAAATCAGATAGTTGTTGATCTCCTTGACATCTGATGGGAGGGGGTTCCACAGGGTGGGCACCACCACCGAGAAGGCCTTCTGCCTGGTTCCTTGTAACTTCACTTCTTGCAGCGAGGGAACTGCCAGAAGGCCCTCGGAGCCGGACCTGAATGATGCGGGTCTTTGTATGTAATGTGTTACATATATATATATATATATATATATATATATATATATTTATAAATAATTTTTATTCACTTTCCAATAAACATTTTTTCCAGATTTAACATTTGTTTTGACATAAACATCTTTTTTGACTTCCATCAGCCTATCTGAGAATTCTCCATACTCTCACTACGTCTCACATTTCTTACATTTATATTGCACATTATATCTCTTAATCTTAACCTTTCTTTTTGAACAACATTTCTATCAGTCTTTTTCACAAAGCCTCCTGAAAGCCAACAAGCGTTAGTTGCTCCTCACATTCAGTTTTGATATATTCTGTAAATTTACTCCAGTCCTCGGAAAATCTCTGATCACGTTGGTTCCTTATTTTTCCAGTCAATTTGTCCATCTCTGCATACTCCATCAATTTCATTCTCCATTCTTCCTTGGTCGGCATTTCTTCCTGCTTCCATTTCTGGGCCATCAAAATTCTTGCTGCTGTCACTGCGTATCTAAACAGTTTCACATCTTTCTTACTAATTTCATTCCCTACTATCCCAAGCAGAAATGCTTCTGGTTTCTTGATAAATGTATATTTCAACATTTTCTTCATCTCATTATAAATCATTTCCCAAAAGCATTTCACTTTTTTACATTCCCACCACATGTGGTAAAATGTTCCCTCTTTTTCTTTACATTTCCAACATTTGTTACAGATTTTATACATCTTACCAAGTTTCACTGGTGTTACGTACCATCTATACATCATTTTCATTACGTTTTCTTTTATTGTAGTACATGCAGTGAATTTCATTCCCTCCTCCCACAATTTTTTCCATTGATCAAACTGAATATTATATCCGAAATCTTTGGCCCACTGGATCATAACCGATTTCACTTCCTCATCTTTCGTATGCCACTCAAGCAATAATTTATACATTTTTGACAGAACTTTAACATCATTATTCAAAATTTCCTGCTGAAACCTCGATTGCTTTTCTTGGAAACCTCTTTCCCACAATGTCTTTTTAAACATCACATTTATCTGGTGGTAATGCAGCCAATCATATACATTTTCCTTAACTTCTTCATATGGTTTTAGTTTCCATTTATTACCTTCTTTCACCATCAAATTCTCATATGTAATCCAATTCCCTGACATATTGACCTTTCTTACACTCATCATTTCCAATGGTGATAACCAGTATGGTGTTTTGAATTCTAAAAGGTTTTTATACCTATTCCAAACCTCATTCAGCGGTCCTCTAAAGATGTGGTTTTCAAAACCTCTATGCACTCTATTCTTTTCACACCATAAATATGCGTGCCACCCGAATCTATTGTCATACCCTTCTAGATCCAACAATTGTGTGTTTTCTAATTTTATCCATTCCTTTATCCAGCAAAGACACGAAGCTTCATAGTACAGCTTTAAGTCTGGCAGGGCAAAGCCTCCTCTTTCTTTCACATCTGTCAGTATCTTAAATTTTATTCTTGGCCGCTTGCCCTGCCATATATATCTTGATATTGTTCTTTGCCATTCCTTAAATATTGTCACACCGTGTTACATATATATAAGGGGAGCAGGTGGCGCTGTGGTTTAAACCACTGAGCCTCTTGGGCTTGCCGATTGGAATCTGTGTGACCTGGGTGAGCTCCCGTTGCTCTGTCCCAGTTTCTGCCAACCTAGCGGTTCAAAAGCATACCAGTGCAAGTAGATAAACAGGTACTAGTGCTTTTTTCTTAAAAAAAAATATGTTTAGGGTACTCTCATTTTGACTCAAGAAAACCACCATTTTATAGTTCAAATTGGGGAAAATAAATACAGTAAATGGACAAAAGTACAAAGATTCACAAAATGTTTAGGGGTATGCATACCCCTGTGTGTCCCCCCCCCCAGAAAAAAAAGCAGTGGGTACCGCTGCGGTGGGAGAGTAAATGGCATTTCCATACGCTCTGGTTTCCATCACGGTGTGTTCCATTGCACCAGAAGCAGTGTAGTCCTGCTGGCCACATGACCCGGAAAGCTGTCTGCGGACAAACGCCGGCTCCCTCAGCCTGAAGTGAGATGAGCACCGCAACCCCATAGCTGCCTTTGACTGGACTTAACCATCCAAGGGTCCTTTACCTTTACCCTTTTTTACTTATTTATCTATTTTCATCACACTTTTCTATATAAAATACCCAAAACATCAAACAAAACTAAAACAACTAGATCATAAAATGGAGAACAGACGGACAGACATAAACTATTTTCCAAAATATATAATAGGTGAATCAGCTGTCACATAGAATCTCCAAGGAAATGAGATGCTAATAGCATTTTTAGATGAAAACCTATTGTCTCAACAGTAAACCTAAGATGTGTGAATATGACAAGTATGTGTTTGCAACTGCAGGTGTTGGGGAGGAAGGCTTGTCAAGAAGCCACGATAGGGAGACATTGCTTCCACTGTATTAAACAGGGGATTTGCCTGTGCAATGTGTTAAGGGACACTAATCAGATTGCCAACTTAAAGAACCCACAGGAACACGGAAAAATGGAGAGGGGAGAATTCTATACTCCTTTATTTTATTTATTGCACTATCGCCCTGCCTTTCTTCCATGGAGCTCAAGGTGGATTTCAGTGGTACCTCAGGTTACATACGCTTCAGGTTACAGACTCCGCTAACCCAGAAATATTACCTCGGGTTAAGAACTTTGCTTCAGGATAAGAACAGAAATTATGCTCCGGTGGCGCGGCGGCGGCAGCAGGAGGCCCCATTAGCTTCAGGTTAAGAACAGTTTCAGGTTAAGAACGGACCTCCGGAACGAATTAAGTACTTAACCTGAGGTACCACTGTAATATAATTACAGTAATGATTCAAAAAACCACTGGTGATAGTAACACAAACCACCTGGCATTGGTGAACTTTATCTTATAATTCAGCAGTTTCATGCTACAGTCTCCCTCTGAAGGTCTTTTGGTACTTCAACATCAGTAACCTGAGGTACCACTGTATATTGTTTTCCCCCTCCAAATTTCATCCCCACAACAAGCATGTGAGGTAGGCCAGGCCAAGAGCAAGTGACGTCACCCTGTGAGCTTCATGGCCAAGTGAAGATTCAAACCCTGGTCTCCTAGGTCTTAGTCCAACGCTCTAACCACTACACCGTAGTGGCTTGCTGATTGTTTGTGAAAACAGAAATCCTTCTGAAAATACTTGATAAGACAGAATCACAAAATCACTGAATTGTAGTGGTGGAAGGGACCCTGAGGGTCATCTAGTCCAACCCTCTGCAATGCAGGAATCTCAACTAAAGAATCCATGGCATTAAAAAGGAAGGAAGGAGAGTCCACTGTCTCCAGTGGGAGTCAGTTCCACTGTCAATCAGCTCTTACTTTCAGAAACTTCTTCCTGAAGTTTTAGCCAGAATCTCCTTTCTTGTAACTTGAAGTCACTGGTTTGAATTCTACCCTCCAGAACAAGGGGAAAAACAAGCGTGCTCCATCTTCCTTGTGACAGCCTTTGAGATATTTGAAGATGGCTATTATATCTCCTCTCAGTCTCCTCTTTTCCAGGCCAAAGGTACCCAGCTCCTTCAACCGTTCCTCATAAATCTCACAAAGGTCTGAAGTAAAATCAGAAAACAGGTAACATGGCTATCCTAGAGGCTTCAACACTTTCCCCAACCCGATGCTCTCCTGATGTTTTGAACTAAAACTCCATTCGTCCCTGACCACTGGTCATGCTGGCTGGTTGGGATGAGAGATGTTGTGCAAAGTATGTATTTCACGATGGGCAGGTCCATATTGCATTCAGGAAGGCGATTAAAATTTAATTTACCTGGGGTCAACTTCTCCTTCACAGTTGTGAGACTGAATCCTTCAACGCTCTTCACTCTTTTGGTTCCTTTTAGTCCCTAAAGCAGACAAAAGGTTCCCTATGGCCCTTCTCCACTCTACACAACAACTCTCTCTTTTCCAGAAAAGATCTAAATCTACTCCTGCTCTCTCACACATGATACATGTTCTGCCCATCTTCTGAGTCAGTTAAAAGTAGCCCTGTTAATTCCAGCTCATTCTCTTTCTAGAAGGTTCTGGATTAGAATGCTCTCAAATGCAGAATGAGGGAAGGACACTGATTTCCCAGCAGCCTCTCTCTGCATACCCCAATATTATATTCCCAAGGCTAACTCAATAAAACACAAATATTTGTTATACATAATATCACCACTCGCAATCTTCAGACCTTGCAGGAAGCAGAAGATATTCGGAACAGAAGATCGCAATCGGTGCAACACTTCAAATTAAATTCAAAGGAGATGATCCCTTTGTGCCACCATTCAATATCTTTCCATTAGCAGGAGCTATGTTCTCGTTAAATTAATTAGCAATAATTAACAAAAGCCGGGGTAGCCGGGGTGGTATTTGCGCTGATGATCAGACAGCTTTGAGTGATGCGAAGAAAATTACACTTATGAGACAAATATGCCCAAGTCATCTTTAATTAAGGAAAATAAACTGTAATTGCATCCTTGCCTCTGCTGCTTGCTCACTGTCGGATGGACTTTTGTGCTTATTAAACAATGTGCTGTTTTAGTATGTTGCTATGTATGGAAGTGAGAGCTGGACCATAAAGAAGGCTGATCGCCGAAGAAGGGATGCTTTTGAATTATGGTGCTGGAGGGGACTCCTGAGAGTCCCATGGACTGCAAGAAGATCAAACCTATCCATTCTTAAGGAAATCAGCCCTGAGTGCTCACTGGAAGGACAGATCCTGAAGCTGAGGGCTCCAATACTTTGGCCACCTCCTGAGAAGAGAAGACTCCCTGGAAAAGACCCTGATGTTGGGAAAGATGGAGGGCACAAGGAGAAGGGGACGACAGAGGACGAGATGGTTGGACAGCATTCTTGAAGCTACCAGCATGAGTCTGACCAAACTGCGGGAGGCAGTGGAAGACAGGAGTGCCTGGCGTGCTCTGGTCCATGGGGTCACGAAGAGTCGGACACGACTAAACAACAACAAATTTAGCAAACATGTGCTGAGGTTCAAATCCTTTCTCAGGTGCACGAAAGGA
This sequence comes from Podarcis tiliguerta, assembly GCF_965153285.1. NCBI lineage: Eukaryota > Metazoa > Chordata > Lepidosauria > Squamata > Lacertidae > Podarcis > Podarcis tiliguerta. Next base: position 49,203,823 of record NC_139545.1, on the reverse strand, counting down.
TTTGTGCCCAGCCAAAATACAACGCTCTATCCTCTACCCTGCAACCTTTTCCTGCTAAATGCCACATTCTCTGTTGGATTAATCTGCTTCTCAATAGCCCACTGTGCTCAATAACTCACATGTGCTCTGCCAGTGAGTGATGGCCCCTATCGATGAACACTTTCTAACCTGCAACCTCTTCAATTCGGGGCAAATAATGGTCACTGGCGGGGAATTATTGGAGCCGCATGAGATGCAGAAAGAGAGAGAGCAATTCAGGCAAGTGAGGGCACCAGGGGGATTCAAGCCAGATTTCTTTCAAGTGATTATTACTGCTTAAGCACCTGAATGTGGATGGTTTTAAAAGAATAAATCAGTAATGCTAATCTCAAATTCTTGGCATCTCAGACAAACCTAAATTAGGTGATCCAGTGGCCTTTAACATCTTAAGCCCCAAATCTGGAAAGCACCAGAGGTACTCAGAAAAGGGCATATTTTCCAAAATTTCCAAAAAAGGGAAGCATCAATTTCAAACACAAATGCCCTATGGAACCTACAAATGTCCTATGAAAACTATTTTGCCTTGGGAAGGATCCACAGGCAAAGTTGTGGCTTGGTGCGGCGGGGAAGGAGGTCAGCCACCCATGACAGTCCCAACTCCCCTGCTCTCTCATACCAGATTTCAAAGCTGAAGCTTCCAGAGCTGTGAGGTTCCAGAGATTGCCTCATACAAACAGAGAAAAGCTTGGCGATGTGGGTTCCCACCAACCCATAGTCTCCCCTGTGCACAGCTCCTTAGACACCAAACTGTAGGTAAAGCTAAAGGGACCCCTGACCATTAGGTCCAGTCGTGACCGACTCTGGGGTTGCGGCGCTCATCTCGCTTTATTGGCCGAGGGAGCCGGCGTACAGCTTCCGGGTCTTGTGGCCAGCAGGACTAAGCCGCTTCTGGCGAACCAGAGCAGCGCATGGAAATGCCGTTTACCTTCCTGCCGGAGCGGTATCTATTTATCTACTTGCACTTTGATGTGCTTTCGAACTGCTAGGTTGGCAGGAGCAGGGACCGAGCAACGGGAGCTCACCCCGTCGTGGGGATTTGAACCACCGACCTTCTGATCGGCAAGCCCTAGGCTCTGTGGTTTAACCCACAGCGCCACCCCAAACTGTAGAGCTCCCCTCAAAACTGAGTATGAGCAGAAGCTACTTGATATATAAGCTTGGCCCACCATATCTGAATAACACATAGTGAAGGCCACAGACAAGTATCTGCGGGTCAGGCAGAGAGGAATCCCTAGACCCTGCTGTTAAAATGCAGGATCAGATTTTGTGAAAACCCATTTGTTTCTTCTGGTTTATAGCGATGATTTAATTCAAGGCTCAAACATTGGTTCATGCTCTTGGCTTTGACGTTCTGCACACTTCACCAAGGATGTGTGTGTGTGTGTGTGTCTTCTCTTGAAAGAGTGACAAGCTAAATTGTCACGTGCCAGAACTGGGGTGGCTGGCTTTCAACGTGACTCCAAAAGAGTGGGTGGTAACAGATGCAGAACGGTACATTCACACAACCCGGGAAGCAGTGCAGCCTTCATCGATCTCTGATCATTCAGGAGGCAAACACAGGAAGAGCTACAACAGGAGAATGGATGGGAGGAGTATCAAATCAAGCAAAAAGAAACCCGAGAACTTGATTTTTTTTAAAAAAAAAATCTGCTGATTTGGTTTTTGTGAATAATAATTATAATAATTTACTTATACCCTGTCCACCTGACTGGGCTGCCCCAGCCACTGAGAAAGTTATTGTTTGTGCAAGTTGGCTGCACATAAAAATTGTATGGATTTGTCTATGCTATTTACCAGCTGCCTTTTATTTATACTTTGCTTTCATTTCTGGAAAGAAACTGGCCCCAAGGTCTACATTAAAAGGATTTATAAAGCTGCCACGTTTCCAAATCTTTACGTTGTATAATGTAATTCTATTTGCGACTAGTGGGACTTGAGGTTCTTTGCTTCTTGTAGTTCTTTTGTACTCAGAATTATGAAGCCCTCCTGTTACGGACAGAACATTCGTCACAAACAGCAGATGGACACCTACAGGATAAATAGAACAGGATTTTTTGTACTGCTTTTCAACAGGAGATAATGACAAAAGATGCCTGGATCTTTTTGTGTTCCCTGCGCAATGTGGGGCCCGCACAATCATGAAACTTCTGCTTCAAAGCACAATACGTTTGCTTCTGCTTTCCTGGGATTATGCTGCATTGAACACAGTGGGGCTTACTTCTGAGTAGACGTGCTTAGTCTTGCATTGTACATTCCTGTGTTCAGATCAGTGAACGGCCTGGGAGCTACGGCATTGCAGACCTGATGACTGCCCCCTGAATGTATTATTCATCATTTATTGGATTTAAATCCCACCTTTCTCCCATGGAACTCACAGCTGAATGCATGGGGTCCCCATCACGTCTCTCATCCAAGCAGGGCCCAGACTCTTAATCTCAAGGTTGTTGGTTCGAGCCCCACACGGAGCAAAATTTTCCTGCATTGCAGGGGGTTGAACTAGGGGGCCCTCAGGCCCCCTTCCAATTAGTCTATGATTCAGCAAGATGGCTGTAGCCCATGCCCCATTATTATGTTTATATTTTAATATCACTGAAAATCACTGAATGCTAACATTCGATTGACGTTGGAGAGGGACTGAGTTGAGAAATAAGACCAAGGGTACATATTGATATAGGAATGTATTAGATAAAACGTAAAGCAATATACAATGATAAGAGTACATTCATTTGTAAAAAAAGGAATTTACAACGAGATAGACAGGAAGTCCAAAGTGTTGGTACATATATGATTTTGGAATAGTTTTTTGTCCTTGTTTTTTTTCTTTAGGTATATAAACTTTGTATATAAACTTTGTACAGCGGTTCCAGAGTCCCGTTCGCAACATGAGCAGAACGCAACCCGCTTCTGTGCGGGTCGCGATTCACCGTGTCTGCGCAGGCACACGATGTCATTTTGCGCGTCTGCACATGCGCAAGCGTCGAAACCCAGAAGTAACCCTTTACGGTACTTCTGGGTTGCCGCAGGACGCAACCTGAAAAAACGTATCATGAAGCAAACACAACACGAGGTATGACTGTATACATGCTAAAAATTGTATTATAATAAACCTTGTAAAAAAAATAAATCCCTGTACTCAATCAATCGGTGAAGTGTCTAGCACACAAAGAAAGTAGACAAAACCCATCTTTGCATACCAGCGCCATGTTAGCAACATGAACTAAACCGCTCTGCCTTCTAGAAAACCACAGACCATAAGGTTTCACTCTAGCAAGTCATGCTAGGCACAGAGCGTCTTGCAACTGTCATCCTCTGTGCTCAGGCAAGGCAGAACACAGGCTGGGCACCAGGCAGACAGAAGCGACACTAGGTAGAGAAAGACTCAGATTGAATGCAGGCCTTCAGGCTATCTTCCAGGAACCCAAAACCTCTATGTTGCCCCCGCAGTGAACAAACTGAGCTCCAGCCCTATGTAGCCCTGTGTGCACAGCTGCTTCCAAATTGTGAGTTCTGCCCAAACCAGAAGACACTCCTTCACTTAAAGAGGCACAGCCCTCTCCATTGGTCTCCTACTAGGATGGAGTGCAAGAGTCTCTGCCTGCACCCTTGTCCTCCATGAAGTTTCCAGAGTCTGAAGATGGCAGTGCCACATCCTCTGGCCAGGGGGACACATGCGTCACAGAGTGGCAAGGCTTCCAGGGTGTATCACATGTGCCCTTCGCTTTCTGTTTTGGAGTCTTCCATCACCTGAAGGAGACTCCTGGCCCCTGACAGTAGCCTGCTCTGGACCAGGAATTTGAAAGCACCGCTTAAACGCGGCGCCACAGCAGCGATCAGTTCTGCCTTTAAATTTTGTTCTATGCCGTTGTCCGAATCACGTAAAAACGTACAAAATCTCAAAAATGCAAGCAGAGCGAAGGCCACGCTTCCACCTCTCAGCAGTTTAGGAAAACAGCTGTTCTTCCTGCTTGCTCTGTGCATTCTTTTTGGTTAATAGCCATGAGTAATTCTCCTGAGCAAAGAGATCAGCTGGCACGCAAGGATATTAAAGCCTGAAGATTACCATTATTATCAATTGTTTACACAGTGCTTTTGATTCGCAAACATCTTTCGAATCCTTGATTTGGTTCATCTTCACAACAACTCTGCATACAGGGAAGCCATTGTCATTTCCATTGTTTCACAGAGATTGGCAGCTCAGGTTGGTGGAAGAGTCGTCTCTGCTCAAGGTTATTCAGGAGAACAACATTCACCATGCACTCAAAACCTTCGGTGTGTTCCTAGTACTATACAGAGCATAAGAGACAATTGCACTATAGTTAAAATGTTAACTGTCCATGTTTTTGGCAGATAAGCAAGTGGGGTGAGCGAGAGAAACACAGGGACATGATGGAGGTTCAGCCACAGTGATGACTTCTACCCATTCTCACGACAATTAATGTGATGTAATTTACTATACGGTAAAAAACCCCAGCATACTCCATTAAATACAACAAATACTAATATGGATAAAATGAAGTAAAATAAATGGTAAATAAACAAAATTTAAGACTTGGGAATTTAAAAGAGAAACAGAAAGTCTATGTAGACCCAATAGGGTCAATTTTTCTGAGAAAATGTCTGAGATTTTTCTTTTTTTCACCCTTCCACTTTGCAGAATTTCCCCAGGATATTCTCCATCTTTTTTCAGTGTGTGTGAAATGGCTGCCATCCCCCACTTTCCCTCCAATGCTGTGGAAAGATGGTAGATCTGGGGCAAGGTAGGAGATACAAAATGGTGGCCAGAGTTGATGTTGATGCCACTTGCTGTGGCAGTGGCAGCTATAACAACAAAAACTCCAAACTTAGGAAAACGAAAAATAGCTGTGCTGTTCTCACAGTTAATGGTGAACCCCACCCCAGGAAACAATTAGAGAATTTCTATTCCCCTTGGAGAAATTTGGTGAAATGATGTGTCATCCTTCCCACCTGTATTCATCCCTTTTCTCCACCCACAATTATGGTGGGAAAACTCACGAGTCCACGAAGAGCTCTAATATTTCCAGATCTATATTCTTTGTGCATCTCAGCATGTTGGGGGGGGGGGAATGCTACGCTGCTTCAATTCTAGAGTCTGTCCATGATTAGTGTCAAGATTTGTTAAGATGGAGGCAGATGAAACTGAATTTAAAAAGACAAAACTGTGAATACATTTTTTTTTGTATTCTGGAGACACAACCTGTTCTTATCAAAACATCTTCCGTGTTATGCAGCTAAAATGAGATGTTCGGGAGTTGGCGGAAGTAAATTTGAGAGATTATTCCTTGTATTTATTTTTTAAAAATCAAGTATGTGTCAAGAGTGAGTCTCTGGAGAACAGCAGGCTGAGCGTGGCCAGTCACAACTTGTATTGCATTTATTTCATTTTCAGAGAGACAACTCACAGGATTCCTGGGCATCTACCCGGGTCTCAGTACCCTGGTAAGGCCTATTGTAAACACCTGTCCCTGGGTCTCTGCTTTGAAATATGTATGCTGGTGCTTTTATCAGTCCCAAGCAGTTGATGTACTGAAACTCTGAGGCACTGGTGGAAGTAAAAATGGCTTCAAGATGCGCACCCAGATAGGAGGGACCCCACTTACATAGAAGAGAGACTACTGAAAGGCACTTGGCTGAGGAAGAGACTCAACAAAGAGAAGTTTGCAGCAGGGGATGAAACCTTAAACTGTTCTGGTTAGGTGTCCACAGCAATGTGTTGTGAGATCACTCGCTTGGAGTCCACATCCCATAGCCCCAAGATGCCTGGTGTTTGCTCAGGAAGGTGGGTGACTACAGTAGAAGACAAACTATGATAGCGGAGTATTCTCATCCCTGCTACCTGATCCTTTTAACTAGAGCAGTGATTGCCAGTTAGCTAAATTCTGTGGACCCCCTATTGCTTGTTCAAAAGCCAAGCAATAGATCCCGTACTTTTGAAATTTGTTATATCACTATGATAGTTTTTATGTTAATGGTGCCACAGACCACCAATTGGGAACCACTGGGCTAGAGCTATCAGGGGATTGAACCTGGGATGTCCTGCGTGCAAAGTATGAGCTTGGCCACTGGGCTACAGTCCCTCCCCAAGATGGAAGATCATTTGCCAGCCTCACACTCCAAGTCAACAACCATGATTCACGCTACAATGCACAGAGCTGCATTGTTGACTACATCAAGGAACAAGTATGACATCTTATGAAGGATGGCAGCTTTGATTCATTACAAAGATGACCTATCTCTAAAAATCAATAGGAAACATGGCCATATTTGTTTGCTCAGGGAAACTGAGCAATGCTGTCCTAGCAAGATTAAATGCTGATCCAAACTCTGAAGTTTGTGGCATCTGGTTCTGACAATGGCTAAGAAAAAGAAACAAATTCATCTGGTAGAAAGGAGCTCATATGATTATATTCAGGAAAATGGAGACAGATAGCAAAGTATGTTTATCCATCAGTCTTCCTGGAAGGTATGTCATTAGACCGGCAATCCTGTCAAGTAATTTTATCAGTCCCACCATGATTGAGAGATGAAAAAGTGAAAATAGGGAATGAGCATCAGGAATGCTTTTTTTCAACTAGAGTCCTACAAAAACAAAATGCTGCAGTAAGTTTTAAGAATGGAGCAGGACCTTTATAGTGAGGGCACCTCTACTGCAGAATCCTCTCCACAAGAGGACTAGCACAGCCCCCTACTGTATCAACCTTTTCCATGCATTCAGATCTTCAGATGAGGTCCTTTTTCCATCTGTAGATGAGTTGTGTTATGCATTTACACAGGAGAGAGCCACCTTGATGGTGGGGCTTCAGCTCTGGAATACAGTGGTACCTCAGGTTAAGTACTTAATTCATTCCGGAGGTCCGTACTTAACCTGAAACTGTTCTTTACCTGAAGCACCACTTTAGCTAATGGGGCCTCCTGCTGCCGCCGCTCCACTGGAGCACGATTTCTGTTCTCATCCTGAAGCAAAGTTCTTAACCTGAAGCACTATTTCTGGGTTAGCGGAGTCTGTAACCTGAAGCGTATGTAACCTGAAGCATATGCAACCTGAGGTACCACTGTACCCTCCAGAAGGAAGGAAGACGGGGGCCAACATTATATTCTTTTCAGTGCCGGGTTAAGACCGTTTTATTTTCTGTGGCTTTTAAAATCTACTGTATTGGTTTAGCTGATTACACGGTTTCTCACCGATTATTATTTTGGGTTTTATTGCTGGTTTTAATATAATAATAATAATAATAATAATAATAATAATAATAATGTTTATTTATGTATATGCCGCCAATCTAACTGGGCTGCTCCAGTCACCCTGGGCAGCTCCAAACAAAAGCACAATACAACATCAAACACTAAAAACTTCCCCGAAGAGGCCATGACTACATTGCATGGTTGTTTTCTTCCTTAAAACGTCTATTTAGCTTTCTACCCATTTGGCAAGAGTTGTTTATCACCGTAACCAGCCGGCACATATGAGGACACAGCCCAAACCAGAAGCCCAAACCCTTTGATGGTCTACAAACAAAATCTATGGGCATTGCCAATACTCTTGCTTCAAACATTGGGACATCAAATCTAGGCCTTTGTTGCCCCCTCCTCTCACAGTTAACAGCCTGTTGTATTATAAAATTATAATGACTGCCTGTGCTGGAACAGATTAAGGTTTCCAACTAGCCTGTTTCCAGCCAGATGCTTCTGGTAAAACTGCAAATGGAACAAGATGGAGGAAGCCAACTCCACTCTCCCGGCTTGGCTCCAGCATCTGAGGGTGGGGGTTAGTTTAGATTTCAAAGCAAACAACCTCCCCTTCCGGAATGTCTTTCTAATCTAATCTAGCTCCCCAAGGAACAAATGACTAGGAACAATTTATTGGAACATGGACCTACTTAATAGATTATGGAAATATCGCTACTGTACACATACCACCTCTAATTACACAATACAAAGTACAGACGGACATTCTAGGACAAGCATGCTGGGATAGCACAGTTGGTTAGAGCGTGGGGCTGATAAGGCCAAGGTTGCAGGTTCGATCCCCGTAAGGGACAGCTGCATATTCCAGCCCCCTTCTAAACCCTGCTCAGTTTTATCTCTGATAATTTTGTTGTTTTTTACAATCATACCTCAGGTTGTGAATGTGATCTGTGCGGGAGGCATGTTCACAACCTGCAGCATTCTCAGCCTGAAGTGCCGTGTCTGCACACAGGCATGGCACAATTCAGCGCTTCTGCGCATGCATGTGATGTCATTTTGTGCTTTTGCGCATGCACGAGCGCCGAAACACGGAAATAACCCGTTCAGGTACTTTCGGGTTCCGCGCGGTCTGCAACCCGCAGCGTTCATAACCCGAGGTATGACTGTATCTTGCTTTCACATTCAGGGATTTTATTAAATGTATTTTTATTACCTTTATGCAAACCACTTTCAAAATTTTATCTTGTGGGCAAAAATGGAAGCAAGAAGAACTACTGACGAAAGAAGAATGGAGGATGAAATTGATGGACTATGCAGAATTAGATAAATTAACAGGAAGAATTCGAAATCTGCGGGACCAGAGATTCACAAAAGACTGAAGTAAATTTACGGACTATTTGAAAGGTAATTGTGATGATCAGATTAGGTTTGCAAGAAGTTTTGTGAGGTGAATTATCTGAATTATTGCAAAAATGGATAAAGGGGAGGATGGCTAGTTAAGACAATTAAAGGCAATATGAATTTAAGAAATGCAGAAGAAGTGATAAGAATGGTGGATCATCAGAGGTGCTGAAGGAAGTCCAAAAACAGATTGTATAAGATGTGAAGTTTTGTGGTATGTATTATACTTTATATGTTAAAATTAATTTAAAAAATATATATATATTGTGGGCAATTCCCGCTGAATTTAATAGGGCTTGCTCCCACATAGGTCTGTGGCCTAATGTCCACTTCCTAGGACTAGGCCCATAAACTCAACAGGACTTACTCCGAGTAAACATACACAGGGCTACACTCTTCCAGTCTTGCAAGGCTGAGCTCCTTGCAGGGGACCTACTCTTTGACAGGCATGCTTTGCTAAAGGTCAGATGCAAATCCTTGAAGATGAGAAATGGCAAACAAGAATATAAGCAACAAAGTCGGCTGTTCCATTTTACTGTGTGCTTGGCATTCTTAAGAGGAATCCTGCAGGATCAGGTCAGTATCTTGTTCTTACAGTGGCCATCCAGATTCACATGGGAAGCCTACAGGCAGGACATGAGAGCAACAGGATCCCCTTAGGTATTTTTAAACATACAGTGGTACCTTGGTTTACGAACTTGATCCATTCCAGAGGTCCGTTCTTAAACCAAAGCGTTCTTAAACCAAGGTGTGCTTTCCCATAGCAGTGGGGAACTCAACTTACAAACGGAACACACTCAACAGGAAGCGAAACATGTTCTTATTCCAAGGCAAAGTTCACACACCAAAACACCTACTTCTGGGTTTGCAGCGTTCTTAATCCAAAACTAAGCTGTTCTTAAATCAAGGCACCACTGTATTATAAAGTGCTCTGACCGAACACAAATGAACATACAATGTGCTGAAAGGGCCTAATGTGGCTCAATTTCAGAAGTTAAGCAGGTCTGAGCTTGGCCAATATATAAAGGGAAGATCACCTGGGAATGTCCTGCATGCTCCTCTTGATGATATCTGGCAGAATAGCAGATAATTTTAAAAGCTGCTTAGCTCCACATGTTGCTTTGAAATGGCACGCTGGCCTTCAGAGTCAACAGACCAAAGCAATGAAGAACACCAGGGAAAAGCAAGTCCCTTTTTGACTCCACACAGGACGTGAGACAAAATGTACCATTTTCTCCCACCCCTCCCCACCGCCCCAAGGTTATAACACTGTTGTTAAGCCTACTACATTCCAGTGTTTTATAAGATATCCTACCATTCCACCACCACAAAGACAAACAACCTTATTTATTATTGTTTTGCGTGTGGTAAAACACAACTGCAGCGCCAGACTGCTCAGCAGGGCCAGGAAAAACCCTGCTAAGGCTTTTACATTGCTCGTATGCTGTTAAATCTGAGACTTCTGCTTTGCAAATTCTGCCTACCCTATCAGTCTGGATCAGGCATAGGCAAACTCGGCCCTCCAGATGTTTTTAGGACTACAACTCCCATCATCCCTAGCTAACAGGACCAGTGGTCAGGGATGATGGGAGTTGTAGTCCCAAAACATCTGGAGGGCTGCGTTTGCCTATGCCTGGTCTGGATTCTCCAAGGTGAGGGAATAGTGTTGGGATTTACTTCTCAAAACTGATTGACTATCATTTTCTATTCCTCCTCCATGGGGGGGGGGGGGAGATTTAATTACCAATTTTAATTACCGATTTCCCTAAATGTGCACCCAGATTTCACTAATTTTAATACGAGTTAATTTTAACACAAGTGCGCGTTCCAATCTTTCACAGAAGATGTTTGAAATCTCAAGTATTTTACACGGAGTACAGTGGTACCTCAGGTTACATACGCTTCAGGTTACATACGCTTCAGGTTACAGACTCCGCTAACCCAGAAATAGTACCTCGGGTTAAGAACTTTGCTTCAGGATGAGAACAGAAATTGTGCTCCGGCGGCACGGCAGCAGCAGGAGGCCCCGTTAGCTAAAGTGGTGCTTCAGATTAAGAACAGTTTCAGGTTAAGTTTTCAGGTTAAGTACGGACCTCTGGAACGAATTAAATACTTAACCCGAGGTACCACTGTACTCAAACCACAGTAGATATTTAAGATGCTAGCCCTGTATGAGAAGGTCTTCCAAAACTCTTCATATAATTTAAGTGATTAAAAAAATGAGGATATAGAAGAATTGCATATTTTAATATTTTTTTCAATAATATTATTAATCATTCTCCAGTATCTTCTTGCTATGGGGCATTCTCAGCAAATACGTTGAAGATATCTGGTTTTGCTTCTGACATTTTCTACATTATTTGAATAGTTCTCATTTATTCTCTTTATTGCAATGGATGTTATGAACCATCTTGTATATAACTCTTGCACATGACAGTTCTCTGCCATGCTGAGAGAAAATTTATGGTCTTTGTTGCAAAGACTTTCCAATGTCTCCATAGAAATGCCCCCCCCCCCTTATATATTATTCCCATTTTAGCATAATTTTATTCTGCTCCAGCTCTGCTTCATACTTTCACAATAGTTTATAACATTTTGATTAGGGCTGGACGACATCAGCTTTTCAACATCATGGTGTATCGCCAGCCCAACATTGCGGTTTGGTGATATAACGCCAATACAGCTTGTTTCTCCCTCTGCGTCGTATGAGGGCAGAGTGGGATGTTGGTTTCACTCAGCGATATATCGCTGGTGAAACCACCGCCTCTGCTAGCAGCGCCCGCTGGAGGAAGGGACTTTTGACTAAGTGAAATCAACATCGTGGTCTGCTCCTCATACCAGTCTTGGGCAATATATCAATATATTCCCCAGGCCTAATGTTGATTTTCTTTTTATTTTCTGTTGTTTGCAGAACACGGAATGTGTATTGGGCAAAAACCAATCAAACTCTTCTCCAGAAAACATACACAATTTCCTCGCGTCCCCCCCCCCCTTTAGCATTATTTCAGTGTTTGTTTCAAGAAAGGAAAAACGAGAGGAAATCGATAACTAAAACCTTCTCTCCCCACCACAGGAAGAGAAACTGACACTGGTCCATTCGAGAAAGGCTACTCAAAAGGCAAATCAGAGACCACACTTCACTTTCCCCACAACTTGGATCAACAGGAAGCCGTACACAGGGGTAGAACAGGTGGAAGGTGGTTTTCAGTTAGTGTTAGAAAATATCTTGGCTGAACGAAACTTATTTCTGAGTGGACGTTACAGAAGGATCTCACTCACGGGGAAAGGTACCAACAGATATTATAGCTGTATGCCACTTCAACCAGGCTTTCGGCTAAGATCCTATATCATTTTAAATGTGTTTGTGGGAGAGGTGGTTATTGCTTTGTTTTGTGCTTGTTCTTGTTTTTATTATGCATTTTGTGTTTTTGTCTTGTATTTGTATGCTGTGAACCACCTTGAGATCTACGGATGAAGGATGGTATATAAATTTAATGCATAATAATAATAACTCAAATGCTGCATGGAACCTGCATTTTAATTCCTCTTCCTACTAACAGAAGAAATAACAATGCTCTATTTGAACTGGGGCCATTTCCAGGCCGTCACTGCTTTCGGGTGGGACTCAATCACACACAGTGGTACCTCGGGTTACAGACACTTCAGGTTACATACACTTCAGGTTACAGACTCCGCTAACCCAAAAATAGTGCTTCAGGTTAAGAACTTTGCTTCAGGATGAGAACTGAAATTGGGCTCCGGTGGCGCGGCGGCAGCAGGAGGCCCCATTAGCTAAAGTGGTGCTTCAGGTTAAGAACAGTTTCAGGTTAAGTACAGACCTCCGGAATGAATTAAGTACTTAACCTGAGGTACCACTGTACTCACATTGCACCCTTAAAGTGGATTTGGAGGTCTTGCGCAACAAACTCACTTCCCTCAAAAATCAAACATTTTTTGCAATAAGGAAAGCAATGGGGAAATGTGCTAGAAAATGCAGGATAATACTTGCTTGGTGCAATGCCATCTAAAAACCAAATCATAATGAATAATCATTAAATAACCAATGTTGTCTAATCATCCTGCAATCAAATCAGATCAGAAAGAATGCTCAATAAATAGCAGGTGTAACCAAACATCCCTGCAAACCGCTCAGGGTCATCTGGAAGTGACGTTAAGTGTAGAAGCAACCTATAGGCTGAAGGCAAGGTGAAGATGGGCCTTGCTTTGCCCACCTGCCGGAGGTAGAACAGCAGCCTTGATTCTGCCAACCACCTTTGTCCAGTCCACAGGTCCTATTTCCCAGGGCCTAATGGCCGGGCAAGGCACACGCGTGGCGCAGTGGGTTAAACCACAGAGCCTAGGGCTTGCCGATCAAAAGGTCAGTGGTTCAAATCCCCACGACGGGGTGAGCTCCCGTTGCTCGGTCCCGGCTCCTGCCAACCTAGCAGTTCGAAAGCACGTCAAAGTGCAAGTAGATAAATAGGTACCGCTCCGGAGGGAAGGTAAACGGTGTTTCCGTGTGCTGCTCTGGTTCGCCAGAAGCGGCTTAGTCATGCTGGCCACATGACCCGGAAGCTGTACGCCGGCTCCCTTGGCCAGTAAAGTGAGATGAGCGCCACAACCCAAGAGTCCTCCGTGACTGGACCTAATGGTCAGGGGTCCCTTTACCTTTAATGGCGGGGCACAGGGAGATCAACTGCTCCCCTGAACTTCCACAGCTGCCCTGATTCTGCCAACCATCCCAGACGGCAAGCATAGCTTCCATCTCCGCCACCAGGTGAGGAAAGGAGGGAAGAGAGGATGGCATCACCCACCTGCCAGAACTTCAGCAGTTGCCTTGAGTCATGGCAAAAAGAAAGCAACACACGAAGACGCATCAAGCGCCCGTGGCTTCTGCACAAAAACTGTGCTGAAATGCTTTAATTTAAGGAAGAAATCACTTCCAGCAAACAAGCTGACAAGCTGATTATGTGATACATGGGGGGACAAATCAAACCTTTGATTTGTCCAATGCCTTCTGATTAGCTGTCGGTACAGGGCAGCTCAAAGGAAGCCCATTTTCACACGGAACACGTTGTATCAATGAGTTCTTTGAAGCCGGGGGCAATGTGTTTGGCTTTGGTGCTGCAACATAAGCTTCTGTTCGCAGGATTTGAGTGCTTTGAGATTTACGTGCCTGTGGTTTACAGGACTGACACAAACTGAAAGTTGCCCAAACTGTGAATCTTTATAAAAGCCAACGTTTTCGTTAGATCTCAAACTGGAAAAATATATCTATATTATTATTTTTTTAAAGCACCATCAACAGCAATGTTTGCAACTAATAAGCCAAGATACATGCATGCATGCATACGTGTGTGTGTGTGTGTGTGTGTGTGTCTGTGTGTGAAGCTGAGATTTCTTCTACCAGACAAGCAGAAGACAGACACTGCAGGGTACAGAGAACAGATGGTTAAACATGCATTCAGCAAATTCTCACCCACACCCCTTGCACTCCACTGAATATCTCCCTGGAATATCTAATCTTTCTCTGCAAATTGCTAAGGAGAAAAAAAGTTGTGGTTGAAAAACAACCTGGAAGGAGAACATGATCTACAACCTTTCATTTTGTTGTAATCAGGGAGAAAGCGTCGCTGTGTCAGTTTATACAGGCAGAATAGACAAAACACATCCACTCAGTAAAATACACAAGGACTATTTCTATTCAGCTAAACAAATTTCTCTCCCCTTTCTCCCAGCCTTGGTCTCGCACTGATAGAGACAGTTTCCCTTTAACAGGCACGGTTTATCTGCTTCTTCTACAGCCTCAGGAAAAACACAGATGACTCACACAAATCCATTACTTACAGCTCTGTAAAATCCTGCACCTTGGGTTGAAATATCCATAGAAATGCACTTAACAAGAACAAATATTCCCAGGGAAAAGAAAGCAAAATTGAAATGTTTCAGGTCCAGCGAGCGACGCAGCCGCAACAGATGGGGACCAGTGCCTGGGTGTGCTGTCAATTCCCAGAGCAAAGCAACCAGAGAGATCTCAGGGAACACAAGGTAACCCAGGAGAACACAGACAACAGTTTCATCTGATGCTCAAAGGCTGCAAGCCAGGCACGCTTCAGACAATTCAGATTTGATTACGAAAACCCTCCAGCCTACCCTATTAACTTTGAAAAGATGCGTTAAAGAGAAACGTACTTTGGAGGATGCACTCAATTGTCCAAAGCCGGGGGAGGGGGGGTGGCGTCTACAGGCAAGTAAGGTAAGTGGGAGATTTGGAATAAAATGTGTTATCTTGTTAGCAGACAAGACATCCATGCAGTGAGGGCAGATTGTAGGTCTGGAGTTTGGGAAGAGCCATGTGTCTATTCCGGTCTCAGTCAGAAGCCTGTTTATATACATTAAAAAACCCACTTTATTCGAGGATAATACAAAAGACAGATGTGCTGATCATAATGTGCCTACTGTTAAATTAACTGCTTCTATTCTTATAGGCCAGGGGACGTGATTGGCGCTGTGGTCTAAACCACAAAGCCTAGGGCTTGCCAATCAGAAGGTTGGCGGTTTGAAACCCCACAACAGGGTGAGCTCCTGTTGCTCGGTCCCTGCTCCTGCCAACCTAGCAATTCGAAAGCACATCAAAGTGCAGGTAGATAAGGTACCACTCCAGCAGGGAGGTAAATGGCATTTCCGTGCGCTGCTCTGGTTCACCAGAAGCAGCTTAGTCATGCTGGCCACATGACCCGGAAAGTTGTCCGTGGACAAACGCCGGCTCCCTCGGCCAGTAAAGCGAGATGAGTGCCGCAACCCTAGAGTCGTCCGTGACTGGACTGGACTGGACTGGAGTCAGGGGTCCCTTTACCTTTATTCTTATAGGCCAGCTTGTAGCAGTCATGATCCGGCAGCAAAATGAAAAAAGAATAGCAATATGGAGAAGATAAAATGCAGTACAGTGGTACCTCAGGTTATTGAGCGGTGCTTCAGGCTACAGACTCTGCTAACCTGGAAGTAGTACCTCGGGTTAAGAACTTTACCTCAGGATGAGAACATAAATTGCGCCACGGCGCAGCAGGAGGCCCCATTAGCTAAAGTGGTACCTCAGGTTAAGAATGGTTTCAGGTTAAGAATGGACCTCCGGAACGAATTAAGTTCATAACCAAAGGTACCACTGTATTCCCCACCACCCCTGGCAAGTCCTTTGTCCCCCCACCAGTCCTAGTCCTGCTCCCTGGTGACATCCGGAAAGCACCCATGGAGGAAAGGTCTCAATCAATGGGTGGCCACTACAGGGACACTATTGGTTATGTTGATCCCACAAGAGTGGGATGCTAAAATTGGGGGTAATTAACGGAAGGGCTTGGAAGGTCCTGCTGCTATCATCACATTCCTGGAGGTGGAATGAAAACTCCTCGTGCAATAAGAGGAGCCTGGAAGATGAAGGCAGCACTTCGGGACTCTCTATATGGCCCCTGGGACCATAACACCTTTTGCTCACCTGACTGGAGGATGGAGAGAGAGGGAGAGCAGTGTGTGCATTTAGAAAACTGATTTTTGTGTGGCTTCACCAAATGTTATGCTCTTAAGTTGTGAAGGTTTCGTGGAAGAACACTGCCCCTGATTTTGAACCGCATGGAATTTCAACATATGCAGAGACAGGCAGCTTTGAAAACAGCCACAGCATCACCAACGATCTGTGGACTCCCCTCAAGGAAGCCGCGACATTTGCCTGTTCTGGTCACACATCACCAGTTCCTCTCTTCTTCATTCAGCCTCCTCCCATCCGCCTGATCTAGTTAAATTAAATGTCTAAGCTTTCCCCTATAGCTGGCATAACACAAGCAGTGAAAGATTTATCTAAGCTAGCTATCTATTTTCCCCCATTCATTCATTCAGTTTCTACCATGAAAATGTTAGCAGTAGCGTGGAAGTAGAAGGGACTGTTCCACCAACAGGAACATTTCCACCATTTTCAATAAAGGAAAAGCTAGTTGTTGTTTTTCAGATGAGAAGATAAAATTAAAATTAAAATCCGATACAGCCGCTTACTTCTGCATTTTGACTTAACTCCAAATTGAATTAGGCCTAGAATGGAAGGCACTTAGCAAACGCTGCTGTCAATCTAATTACACCAAATGGAATTTAAATTGCCCTCAACATTTTGTTGTACCTTGCTTCGATTACAAACAATTTTGCATCCTTTTGGCCAGCCCTTTGTTAGGGGTTGGGAGAGCACACATTCTCAGTTGATTTTTTAAAATGGACTTAGTTTGAAGTATAGTAGCTTTGAACATGACTATGCTCTTGTACATCCACCTTAAATAATCAAGTGGGTATCATAAATCTGTAAAAGCTGAAAGCCAAGAAAGACATTCAATGGAGGCAACAGGAACCAACCCCAATGCTTGAATGAACAACGAGTGATGTGTAGAGAGCTGAGCAAAGAAGATGGAAGCCCAAATGTTTTTCTAAAGGCCAATAACATCTTAGAAAAGCCCTATAAGGCCCAATTGATGCTCTGGGAGATCAGGGCAATGCAGTGGTCCACAGGATCAGTACTTCATTTGCAGCCGGAGTGGGCCAGAGCGCAACACCTCTCAGGTGGGTGCCACTGAGGGCTGGCATTCTCCCTGCCTGCTTCTTGCCTTTACGTACTTCTGAGAAGCCTAAAGCAAACATTTCAAGTCAAAACAGAAGCTGGCCAGTACGTGTGAGTCTACACTTATTTTAGGTCTATGACTCCACCTAGCTCCTAGCCACAACTGATCAAGCTATGGGACAGGGCCAATTCACATTTCCTTTTCTTCAATCCGTCTCCTGTGTAGCGGTGGCTGCTTCAAGCTTTCCAGGGAGTCTTCTACCGTTGGAAGTGTGCATGTTTGAGTGAGCTGCCCTAGCCATCTGCCTGAATCTAACAGGACGAGGGAAGCGGCGACTTACTGTAACAACTTCATGGTGAGATTCTGCACCTATTTTTCTTAAAGAAAAGCACTGCATCGCATTGAAGCTTTAGACCAGTGATGGCCAAACTTGGCCCTCCAGATGTTTCGGGACTACAACTCCCATCATCCCTAGCTAACAGGACCAGTGGTCAGGGGTGATGGGAATTGTAGTCCCAAAACAGCTGGAGGACCAAGTTTGGCCATCGCTGCTTCAGACCAAGCTAGAATCCCAAGAAGAGGGGAAACACTGTACAACCAAGATGACCAAAGGGAGCACGGGGGTGAGGAGACTAAAAGGCAAACAACGATTGTCAGGATCGGGTAGACCATTGTGTAAGCCAGTAAACAGGAAGCAAGGTTACTCTCTATTGAAGATTAAAAAGGGAGGACACACCTTTTGGATTCAGGGAGGATATGGCAGGAAGTTTTTGAAATCAGCAGAATGGCTACAATTCAAGAGGAGCTGCAAAGAGATATGCAACAAGGAGTGGAACGTTCGTGGCAACACCTGCCATTACATTTCAGCAGATCAACTTATTGACCCTGCAGATATAGCTTCCAGCTGAATTGAGATATCTGCCGTGGTAGCACCCAAGTGAAAGACCGGCGCCTCTTCCTCATGATTTAGAGACCCACGGTCCTTAATGTCCTCACAACTAAACAATTTACATCGAAGGTAATCCCAGGGACTTCTCCTGAACTTGTTGCCTAGTGAGCAAGTTTAGTGCCTTGGCTGAACATGTCTACAGGTCCTTTATCATCTGCTTTGGAGCCATGTCAGATTTAGCCATCCAGAGGGAGAACCTAAGAACTGAAGGGAAAAGACAACCAGGGATCTGCCGTCCAGTGTTTTACCACCTATCATTACAGGGCTTTAACATGGCCTCCAGCCACTAAAGAAGCTTAGAATTACTTAATCAAAATTCTGCACATTACTTTGTGATTTTTGGCAGATTCCGAATAAAGGTATTGCTTTAACTATCCTTGTACTGAAGCCTGAAATACATTTCCCCAACCCTAGGAAATTCCCACATCTACAAATGTTTCGTGGAAGTCTGATTTTGTCATCGTTGTTGTTATTGTTGCTACACAGATTCATATTTGCATGGGAGACACAGAGAAACGGCGCCAGCAACTTCCACACGTTGGTAATTAGCGCCTTTATTAGTGTTTTCATTCCCCAACAGTATTTATTAGTGCGATGATCCAGTGTCCCAAGGACACAGCCATCCCAGCCCTAGACGTACCAAGAGAAAACAATAGCATGCTATTGTAACAAACATTCAGCCCAAGACAAATAAGGAGAACATCAGAGATGATAATATTGAATGTAGACTCAGAGTGGCCAAGCTGGACCACAGGAAGGGTGGATAAAAATCAATGGTGTTGTTTTTAAAAAAATAAATCAGATTTTTTAAAAATTTAAATCAGATTTTTAAAATAAAATGCTTTTGGAGGGCCAGACTTTTTTTAAAAGTTTTTTTAAAATGTACTGTACCATTCCAGAGTTCTTCATCCACACATGATCCCTCAGGCCTGTTTCATTGACTAAAAACGACCGCTGGTCAAAATTCACCATTTTGAAATCTCCCATTCAGGAGCAAATCACATGGATGGTGGTGTGGCGATGTGCAGCTGCCCTCCTGACAGCTAAGCTGCTGCCACTTACGAAGGAGAGGCGGCAAGGCTGGCACAGTGCAAACGCAATGGCAGATCCAATCTGGCACTCCTGCTGGCGTGTTTACACTGCAGTAACGTTCCCTTCACCTTTTCCCTTCCTGTCTCCTTTCCAGCAAGCAACAGTGACTCAGCTGTCAGGAAATCAAGTGAGCACCACAACATGCTTTCCGCTACGGATCCCATTCAGTGGCTGAAATTTCCAGACGTTTCTGGTGGTGCCTTATGCACACCCAACAACCTTTAACGCACCACAGTGTTTGGAGCGGCTTCTGCTACAGCCAGCAGCTCAAGTATCCATGTATGGAGAGGTAGCTAGGAATCGACTTCCATCTCTCTTTATCAAGTTCATTGCAAGGCATGTTTTCCACCGCTCCACAGGCCTCCACTTAACGATGATTTGGGCACGTTACACAAGCTACTAAAATCCCAGCAAGAATCTTTCGGTTTGGTTTGTAAAATAGCAGTGAGCAAATTGTTCCCAACTGCAGTGCAGATAAACACTTCTTTTTTCCTTTTTCTTTTTGCTTTAATTAAACAGCTGCAGCTAAATTTGATCAAGGGTCAAAATGAAATGGAAATAGAGAGGGTAGGGTCTACCAGCTAACCCTTCTCATTAAATATCCAACAATTTAAGGACATTAGAGGAGTCCTGCTGGAGTCCATAACATCTGGAGGGCCACAGCCTTCCTCCTTCCTGATTCTGGGATGTGCAACAGACTGCGGAATCGTGTGCCCCCTCCACGTCTCTCCCCTCCCTTGTGCAAATTCTCTCCATCCTTCTCTATCCTGATTTAAGCATCATGCCGGACAGTTGTCGCTAACTCTGGTCTGACCAAACCCCCAATCTGATTATCTATCAGTGTTCAAAACTCCCAGTGTTCTAGGCGCATTTTGCAACAGGGAATTTCATTGGTGCTAGCAGATTCTGAGCTCTGGGCGCAGTACTGCACCTAAGATTTCAGAATAAAACTGCAGAGTGGAAGGAAAGGACCACCTTTTTCTTTCTCCCCACTTCCAGCTACTCTCTGAAGACTGGAGAAGAGATTCTCTGAAGAATATTAGGGGGCAGGCATGGAAGGGAAGGACTAGACCATGTGAAAAATGAACATAATATTTAAGCTGCAGTTCATTCATTTTCAACTTTGTATTCTTGTTATAATAAAGCACACCTAGACATTCCGTTGTTGTGCCCATAACCTAGGTTTAAGGTGTCATTTAGCTCCTAGCTTTCATATCTCAGGTTCTAACACTGATGTCCATTATAAACGTGCTCCACTAAAGCACATCCACTTAGTTAAATTAAAATCCAATTAAGCCTTTGTTTTTTTAAATGGAACAAATAAAACCATTGGATGGATTACATATAAAAACCAATACCCGTACGGTAGGACATTTGGTTCTCTGAATATCACAGGCACACAAGCTCAGCTTTTCATCAGTTTTCAGATATTTTTGCTATAAAACCAGGGGTTTGTCAATGAAGCAGTGGACAATCTGTTCTCAAACTTTATATTCTCTAGACAATACAATTGGTGCTATTTTGGCCATAGGAAAGGAACTGAGACTGCAGGCCTTTCAAAGCAGCTGTGTTATAGCAGAATAATTTGCAGAGTTGTCATTGACTTGTGGGTCCAGATGCTCTTCTTGAAGACAGCTTGTTGGTGTGAGGAATTTATATTTCCCCAGTATTTAAATTGCCACTGCTGGAACAGGGTGCTGGGCTAGAGGGGACTTCCGCTTCATCCAACAGAACTCTTCTTGTGCTCTAAATAACCAGGTAACAGCCATGCAAACATCCTACATTTTTGTCTCTGAGAATAGCAAAACAAGTAAGTACCGTATTTTTTGCTCTATAAGACTCACTTTTTTCTTCCTAAAAAGTAAGGGGAAATGTGTGTGCGTCTTATGGAGCGAATGCAGGCTGCGCAGCTATCCCAGAAGCCAGAACAGCAAGAGGGATGGCTGCTTTCACTGCGCAGCCATCCCTCTTGCTGTTCTGGCTTCTGAGATTCAGAATATTTTTTTCTTGTTTTCCTCCTCCAAAAACTAGGTGCCTCTTGTGGTCTTGTGCGTCTTATAGAGCGAAAAATACGGTAAGCGTTGGATGGAGCTATAGCTACCACCTCTGATAACTTGACTTTCATTTATCAGAGACATCCTTTCATTGTAACGCTCTTAACCTACATTGCATGAATGAGATTGGAAAATAAGTAAGCCCCACTCCACTTAGTACTGCAAAGATAAGAGGAGGTAGATTTTGGACTGATTTTCTTTCTGGAAAGCATTTTACTTTCACAAGTGTCATAGGTCACTGTCGTGCAATCTTTCTCAGTCCAAGAGCTGTGTTATCAAACGGATATGACAATCCTCAGAACGCTTCAATAGAACCCAGCAAAGCTCTTCTGCTCTCACATTAAGGGCCATGAGCTGAGAAAGGGGGGGGGGGATACAGTGCTGTCCAAAAAAAAAAAAAAAAAGGAGGCTTTGTTCCTTTGGATCACAAATTATTTGTCAAGAACCCAACACCCACAACTGTCTTCCTAAGAGAGTAATATAGCTCTCCACTGGTCTCCCTCTGGCCATTGGTCATGCCAGACTGGCAGGTTTCCAACCCAGGATAAATCATGATTATGCCAACAAATGTCTCTCCGCAAAATGTGCAAACTGCAGAAGTGTGCATGGCATAATAATAATAATAATAATAATAATAATAATAATAATAATAATAATAATTTATTATTTATACCCTGCCCATCTGGCTGAGTTTCCCCAGCCACTCTGGGCGGCTCCCAATCAAGTGTTAAGAACAGTACAGCATTAAATATTAAAAACTTCCCTGAATAGGGCTGCCTTCAGATGTCTTTTAAAGATAGGATAGCTGCTTATTTCCTTCACATCTGAAGGGAGGGTGTTCCACAGGGAGGGCGCCACTACCAAGAAGCCCTCTGCCTGGTTCCCTGTAACTTCTCGCAGCGAGGGAACCGCCAGAAGGCCCTCGGCACTGGATCTCAGTGTCCGAGCTGAACGATGGGGGTGGAGACGCTCCTTCAGGTATACAGGACCGAGTATACAGGCATGACGTGTTGTTGTTGTTGTTGTTATTCATCCCTGCACATCCACATCCATTCCTGAGCTTTTCCTTTGAGGATGATGGTTCTCTAAAGCAAGAGGAAGCAGCGAAATCGACCGATGCCGTTTCTAAGGGGGTCAGGAACATGGCTGCTCAGATGTTTCTTTAAACTGTCCCAATCCAGACACCTTCCCATTCACTTCCACAGAAGTGCCAGGAGCAAGCACAAAATGGAAGCTGAGGTGAATGAATGGGGGAAACAAGACTGCTTAGGAAGTCTGCGTGTAACTATGAATCAGGGGCCATGCTTCTTACTTTAATTTGAAATAATAATAATAATAATAATAATTTATTATTTGTACCCCGCCCATCTGGCTGGGTTTCCCCAGCCACTCTGGGCGGCTTCCAACAAAGATGAAAAATACACTAAAATGTCACATATTAAAAACTTCCCTGAACAGGGCTGCCGTCAGATGTCTTCTGAATGTCAGGTAGTTGTTTATCGCTTTGACATCTGATGGGAGGGTGTTCCACAGGGCGGGCGCCACTACCGAGAAGGCCCTCTGCCTGGTTCCCTGTAACTTGGCCTCTCGCAGTGAGGGAACCGCCAGAAGGCCCTCGGAGCTGGACCTCAGTGTCCGGGCAGAACGATGGAGGTGGAGACGCTCCTTCAGGTATACTGGACCCGGCCGTTTAGGGCTTTAAAGGCCAGCACCAACACCTTGAATTGTGCTCGGAAACGTACTGGGAGCCAATGTAGAAACCCAATTTCTGCCAGTGTCCTATCATCGCCACTGCCACAAACACAGTGCTTACAACGGATGCATTTCCCTAAATAAAAAAGGCAAAGACCTAGTGAGGACCCAATAAAGACGTATTTCTTTGTGTGACAGAGTCTCTGCAGGCAGTAAAGAAATTCCTGAAGTGGAACAGTAGTAGCAATAAAGATGACACCGATTTGGATTTAAAGCCTTAATAGTCCTCCGTCTCTGTAGAGCGGGTCTATATCTCTTGACTTTAACAGGATTTGCATGCAAAACGAAAAAGAGATGTGGCCTCCAGATCCTTGCCATTTTACGGGTTAATGTTCCCTCATCACCTTTTCCAGAAGGGGCTGTGGCATCCATCTTCAAGGAAGGGGGTGCCAGTTTAAAAAAACCATTGCTGATCACAGGACATACTGCCAAGAGACAGGAGGAGACAAAACTCAAGAGCATCGTGGGAAGTCAGGGATATGACTTCTCTTTTGACCCTGTGGCAAATAAAGGCCAGGAGGGAAATCAGACGCATAAAACTACAGCCCAAGTTTACTAAGAAGTAAATGCCACTGAATTTGATGGGATTTCTCCCTTGTAAGGATTGCAGCCTCCATCTTTTGGTTTCTTTTTGGTTTCACAGATGCAGATGTAAATGTTGGTTTGCAAACTGGAAGTGAGTGGGGAGGGAAAATTCGAAATCCAGCCACATATAATGGCAGCCCACATCGCCAGACACCCCAAGGAGGATCCAAAAATGCAACTTTGTAAAATAATAATAATAACAATAATAAATTCAACCCCAAATGTGAGTAAAGAAGCAATTCCGTGACATGATAAATACTAAATTTTTACCCAGTGTAACTACCGTATTTTTTGCACCATAGGACGCACCTAATTTTTTTTTGGGGGGGGGGATAAAGAAAAAAAAAATATTTCCCCTCCCCCAAGCACGGGGCAGGCACGGGGGAAGCCCAAGCTTCCCCCGACCCCAGCCCCCAGAACAGCTTGCTATCCGCAAGCCTAGGGAGCCGCGCCAGTCTCCCCAGGCTTGCGGAGAGCTGCGCGAAGCCGGGGGCGCGCTCTTCAGCGCGACCAGGCTTCGGAATGCAGGCAGCTCTGCACAACCTTTGGGAGCCCGGCGCGGCTTCACCCGACCCCTCTCGCTCTCCAGGCTTCAGTGAAAGCCTGCATTCGCCCCATAGGACGCACACACATTTCCCCTTCATTTTTGGAGGGGGGAAAGTGTGTCTTATAGGGCAAAAAATACGGTAAGTCCTATGCATTTACCCAGCAGCAAGCTCCATTGAACATTAGTGGTGCGTACCGATGACTGAATAAATTCAATCTGCAAAAGGCACTGGGCTTTAGTGCAGTTGGTAGAGCATGGGACTCTTAATCCCAGGGTTGTGGGTTCAAGCCCCACGCTGGACAAAAGGTTCCTGCACTACAGGAGGTTGGACTAGATAATCCTCGTGGTCTCTTCCAATTCTATGAAAAACACCTTTTGGCTTTTAATTAGAAGTGCAAACGAAGTACCAACCCCATAAGAGAGCAGGACCTGAAAAAGGAGGGTCCGTCAGTTATCCAAACACTCCAGGAAATGAAGTCATCCCTGCTGTCCCAGAGTTGGACTGCCCCCAAATTCCCTCCTCCACTATATCATTTCTGGAAGCCAGAATCAGGATGAATGCTCATTGCCGTGTGACCTCCCTGCAAACAAATCAGAACAAACAGTGTGACGCGGCAGCTAAAAAAGCCAATGCAATTCTGGGCTGCAGCAATAGGAGTATAGCATCTAGATCAAGGGAAGTAATAGTGCCACTGTATTCTGGTCAGACCTCACCTGGAGTACTGTGTCCAGTTCTGGGCACCACAGTTCAAGAAGGACACTGACAAACTGGAACGTGTCCAGAGGAGGGCAACCAAAATGGTCAAAGGCCTGGAAACGATGCCTTATGAGGAACGGCTAAGGGAGCTGGGCATGTTTAGCCTGGAGAAGAGGAGGTTAAGGGGCGATATGATAGCCATGTTCAAATATATAAAAGGATGTCACCTAGAGGAGGGAGAAAGGTTGTTTTCTGCTGCTCCAGAGAAGCGGACACGGAGCAATGGATCCAAACTACAAGAAAGAAGATTCCACCTAAACATTAGGAAGAACTTCCTGACAGTAAGAGCTGTTCGACAGTGGAATTTGCTGCCAAGGAGTGTGGTGGAGTCTCCTTCTTTGGAGGTCTTTAAGCAGAGGCTTGGCAACCATATGTCAGGAGTGCTCTGATGGTGTTTCCTGCTTGGCAGGGGGTTGGACTCGATGGCCCTGGTGGTCTCTTCCAACTCTATGATTCTATGATTCTAATACTCAATGAACAGCAAGCATCGTGTAACCGCCGTGCAAGTCGGGACGAATGTTCAAGAAATAGGTCATCTTCAGGCTCACCTACTAGGTCAAAATTTTATTTTAAAAATTCCAGCCCAAGCAGCCATTTTAATTCAAGTACCAGGAAAGAAATCACCCGATGTTGGCGAAAGGTTAAGTGGGGGCTTAGCCAGAAATGCCGATTCACATTACTAAAGACAATCAATTTTCCCCTTCCTCTAATCGTTAAATAGCTCCAAAGAAGATTTAAAGTGCTTCCGGTCCCTGAACTGTTAGGGGAAAACCTTCCAATTACAAGAACTTCTTATAACCGTGCAAACAAGTGACAGCATCAAATTGAGAACCACAGCCATCATGTTACTAAGGAACTCACGCATGCAAACATAACCAGCATGAAAGCACAGGATAGGGTTTGCTAGGTCTGAGACATCGTTCCAGAGACCCAGGTTTTGAGCTTTCCTCTTATGGCTTCAGGGCACTATGTTTAAATCAATAGCACAAGCTGGATGCTTCTCTGTCTGCTAATTCCAACCAAATACAGTGGTACCTCGGGTTAAGTACTTAATTCTTTCCGGAGGTCCGTTCTTAACCTGAAACTGTTCTTAACCTGAAGCACCACTTTAGCTTATGGGGCCTCCTGCTGCTGCTGCCGCACGATTTCTGTTCTCATTCTGAAGCAAAGTTCTTAACCTGGAGCACTATTTCTGGGTTAGCGGAGTCTGTAACCCGAAGCGTATGTAACCTGAAGCGTATGTAACCCGAGGTACCACTGTAAGTGTTCTTTATTTTGTAACTTTTGTAACTATTTTTCCAACATATAGGCCTAACAGAGTTGACCATTTAGCAATAAATCCAGAAAAACCCAGTAGCAATCATGAAGATATTTTACTATCAAATGTAGAAGTATACAGCCAGTGTTCATGTTATCGTGCTGAAAGAGAAAATGCTGCATAAGAAATTTTAAGGTTTTATCACCAGGGGTGGTAGAGAGAAATCCTCTTTTACACTTACACACACACACACACACACACACACCTGATAATAATTCAAACTCAAATCTTTACTGCTAGGGCAAAGGCCGTTGTCAACAGTACAATAAAAAGGAGAGTGCTATTCAAAACAGAAAACATGTAGAAAATTAATCCGCTACCTCCACGATTTTTCTGACCCTTCTTATACCTGGTACCTCTCTTTCACTGGTGGGCCACATCTTTCACTTTCGAGAACTGACAACCCTGAATCATCACCAGCCAGTGTGGTGTAGTGGTTAAGAGCGGTAGTCTCCTAGTCTGGGGAACCGGGTTCGCGTCTCCGCTCCTCCACATGCAGCTGCTGGGTGACCTTGGGCTAGTCACACTTCTTTGAAGTCTCTCAGGCCCACTCACCTCACAGAGTGTTTGTTGTGGGGGAGGAAGGGAAAGGAGAATGTTAGCCGCTTTGAGACTCCTGAAGGGGAGTGAAAGGCGGGATATCAAATCCAAACTCTTCTTCCTGATGCCTCGTGACATCACAAATCTCTGAATCTCAAGTCTCCGACATTGCTTGGATGCTGCGAGACACCTGCCAGCTCTAGCTGAGCATAAGACACCACAAGCACAAAGAGCTCCCAACACAAGCTGTCCAACGGGCTTGTCACTTCCTGCTTCCTTCCGCACTTGAATTTTGAAATACCATCTAGCAAATGGGTCACTTTCACTTCTTCCCACTTCTCATTTCCTCAGCTCTGCACGAAGCGTGATGATTACTTCCCCTGTTTGTTTACTTGTCTGGAATCTGGAAATTCAAATGCCATCCAAAGAAGAGTTTGCTTCTCTTGAGAAGCTACTGGTTTTGTATAATCTTCACAGAGAAATTCCATATACAAGATTTTCTTAACGTGCAAGATCTTTTTAATCCTCTGAACTGAAAGGGTTATGTAATGGTTCTAGGGGTTGCTCGTGCGTAAGTTGCCGCCACTCCTGGATAGGTTACCTGGTTGAACCCTTTCTGTCTGGACAGCCTCAAGTTTCGTAGCTGCCTCAGTCGCTGGCAGAATCTGTCAGTGGGCGTTTCTTGAACCTCTTCCAGCATAAAAGCTGTTTGAAGCCCAGTCTCCTCCTACTCTCCCTGCGCGGAAGTCTTCTGCGCAGAGAGGGCGTGGCCAGCGGAGTACTCGTACTTTCTCCGCTGGTCTCCAGCGAGGAGTCCTGGAGCCACCTCTCCGATTCCCCCATCTGCCCCCCTTCTCCACTGGTGTTACGCTGATTTCCTTCCCCAGCAGATGGGCTGCCTCTCTCCCTACTGGGACCCTCTCCGGCATCCCTCTGGAGCCTTCTCTCCACCTCCAGCTCCGATGGCAGTTCCCTGACAGGTTACATTAGTGGAGGACTGAAAACAGAATCATCATTATGAAAACGTAACAGGCGTGTACAGCACTTCCTAGTGCTGAAAGCACTTTATGTGCATTATCTACTTGCAAACTTTACATCAACCCTGCAAAGTAAATCAGTATTATTCTTGCCCATATTGCAGAGGCTGTGAGGCTGAGATAGACTAACCTAAGATCACCTAGTGGTTCACGGAAGAGGCAAGAACTTCCTGATCTGTAGCACAGTCTCCTGCAGTGCGTTTCTATACATGTTTACTTTGAAATAAGTCCCATTAAGGTTAATGGAACTTATTCCCAAGGTAAATGTGTAGAGGATTGTACCCATGTGCACAGTGCCATTACTGCACATGCTGTTTGAAGTCATGGCAGCAATTGGCAAAAGTTTCTGATTTTGAAATCCTAGTTTGGCCCTAGGAAAGGATATCCAGCATAAAGAGATTTAACAAGCTGCTAGAGGACAAGTAAAAGAGATGCTTGAACACTTGAACACTTCTACAGATGCCACATAATACCCATTCTGCATTGGTAAGAACTTGATGGTTTAGTGTGGCAGCACCTGGACGTCGGAACTCCCTGCCTATTGATTTCAAGCAGGTTGCGAATGAGATCCATTCCGGAGCCCCATTTGCAACATGAGCAGAATGCAACCCGTGTCTGCGCGTGTGCAGGTCACGATTCGCCGCTTCTGCACATGCGCGTGATGTCATTTTGAGCGTCTGCGCATACGCGAGTGGTGAAACCCGGAAGTAACCCTTTCCAGTACTTCCGGGTCGACGCAGGACGCAACCTGAAAAGATTTAACCTGAAGCAAACGTAACAAGAGGTATGACTGTATATTCTTTTTGGCACCTGCTAAAAACATTCTTGTTTAAAGAAGCCAACCCAGATTGCTAGATAGTTACGGTAATATCAATCTCCTTTAGTATTTTTCACTTTTGTATGCTTTAAAATAGAGTTGTGATTCCCCTCCCCCTTGATTTTCTTGTTTTATCTTTTTGTAAACTTCTTTGAGAGTGTCGTTTGTTTTTTTGCAATCAAACGGTGGATGAATTTAATGAAATGAAATAAAGTAAATAAATAGCAGCAGCAAATGGTGATGTAAATTCAAAAGGGGCACCCTTTTGTTATATCCGTTACAGCAAACAGGAAGAAGAGAACGATGCATTTACCACCCTGAACTCTTTGGAGGAAAGGTGAGATTAAAAGCCAGGAAATAAATACCGTATTTTTTGCCCTATAGGACGCACTTTTTCCCCTCCAAAAATGAAGGGGAAATGTGTGTGCGTCCTATGGGGCGAATACAGGCTTTCGCTGAAGCCTGGAGAGAAAGAGGCTCTCGCTCTCCAGGCTTCAGGAAGCTCTGCGCAACCCTCCGGAGCCTGGCGTGAAGCCGCACCGGCCTCCGGAGGGTCACGCAGAGCTGCCTGCCCTCCCGGGGTCCACGCAGCTCTGCGCAACCCTCCGGAGCCTGGCGCCAAGCCGGGCTCCAGAGGGTTGCACAGAGCTGCCTGCATTCCGAAGCCTCGGGCATGCTGAAGAGTGCGCAGGGCTTCGCACAGCTGTCCACAAGCCTGGGGAGACCGGCGCAGCTCCCTAGGCTTGCGGATAGCAGGCTATTCTGGGGGCTGGGCGCGGGGGAAGCTCGGGCTTCCCCCGCGCCAGCCCCGTGCCTGGGAGGGAAATAAAAAAAAAATATTTATTCCCCTCCCCCCCCAAAAAAACTAGGTGCGTCCTATGGGGCGAAAAATACGGTAATAAACAAACAAACAAATGAGCACCTGCCAAAAAAGGCATCTTGAAGATAACAGTGGCACAATTCTCGGCAGATGCACAAACAGACACTACTGTGCAAAAAGTTTATGCCACGAAACAAATCTCTGAAGACTCTTTGCTGCGGCTGCAGCAACGAAATCCAACTCGATGAAGGAGAATCTATGAAATCCAGCCCTTAATGCGAGACAGACCTGAGTATTGCAAGAGTCCTGGCTGCAACCCAGGCAAAAATAAAGCCACTGGCCCTGGACTGTGGTCCTTGGCTTGAGTTCCCCAGACTGCCGCTACTGATGTGGAGCAGAGCTATGGTAGCAGCCATGGTTAATATGAGCACAGGGGCAGCAGAGGGAGCTCAGGCCTTGCTAAGCAGCTGCTGGCTTTCCTGTGGCTTCTTTGCAAAGGCCAGAAATGCCCCCCCCCCTCATTAGACCCAAGAACCTCATTACCGCATTGTAATGTGTGCATGAAAGCAAGGAGACTTAATGCGGCCGAGTGTCAGAGGGCACCCGCAACATCTCCCTTGCGCCCATCTAAAGTGCAGCTTCCCAAGCCCCGCCGGGAGGACGGCAAACGTCTTCCAGTAAAGCGCTGGGTATCGACTCCCAGAACAGGAACATTAATAGAACTTAATGGACAAGCGCAGCATTTGCATTTGCCTCTCCAGGAGATTCATCTGCTGTTTGACATGATTCAGAGCCTCTTCCCAGCCATAATTCCCTTCATATAAACACAGCGCCTTCCAAGAACGACTTCCCAGGAGGAGCCCTTGCAGACTGGCGCACCAGGCAGGGCAAGGATGATTCTGCTAACATAGCCCCCATCCCGTTTGTGTCCAATAATAATAATAATAATAATAAATTTATTATTTATACCCCGCCCATCTGGCTGAGTTTCCCCAGCCACTCTGGGCGGCTTCCAATCAAGTGTTAAAAACAATACAGCATTCAATATTAAAAACTTCCCTAAACAGGGCTGCCTTCAGCTGCTTATTTCCTTCACATCTGAAGGGAGGGCGTTTCACAGCGCAGGTGCCACTACTGAGAAGGCCCTCTGTCTGGTTCCCTGTAACCTCACTTCTCGCAAAGAGGGAACCGCCAGAAGGCCCTCAGTGCTGGATCTCAGTGTCCGGGCAGAACGATGGGGGTGGAGACGCTCCTTCAGGTATACTGGGCCGAGGCCATTTAAGGCTTTAAAGGTCAGCAGCAACACTTTGAATTGTGCTCGGAAACGTACTGGGAGCCAATGCAGATCTCTCAGGACCGGTGTTATGTGGTCCCGGCGGCCACTCCCAGTCACCAGTCTAGCTGCCGCATTCTGGATTACTTGCAGTTTCTGGGTCACCTTCAAAGGTAGACCCACGAAGAGCGCATTGCAGTAGTCCAAGCGGGAGATAACCAGAGCATGCACCACTCTGGCAAGACAGTCCGTAGGCAGGTAGGGTCTCAGCCTGCATACCAGATGGAGCTGGTAAACAGCTGCCCTGGACACAGATTTGACCTGTGCCTCCATGGACAGCTGTGAGTCCAAAATGACTCCCAGGCTGCGCACCTGGTCCTTCAGGGGCACAGTTTCCCCATTCAGGACCAGGGAGTCCTCCACACCCACCTGCCCCCTGTCCACCAAAAACAGTACTTCTGTCTTGTCGGGATTCAACCTCAATCTGTTACCCGCCATCCATCCTCCAACTGCCTCCAGGCACTATGTGACATGTGGGGAATCTCAGTGGCAGAGCAACTGCTTTGCATGCAGAAGGTCTAAGGTTCAATCCCCAGCAGCCCCAGCCATTGGGGAAGACCCCTGCCTGATGCCCTGGAAAAGGCTTCTGCTTGTCAGTGTAGACAATACTAAGCTAGGTGGACCACTGGACCAACTCAGTATAAAGTAGCTCCCCATGTTCCTAGATATAATTATTTGGGCTGTCATCTGATTGAAGAAATCTTAAGTCAACAAGGTCAGGAGGGTTGTCAATTAATGGGGTGTAGGGGTGAGAGTCCCATGGACCGCAAGAAGATCAAACCTATCCATTCTGAAGGAAATCAGCCCTGAGTGCTCACTGGAAGGACAGATCCTGAAGCTGAGGCTCCAATACTTTGGTCACCTCATGAGAAGAGAAGACTCCCTGGAAAAGGCACTGATCTTGGGAAAGATGGAGGGCACAAGGAGAAGGGGACAACAGAGGACGAGATGGTTGGACAGTGTTCTCGAAGCTACCAACATGAGTTTGACCAAACTGCGGGAGGCAGTGGAAGACAGGAGTGCCTGGCGTGCTCTGGTCCATGGGATCACAAAGAGTCGGACACGACTAAACGACTACCAACCAACAACAACAGGGGTGTTAGGGGAGAAGCAGTACCTCTGGATGGGAGATACATCATGCTCCTTGTGGGGTAGTCTGTCCACCTTTGTTCCCCACCCTGCACTCAGCTCTCACTTGTGGCCCCCAGAAGCTGTCACCATGCGACAGCGGCCACACTCCAGGAATGGCTTCGACTGACCGGCTGAACCAGGTGACGGGAGACGATGGGTCTCAAACCCTTGGTGGGTTTAGGGCTTCCCTTACATGTGAAGACAGGCTCAGGCGGATTGAGGAGACAAGACCAATGGGGTCTTGTCCAACGGGTCCTATGGTCAAGGAGGAGATTTCTGCATGTGCTGTAGAGAGAACTGAGAGGCAGATGGGGCTCGTCAACTTGTGGGATATTTTCAGGAGAAGAAAAGGCTAAGGAGTAAACCGCTACACAAATCTGAAGTGGAGTCCCTAAGGCGGATGAGTGGCGCCTTGTATGCCTCCTTCTGGAAACTCCTGCAGCCAAGCTGGTGCCAAACATATTGTTCTGCTTTCCTTTGGGTCACATCAGCGAGGCTGAGAGGGGGGTCTTGCCATCTTGGCAGCCTAGAACCTCCATACATACCGCCCAGGCTTGCACCACATGGAGGCCACTCTGGTACTGTGGTTTGACTTCACACACACAGACACACACCCCAGAGGCACACTCCATTTTCTCTCGAAACGGACGGGTGCCGACAACAGCAACAAATATACATATCATGGTGTCCCAACACCCTACTGAAGCTCAGCCAAATAACACATGATTGAAACAGTGGCGTATTCTTCCCTTGTTTACTTCTGCCTCTATTCCCTCCTCCTTCCTCTGTCGTTTCCTTGTGTCTGTTTCTGCCATGCAAGCCCCCGGGGTGGGATCCTGTTAACTTGTGCTTTGTAAAGTTCAGTGCACAGAGGAGGAGGAGGAGGAGCTATCCTATGTACTTAACAGCAAACCCACTTCTCTAAGTGCAAAGCCTTACACTGCCCAAAGGACTTTGCTTCTGATGTGGAGGTGAATTGCTGCATGCATGCTTAGGAGTGCAGCTTTAATCAGGCTCCATTCCTTTTTTAGAAACACAAAGCAAAAGTAAATCACACCACAGTTCCTTATTTCAGAGATTAAACAGCGTTTGGCTGTTTCTTTAACTTTCCCCCAAACAAGTGAAAATTCTAATTCTTCATCCTTGAGCCTAAGAAACATTTGCCAGAAGCAGCAGCTTAGCTAGAAGTTTGGAGAACAGAATACCGTATTTTTGGCTCTATAAGACTCACTTTTTCCCTCCTAAAAAGTAAGGGGAAATGTGTGTGCGTCTTATGGAGCGAATGCAGGCTGCGCAGCTATCCCAGAAGCCAGAACAGCAAGAGGGATTGCTGCTTTCACTGCGCAGCGATCCCTCTTGCTGTTTTGGCTTCTGAGATTCAGAATATTTTTTTTCTTGTTTTCCTCCTCCAAAAACTAGGTGCGTCTTGTGGTCTGGTGCGTCTTATAGAGCGAAAAATACGGTAATTCCAGGATCTAGCAGAGAGCTGTGACGGGAGTTCTCAGGCCTTTGGCTGCTGGGGCTGTTTTGTGCTAATCAAAACTGATGTGCTCCATTTGGCCTCTGTTTTTGTATTTGGAGCTAAATGTGTTCAAAAACAGCAGGGAGTTCCATTTCTTTTTCTAAAACCCCGCTGCTGATGGAAACTTCCATACTCAGGTAAATTCACCACTGGCAAACAGGAAGATGCTTTTATGGACCGATCTGTAACCCTTCCTAAAGCACAGATGCTGTGTGGAGACAGGATACCCTGAATGAAAGAGGGAAAGGTTATGAGCCAAGAGAACAGAGTCCAGGCTTGGGATGCAGAACTGGAGCACAGAAAAGGGAAAGACCATAGCCCAAGGCTAGAGGACATGCTCTGGATACAGAAATCCCAGGTTTCAATCCCTGGTGTGTCCAGGAACAGATGGGAGAGACTTCTGCACGAAAAAAGGGCCACTTTCAGTCAATATAATTGTAGACAATACTCAGAGTCTGTACATTTAAAGTACACCTCCCTCCGCTTCCAAGAGTTTTGGGAGCTGTAGTTGACCATGCACAGAACTACGATTCCCAGCACCCTTAAACTACAACTCCCAGGATTCAGGATGGGGCTTTCGTGTCTGGTGCATATACAGCGCCTGAGCTAGACAGGCTGAGCTCTGATTATAAAAAGCATCCAGCGTCTTGTTTCCTAAGCTGCCTTCTACCACGCCTGACCACTAGATTAATCAACTTCAGTGTTTCCATTCATTTTTTTGGACTACAATTCCCATCATCCCTGACCACTGGTCTTGCTAGCTAGGGGTGATGGGAGTTGTAGTCCAAAAACAGCTGGAGACCCAAATTTGGGAAACACTGGTCTAGTTCAATATTATTTATTTATTGCATTTATAGACTGGCCTTTCTGCCAAGGCACCCAAGGCAATTTGCAATTTTAAAAGACCCAAACAGATGAATGATAGAAAATGGAAATTCGGGGTGTGGGGTGGGGAAGGAGAGTCCAAGTGGAGCAGGCCCTGAAGTTGTCTTTGTCTTCCTCCCTTGGCTTCTTCTTCCTTCCCACAGGGCAGATGCCACTCATGGGTGGTAGATCTCCAGATCTTTTAGACAAGTACTTTTCCAAGTCCCAGCTGGAGGTGCCTGGGACCTTCCGCATGCAAAAAGCATGTAATCTGCCAGCAAATCATACAGGGACACAGAGCCTCCTCAGTCATCTGGTGCTGTGGGCGTGCAGAAATGCCTAATCTGTTTCTCTATGGCACTGCTGTGTACCCGGCACACAACCCGGGGATTGCTGTGGCAGCTAAAATATCAACCATAGCTGTTCAGTCCCTTAAAAGAGTGGAGCACATTTCACTGCATTGCATTTCCACCTGAAGCTTTCTTCCTTCTCTAAAGGAGAGGCTGTTATTGTGTAATTAAAGGAAGTGGAAAGTACGCGTTGACAGGCCAGGCATCCGTGGCGGGAAACAGACAGGAAAGACGAAAGAAAATTACCTGTCTCTCTTATTAACGGAGCGGCAAAATACTACCCACGATAAAAGAGCAGCAAACTCAAAATGCATCGAGTACACTTCTTTCTTCCTTATTTAAAAACCCAGTTCCTTGGGATGTTTTCCTTCTATTTGCCTTTTTTTTTTGTTTCCAGCGGGTTGGCAAATATCCCTTTGTTTCTGGATCAGTGGAACCTGCAACCTACAGGGTTGAACAGAGCACATTGTCAGCCATGCGCTGCGGCCTGCTAAGGGGCTTGACAACCACACTGTTTCGTAAGTCCAGGCAGGCAGCAGGGACCTTGGTGGGAATCACATGACTGGAGGGCACCGTTCAATTTGGTGGTTTATAAGCCACACGGGTTTATGGCAAAACATCTTCCACTTGCATTCCAAAGAACATTATCCAAGGAAGAGTGCATTGTGTACCTTTCTCAAAACGTGCCCTTCAGCTTTGTAAGCTGTTGTGACAGACAGACTCTAAGGCACGAGTCAGCAAACGTTTTCAGCAGGGGGCCGGTCCACTGTCCCTCAGACCTTGTGGGGGGCCCGGACTATATTTTGAGGGGGGAAATGAACGAATTCCTATGCCCCACAAATAACCCAGAGATGCATTTTAAATAAAAGGACACATTCTACTCATGTAAAAACATGCTGATTCCCGAACCGTCCACAGGCCGGATTTAGAAGGCAATTGGGCCGGATCCGGCCCTCGGGCCTTAGTATGCCTACCCATGCTCTCTAAGGAAACAGAACTCTATCATTACTAATATGATGCAATGCTGAAGAAAAGCAACAGTAAATGTGGTTAACTGCATCCAGCCAAGTTTTACTCAAGAGTCAACTGACTGAAAGTAACGGCTCCCAAATTCTGGAATCTTCTGCCTGAGGTGCTGTGGGAACCTGCATCTCCATAAAGCACTTTATAAATGTAAGCAACTAAATAATTCTCTCGAAGCTAATTCTTTGTTTCCCCCCATAACTTTTTATTATATGCTTTCAAAATATAGTGCAATAAAAACCAAACAGATCCGATACAGAGTTAAAAAAATAGTAATACAGAAAGCAAGAAAAAGAGAGAGGGGAAAAA
This sequence comes from Podarcis tiliguerta, assembly GCF_965153285.1. Lineage (NCBI taxonomy): Eukaryota > Metazoa > Chordata > Lepidosauria > Squamata > Lacertidae > Podarcis > Podarcis tiliguerta. Next base: position 49,167,789 of record NC_139545.1, on the reverse strand, counting down.
AAAACACAGAACAGAGTTAAAAAGACAGAAAGATGAGGAAAACAAATAGGGGGAGAGACAGAGAAGAATTTCCACATCTCTATCTGCCAACTGTATTACAATTATTCAAAATACTTAGCATTTACACCCCATAATAATTTCTCGATGCAGCTTTTCTACCAAACTGCTAAATGGTAGCTTTCCTAGTTTCCTTCACAGGATTCCGACAACCCATTTCTGCCACTCATAAAATCTAAGATATCTGTGACAGGAAGGATAATCTCTTTGCTCCCTGTCCAAAGTCATCCATCACTGATCGTATTTATTGATGCTTCCACAGATGGCTCCCTTTGGGCACTGGTCCTATCTTGATCTGCTTTTTGTTTATCTCCAAGATGGGTGCTCTCTCTATTAAAAAAAGAAAGAAACAGGGCATTAATACTGCGGAGTGGAAAAGGTACCCTTTGTGTGGGTCTGTGTTTTGGAAGACTGCTGTTGAATCACCACTGGGCACATGAAGACACAGCTTCGCAAAGAAAACTCTCTTTACTTTAATTGTTTACTAGTAACTTGCTGGCACAATTCCCTGGCCTGGCACTGTGCTTAAAAATAGGCCGAAGGGCAAACAAACAAATTACTATGAAGTAATTCTTTTCCTTCTGTTTTTAAGCGCAATATTCCATCAAAAGGAGAAGTCATCACAGGCTTAAGAAACCAAGCCAAACACTGCAAAAACAACATGCATTGTGGGGGAGGTAGTTAAAGGCGATGAATTTTTCCACCCTCCTCAACTCCAAAATTGAAAATTGAGGATATATTAAATAATTAACTGTTGTTGCTGCTGCTGCTGTTGCTCTTATGCAAGTTTACACCACACCAAACCTGGTACAACTAATTTGGGGTGGGGGGAAATAGCCCAATATTGATAACCACACACCACCATGACAGAGCACATAATTTAACCCATTACCCAATCACACCACACCATTACCACCATCATCTTTATTACGATCACAAACCAGCGTTAGTTAAAATAGAAACACACAATAATTTGGGAAATAAAACAGATAAAACGGGTAAAAGGAGTGACTCAAAGAAGGGGGGTGAAGGGAGACTTAAAATCAGCTAGAGGATTAAGAGCAAACACTTGCAAAAGTCACTATAGAGGGCAACGGGTCTTCACTTTAGGTTTGGTGCATGACCCAAACCATCATTTGGCGAATGTCCATCATAGCAGCGCAAAATCTGGCTGCTGAATATGTTACGTCTGGCTTTGCATCTAAAGTAGCAAGGAGATACAGAGTTGCTCTGTCCGTCCGGGGAATTTGTGTAGTATTGGCAGAATGAACCTGATTTGTATCTCTGTCACTCCTCATCAGGCTTGGTTTCCAGACCCTCAATCATCTTGCTTGCTCTCCTCTGCATATGTTCCAGCTTGTCAACATCCTTCTTAAATTGTGGTGCCCAGAACTGGACACAATATTCCAAGTGTGGCCTGACTAAGGCAGAATAAAGGGACCCCTGACCATTAAGTCCAGTCGCGGACGACTCTGGGGTTGCGGCGCTCATCTCGCTTTACTGGCCGAGGGAGCCAACATTTGTCCAGAGACAGTTTTTCCGGGTCATGTGGCCAGCATGACTAAGCTGCTTCTGGCGAAACCAGAGCAGCGCACGGAAACGCCGTTTACCTTCCCGTCAGAGCGGTACCTATTTATCTACTTGCACTGGTGTGCTTTCAAACTGCTAGGTTGAATAGCATGGTCCAATTTCTTCCCTTGATCTGGGACACTGGTCTTACGTTGGTGTTATAGTAGGGGTGTATTGATTTTCAAATGAATTCAGTACATGGGTGGGGAACTCATTTCCTCTTAATGTTGCTAGAATTCCACTCCCATCAGCTCCAGCCAGCACAAGCAATAGGGAGGATGGAATAATGAGTGTTTCGGCACAAAATCAGAGCTTCATTTTCCATGTTATGAGAAAAGTAGCTCGTCACTTTATATTCTCTCACACAGGTCCCAAGAACAGTCTCGTGCAGACAGCTGATAACAGAGGAAGCTGCTTTATTCCGGATCAGACTATTGGTCTATGTAGCGAACAACAACAACAACAACAATAACAACAACAATAATAATAATAATTTATACCCCGCCCATCTGGCTGAGTTTCCCCAGCCACTCTGGGTGGCTTCCAATCAAGTGTTAAAAACAATACAGCATTCAATATTAAAAACTTCCCTAAACAGGGCTGCCTTCAGATGTCTTTTAAAGTTAAGATAGCTGCTTATTTCCTTCACATCTGAAGGGAGGGCATTCCACAAGGCGGGTGCCACTACCGAGAAGGCCCTCTGTCTGGTTCCCTGTAACCTCACTTCTCGCAATGAGGGAACCACCAGAAGGCCCTCGGAGCTGGATCTCAGTGTCCGGGCTGAACGATGGGGCTGGAGACGCTCCTTCAGGTATACTGGGCCGAGGCCGTTTAGGGCTTTAAAGGTCAGCACCAACATTTTGAATTGTGCTCGGAAACGTACTGGAAGCCAATGCAGATCTCTCAGGACCGGTGTTATGTGGTCCCGGCGGCCACTCCCAGTCACCAGTTGTGAAGTGTTGTCTACACTGGCTGGCAGCAGCTCGCCAGCATTTCAGACAGAATTCTCGCCTCAGGCCTACAGGGAGACACTGGGGTTTTAAACCTGGGACACAGCATGAGGTCCATAGGCTTGGTCACCGAGCTATACAGCCTATCCTCAAATCACAGCCACATCAAAACAAATGACAGCCAGGGTGTGTTTAATTATTCCGGCTTACGTGGCGTTTTCAAGGATCATAAGAAAGAGACACTTCCAGGGTCATCGGGATTTTGAAAAGACATGTCAAGTTTCACAATACGAGGAAATCCTTTTTTCTTCTCTCTCTCCAGGCTACACAACCTGTTTCGTGAAAAAGAGCACGGCAACAGGATCCAAGAAAACGACAATTTGTCGTTAGACATGTGCAGCCCTCCTGGAAGTCTGGCTGAGATCCAACTGCTTCAGATCTAAGTACATTTTGAGGACTTCTTGGGAGATGGGTGTTCTTCCGCTGAATGACAAGACAAAAGTTTTGCACATAAATGAGCAAGGAGAACCAGCTAGGTTTCTTTTTGGGGAGCCAGGCTTTGATTGCACGGAATAATAATAATAATAAAAAGACTTCAATCCTAACCTCACTTATTCAATTGGATTTACTCCCATGATTAGGATTATTATATATTGAACACATATTCCACCCTTCCTCCTGAAAGAGCCTAAAGGGGCAAATACACCCACAGCAGAACGTTTTTTTAAAAGCATTCCAAAAACAGTTTAAACATTCAACACCTGTTAAAGACAAAGGAATAGAATAGTCTACTTAAAAAAGCTCACCTGATGCTTTATGTTCTTTCCAGCACTGGAATTTTTTCCAGACTTTTAACTCCCCCTGACTGAATATTGACAAAGTTGAGCTTTAGTTATTCTCCCACCCCCACCCAACTTTTTATGCTACACTTATTTGTATGATATTTTGAATATTGCATATTTTTTCATCTTCTCTTTATGAGCCACCAGGACGACTAAGAAAGAAATGAATCTAAAAATTCCATTTATTCCTATAGGATTGGGGAATTCCCCTTATAAACCTAGATGTGGTGTGTGAGGAACTGTCGGCTTGTTAATGCTACGAACCTTACATCTTATTTTCAGCCCGTATGCATGTTTGTTTATGTGTGTGTTTTTTTAAAAATGAACTTACATCATGAAAACTCCATTGGTCTCCACTGACCTCATTCAAAAGAAACCACCCAGAGTGTGTGCTGGAACCCACAAAACCTCTCACCCCCCTGAGACTGGGGCTGCATGCAAATACTACTGAAGGAGTCATGAACAATCTTCAGGCCATCTCTCTAGAGAGGCTATATACTCAATCTTGACAGCTCAGCGTGGCTGACAACCACTCCTCTCATGAAATATTCTGATGTCACCACGTGGAATAATGTGGAGTCATGTTGTCCCCATCTCAGGTCAGCGAATCAAAACTAGCCAGAATTCTCCTCTGGCTTCCTCAGACTCATTTATCTAGCCCCAAATATCCAGCTAGTATCCAACACCACCTCTGCCTACCTGTCCAGCTTGGTAAGAGATCACTATTCCTACTTTAAACTGGACTCTCATGTAAAACGTCCCATGTTACATTTCCAAATGGCAAGCGCCGGCAAATAAATAGCTCTGCCTTGCTCTTATTGTTACTGCTTCTCTCCCTCCATTTTTAGGGCTTCACCTTTCCGGGGCAGCAGAATCAGGTCCCTCAAGGCTGTTCCCCAAAACAATATTTTTAGGTATACACCAAATTCTCTTTCTTTGCGATTGCGTAATGTGTGAACAAGAGGGGTCAAGTTTGGTTTTTTTGCCTGCCTCTTCTCTACTTTCAGCACAGCTGTTGCTATTGTTCCTTCTTTCTTACCATCCTGCATGTACTTCTCTGAATTTCTGAACGCCATCAAGTCTCCATTTACAATCCTCTGCCATCCCAAAGCTGCTAATGTTCAATTAGCTCTAGCAAAATACATGTCTCCCTCGAAGCGGTGGGGGGGGGGAGGGAGAGAGAGGACTACACTGCCATAATCAGGTTACTTATTATTTTTTTAAGGTCATTATAGCATTCACAAATCAGAACATAGCAATCCAGTAGCGATAATAGCTATTTCAGGCAGGGAACCACTTCATATTTACTTAGTAAATTGACAGATTCATCGCCTGTCTCTTAGGAAGATCAATGTTTATCGCATGAAGCTGGCTCCTGTCACCCAAAAAGATTCCTACTCTGAAACCAAGATACAATTTAAATATAGTACACAATATTTTATCAGGCTTCCCATTTCCCTGAGCTGAAGGAGGTTTCACAACAGCTGGACCCTGTGGTTTTTTTTGGGGGGGGGGGTTGTTTGTTTTAAAGAGGGTACTGGGGGCTTCTATTAATAAACTTTTTATTTGCAAAAGTACAGGTTGAGCAGATGGCAATGAAACACGTAAGCAAGCATTGTTATTCCCCAGACAATAATAATTCAACTTCCCAATATCCAAGATGCTGCCAGCCAGAAAACATTTAGCATCCTTATTCAGCAAGCTCCAAATCTAGGCTTTTTGGCTTTTCTCCCACATTCACACTACAAAAGCAGTTTACTTCTGCCCTTGACTCACTCAGGTAGATGGCACCGCAATAATTCCAAAGGCTCAGAATATCCACAGGCCAGCAATAAACGTTCATTAGGAGCCATCTGGCTACCATCAGGTGCCAGGCTATGCTAAAGGTCTAGAGAAGGGACAGGGAACCTGCAACCAGTCTTCGAAACTCAGATATAAAGGCTAGGCACAAAATGGCTCCTTAAACCAGGGTTAGAGTTGCCAAAATAGAATGCCTGGTCGCCATTTGGAGGCCAGACAACTGAAAAGTCGTATTTTCCAGTACTTTTGGGTACCTGGAATTGATTCTGATTGCACAGATAACATATAACGGACAGAATTCTACAGGATGTGTTGCTAGTATGTGAAAACAGTCAAGATCCAAGAAGAAGAAGAAGAAGAAGAAGAAGAAGAAGAAGAGGAGTTTGGATTTGATATCCCGCTTTATCACTACCCTAAGGAGTCTCAAAGTGGCTAACATTCTCCTTTCCCTTCCTCCCCCACAACAAACACTCTGTGAGGTGAGTGAGGCTGAGAGACTTCAAAGAAGTGTGACTGGCCCAAGGTCACCCAGCAGCTGCATGTGGAGGAGCGGGGAAGCGAACCCGGTTCACCAGATTATGAGTCTACTGCTCTTAACCACTACACCACACTGGCTCTCAGTTCCCCAGGCATGCACTTCCAGATGGTGGAGACACCAGGCGCAACCTTGCTGCCCAGGCATCTTCACTTGGTCGCAAGTAGCCAATAGCCACTTGCAAAATGCACCTGGCGAATTTCAAATGTTGCCCGTGGCCCTCCAGATGTTGTTGGACTCCAAGTCCCATCATCCCTCATCACTGACTATGTCCAACAACATCTGGAAGGCCAAAGTTTCTCTACACCTGCTTAATCCAGGAACAGGTTTACAATCATATGGTGGGGAACATTTTTTTCCAAATTTTTAAATTGATTTTCCAAAAATTTTAAGCAAACAAACAAACATACATCTTAACTGTACTTGATCCAATCTTAGTAAAATTGTTAAGTGGCTTCCTCAAATCCCCCCTAGCTGAATTTCAGTGTATTTCATTGTAACAGTTTTCCATAACCAGTTTTCTCATAAAATTAACTTGATCACTTAACATCTTTCTTTCTTTTCTTATTAACTTTCAACATATTATTCTCTATCATCACATATTTAAATCCTAAGCCTATCTGGTATTTGCAAGTTTTTCCAATTAAGTTATCTTAGCATATTTAACTAAATAGTCTTTGAATTTCATCCATTCCTCCTGGCACTCCTCCTCCTTCTGGTCACGGACTCTTCCAGTCAAGTCAGCTAGCTCCAAAAAGTCCATCTTCTTCATCTGCCATTCCTCCACTGTTGGGATTTCTTGTGTTTTCCAATTCTTAGGTAACAAAATTCTAGCTGCAGTTGTGACATACAAAAACAATCTAACATCTTTCTTGGGCAGTTCCAGACCTGTTATTCCAAGAAGAAAGGCCTCTGGTTTCTTAATAAATATATATTTCAACGTTTTTTTCAATTCATTATAAATCTTCTCCCAGAAGTCTTTCACCTTGGGGCAGGTCCACCACATGTGATAAAAGGTACCCTCTTTCATATGGTAGGGAACATTTGCCAGCCTGAGGGTCACACATCCTTCTGGGCAACTGCCTGAGGGCCACAGGCCACTGGTAGGCAGAACAAATGTCGGCAGAGCAACAAATCTACATTTTGTCTTTGTACACAGACTACTTTCTGAACAAACCCCTCTGTAACCCCCTTTCAGCACCTGCTTAAAATATTTTCTACATACATGCAGAAGTTAAGTGAACCGCCCTGAGACCGATGGAGTATAAAGCAGTATACAAATTTGTAAATAAATGAATAAAATGTGTTTCAATCAGTTTTTAGTTTACTGTTGATTTTGATTGGTTTTTTTGAATGCTGCTTTAAATAACAGTTTTTAGCTGTCTTCTCTCCCCGTCCCCCGTCCCCTGCAGCATGTGAAGACAGGCTCCGGTGAGTTGAGTGGACAAGATTGTGGGTCCGACGGTCAAGAAGGCAGTTTTTGCAGGTTCTGTGGAGGGAAGTGAGGGGCAGATGGCGCTAGTCAACCTGGGAGGGAGCCCATCTAGGAGAAGGAAAACTCTGGTCCTAAACCTCCGCTGCTCTGGGGGATATCTTTGAGAGAAGAAAAGGCTTAGGAGTAAACCCTATACAAATCCGGAGTGGAGTCCCTAAGACGGTTGGATGACGCCTTGAAAGACCTACATTGGCTCCCAGTACATTTCCGAGCACAATTCAAAGTGTTGGTGCTGACCTTTAAAGCCCTAAACGGCCTCAGTCCAGTATACCTGAAGGAGCGTCTCCACCCCCATCATTCTGCCCAGACACTGAGGTCCAGCGCTGAGGGCCTTCTGGCGGTTCCCTCACTGCGAGAAGCCAAGTTACAGGGAACCAGGCAGAGGGCCTTCTCGGTAGTGGCACCTGCCTTGTGGAACGCCCTCCCACCAGATGTCAAAGAGAAGAACAACCACCAGACTTTTAGAATACATCTGAAGGCAGCCCTGTTTAGGGAAGCTTTTAATGTTTGATGCATTACTGTATTTTAATATTTTGTTGGAAGCCACCCAGAGTGGTTGGGGAGGCCTGGCCAGATGGGTGGGGTATGTATGTATGAATGAATGAATGAATGAATGAATAAATAAATAAATAAATATTATTATTATTATTATTCAATGCCTCCGTCCGGCAACTCCTGCAGCCAAACTGTTGCCAACATTTTGCTCTGTGAGGCCGAGAGCAGGGTCTTGTCATCTGGGCTGCCCAGGACCTCCATTCAAACAGCCCAGCCTTGCGCCCCAGCGGTTTGACTTCACTCCTTAGAGGCGCACTCCGTTGTCTCTTGAAACAAACATATGCCAACAGCAGCAGTTGTCTCTGATGGACAATTCTAATGAAATGTCCTGTTTGTTTTTTGTAAACAAGACTGGGGTGTTATCACAATCAAGTGGGGATGTTTTGTAAACCACTTTTGAGTTTTTACTACAATCCAGCAGTAGTTTATTCCAAAAAGTAAAATAAACTTCAGACTTCCCCTCAGTTTTGCCCGTGGGCTTGTAACAAAACACCGTTCCTGTGCAAGGCCTCATCAGAGCATGGCCAAGCACAACTACATTTTTAGAATTTGTGTGATATTATCCCAAAGGGTCATTGACAAACCTAGACAGCATCTTAAAAAGCAGAGACATCACCTTGCCAACAAAGGTCCATATAGTTAAATCTATGGTTTACCCAGTAGTGATGTATGGAAGTGAGAGCTGAACAACAAAGAAGGCTGATCGCCGAAGAACTGATGCTTTTGAATTATGGTGCTGGAGGAGACTCTTGAGAGTCCCATGGACTGCAAGAAGATCAAACCAATCCATTCTGAAGGAAATCAGCCCTGAGTGCTCACTGGAAGGACAGATCCTGAAGCTGAGGCTCCAATACTTTGGCCACCTCATGAGAAGAGAAGACTCATGGAAAAGACCCTGATGTTGGGAAAGATGGAGGGCACAAGGAGAAGGGGACGACAGAGGACGAGAATTTGCTGCCAAGGAGTCTGGTGGAGTCTCCTTCTTTGGAGGTCTTTAAGCAGAGGCTTGGCAACCATATGTCAGGAGTGCTCTGATGGTGTTTCCTGCTTGACAGGGGGTTGGACTCGATGGCCCTTGTGGTCTCTTCCAACTCTATGATTCTATGAGATGGTTGGACAGTGTTCTCGAAGCTACCAACATGAGTTTGACCAAACTGCAGGAGGCAGTGGAAGACAGGAGTGCCTGGTGTGCTCTGGTCCATGGGGTCACGAAGAGTCGGAAACGACTAAACGACTAAACAACAACATCCCAAAGGGTAATCCGATCTGAATCCATGGCAGAAACATGCAACATGGCACATTTCTAACAAGAAGGAGGGAACCCAACCTCCCAATACCCCCCCCCCTCTCTCTCTCTCTCACACACACACACACCTGACACTATTCTCACTGGGCTTATAGGCTGTACAGCAGCCAAGAGCTCTCATATCCTGCTCTGATCTGGAACTTTCCTATCCGAAGCTCCACCACATCAGAGGAAAAGATTCAAGAGCCACCATGCACAGCGCTATGATAATTATTATTTTTAATGTAGCCAGCTTCCAAAGCAGACACATTCCCACCGCCTCTCCCCTTCTCTCCCGCTTTATGTGTTCTGCCACCCACAACAACAATTAGTGGAAATGACTGGCTAGGCTTGTTTGCATTGTTCCCAGACTCCTCTCTCCCCACAGTGAGCTCCGAAGACCATGCAATATTGGAATTGACAAGGCTTTCGACTGCAGCAGAAACAACAGTTGCATGTGGGAAAGGAGAGGGCAAGCCAAAGTTCCCAAGCGGGACTTGCAGAGCAAGAGCAGGTAAAGTAAGCAATATTTTAATTTTCATTTCAATGAAAGACTTCTTGGGCTGGGAAGAGAGGACAGCTTTTTCAGCGTTGTGGCATCACTAGGATCTCTCTCTCTCTCTCTACCTCTTTCTGCAGAGTTTCAAAAACCAACCTGCAAAGCCTGTTTGGCCCAGAGACAAATACAATCATGGGAAACAGCAGCTCTATCAACCAACCTCTGCTCTCTAAAGAACTACTGTCCAGCTCCAAAAGAACTCGCTTGCAAAACTGTAAACACCAAACCTTGCAAAGAAGGCATAAAATCACAGCAAAAAAATATGTTCTGTATAAACACAGTCAGCCAAACACATCCTGACATAATCACAGTTTTTAGACACTCAAAAGCAGGGTGGATAAAAAATCTCTATTAAAAAAAAATCAAAAAATCACTTTTTTATCTAAATCAGATTTTTTTTATTTAAATCAGATTTTTAAAATAAAATGCTTTTGGAGGAAAAATATTTCCAAATATAGTTTTCTATTTAAGTTACATTATAGTCCAAAGGCTATTCATCAGGAAATAAGGATTTGTTTCTTGTTTTTCATGTGTGCTAAAACTCAGTCTAAGGTTTTTGGTTTTTTTAAACGTTTAACCACATCAGTTAACAAAGATGGATACATATGCTACAATGTTATTGTTTTAGTTAAATAAATTGTTTAAATTGTTATTAAGGAAATGATCATTTCCCCCTTCCAATAAAGTACAAATATAAACAATAATTTCATCATTTTTATCAGTCTATGTTTTTCTAATAGTACAACCAAATCAGTAATTTTTCATATAACTGTAAAATCTACTCTGAAAATTGATTATTCCAAAAATGAAACCTTCATCTGGTTGTAAATATTAAGATTATACCATCAAGAATGAGTCTTCCTGTAAAAAAAATTATTCAAATCAAGTCTTACTGACTAGTGATTTAAATCAAGTCTTACTGACTAGTGATTTAAATCGCGATTTAAATCTATTTGATTTAAATCAAATCTGCTCAAAAGTAAGCCCTCAAAGGCCTTTTGATACAAGGTGGTCTCGCAGTGTTTGTTAGAAGCAGGAAGGCTTGGGCCAAATCATATTCACCTTGGGAAACATACCTCAAAAGTTTGGGGCCACTATGAAAAAGACCCTGCTCTGTTACCCTGAAAGCCTTAAGTGGCATAAAAGCCACTTAGCCAACACAGATCCACACCAGACATTTAAAACACAGCCAAGACACTTTTAAAGCAAACGGCTTCCTCTTTGAGGGAAGACACATGCTTTAAATGTGTGTTGGATGTACTTTAAATGTATGGTGTGGATCTGGGCTTTGCTGCTGGTTTATGTCTGGCATGTCTGGACTGGGACCCTGGTGTGGGGAGCAGGGGGTCTTTACCCTCTACCCTCCCCCAGGTCTGAATCAGATCAGCTTCCACGGGTGTTTCTGCATTCATACACAACACAAATGAATGTTTCCACCCTTTTTAATATATAAAAAACCTCTTCTGTGTACTGCCATGCATTTGTTAAATCAGTTAGGTGAGGTGGATTTTACTGCTGATGGAAGCATGTAGGAAAAAGGTATTCCACCATCAAGGGGAAAGGGTGATCTTCCGGAACCAAAACAGTCCTGGCTTAAGAGTTTTCAAAATAATGACTTAGGACATAAATCAGCCCTTAACCAAAAGTGTAAATTAACTCCCCAAGACCCTATTAATTCAAAACATGTTTCCACACAACATATTTGTTTTGTAACTCTTCGTTCTTCTGGAATCTGGATTCTTAAGTAATCAAAGTTCAGTCTATAAGCCAAATAGATAGGCTGCCAGAGCCCTTAAGATGATACCTTGGCTTAGATTGCTATAGAATGACTGCATATTTTAATCTATGGGAAAAAGCCCCACTGAAGACATAGGGCCAAAATAGATGGGCATCCGTTGCAATCAAGTATTGATGCTTTCGGATGCTGGGTTTGTGTTGGGGATCAGATCACCTGAGAAAATGCCTGGTACATACCACACACTGAAACACACGCTGAAAGCAGATTATTTCCCCCAAACAACCCCAGGAGCTGTAGTGTGCTGCGGGTGCTGGGAGTTGTAGCTCAGTGAGGAGTAAACTACAGTTCCCAGGATTATTTGGGGAAAATAATATGGTGTGTACGCAGCCATAAAAAGGTAAAGGGACGCCTGACCATTAGATCCAGTCGTGGCCGACTCTGGGGTTGTGGCGCTCATCTCGCTTTATTGGCTGAGGGAGCCAGCGTACAGCTTCCGGGTCATGTGGCCAGCATGACTAAGCCGCTTCTGGCGAACCAGAGCAGCGCACGGAAACACTGTTTACCTTCCCGTCAGAGCGGTACCTATTTATCTACTTGCACTTTGACGTGCTTTCGAACTGCTAGTTTGGCAGGAGCAGGGACCGAGCAACGGGAGCTCACCCCGTCGCGGGGATTCGAACTGCTGACCTTCTGATCGGCAAGTCCTAGGCTCTGTGGTTTAACCCACAGCGCCACCCACGTCCCATATGCAGCCATACATGAGCTTATATCCCGGTTGCAGGCTCTACCATTAGTGCCCAAGTCATGCAGGGGGTCCCGGCTGTTCCCCGTAAGCCCCCTTGGCCAGTCCTCTTTGCTGGAGGACAACTGTGTATGCCGTTATGACATGCTCTCTCCCCACACCTTGTAGCAGGTGAGGGGGCAACAGGTTGCAACCTCAGGGATTGTGGAGGACACTATCCCATCACCATCACTGAAGGCACAAAACTCAATGGTGAAAGCCCTTGCTTTGTAGGAAAACAATCCCAGGTTCATCTCCACTTGAAAGAATCTCAAAGAACAGAGGTGAGGAGGAACTCTACTCCTCCCCTACTCAGAGTAAACAATATGCGGCTAGACAGACCAATAACATGTCTTGATATACTACGGTTTTTTTGATCCAAAACCAAAAATGCAGGAAGCAGATGTCCGCGCAAGCCCTTACATGCTATATTTACGGCTGTGTTGTTGGTTTTAAAGGCTGGTGCTAAATTGGCAAGGCAAATGAAGGTTTGATACATATCATTCTGAAGCAGGGCCAGCCCAAGACATTTTGGCACCTGAGGCTAACCACAAAATGGCTCCGTTGCTGCCAAGGAAGAAGGGGTGAGTGAAAATCTACATCAGGAACAAAGGGGGGGGGGGATAAAGCTGTATATCGTAAATCTGCTGCTCCTGTGGATCCTGCCACCCAAGGCAGTCACCTCACCTTGCCTCATGGGTGGGCCGGCCCTGTCCTGAAGTCCGCCAATCCATCATTATAAACTAGTATTCAACTGGATAATTATACAAGCAGTACTTCACAGGAGCAGCAGCACCATTAAACAACTGAACTGACTTCTAGCTCTGACAGGAGAATCTAGATGCCTCTGGCTGAATTTGGGCTTCAGCACATTACAATTGGCAGGAATACACACATAATGAGCAATGTAGAATGATTCAGCAGCCTCTCTTTAGGGCTTACATAGCAGGGGTTAGGTGGGTGGGGGAGAGAGAGACAGAGAGATGGAGAGAGGTAACTGGCCCCAAATCAGATCAAGTCACTTGTGGGTCACCTTCATAAGTCCTTCAACATCAGCACCATCCAAATCCTAAATAAATGCCTAATTCAGAAAATCATGTTTTCTTTTGACAACCTTTTACAAGCTGCTTTCAGACAGCCTCTTGGGGCAACAAAGTACAGTGGTACCTCGAGTTATATACGCTTCAGGTTGCATACGCTTCAGGTTACAGACTCCGCTAACCCAGAAATATTACCTCGGGTTAAGAACTTTGCTTCAAGATGAGAACAGAAATTGTGCAGCGGCAGCAGGAGGCCCCCATTAGCTAAAGTGATCTTCAGGTTAAGAACAGTTTCAGGTTAATAATGGACTTCCGGAACGAATTAAGTACTTAACCCGAGGTACCACTGTAATAAATACTCCAAATAAATATATGGAATACAGGAGAAGTGAGTTCATTGTACACCTCTTGGACATGAATTAAACCCCATTCTTACAAGTTAATTGGAGGATTTCTCAGGCAGGGGTTTATTACCGTACATGCCTCTCTTTTTCTTTTTGCACCATCTACACAATGTTGTTGGCATCAAAATGCCAGTTCCAATCCCCCCAATTTAAACCAAATTTACTCTTTCCAGGATAGATCTAGTAAGATAGAGAGAGAGAGAGAGATGAAAAAACCCTTTGCCCATTTGCATTATTAAGCCCCTGTCCAAAAGCACCCATAAATTGCAACACCCCTCTTAAGGGGAATTATAGTACAATGGCAAAAAAATAAACTAGGCATGATAGTAGAAGATGCAGAACTTTAAATTTGTACAGTCTGTCTTTCAAAAGCAGGGCGATCCATAGATTCACAGACTAGATTCATCCAACTTCCAATTCCTTTATTTGTGAACTAAGGATTATAATGTTAAAAGGACATAATTGTGGGGACCAACCTAAGTGTCCTATTGTCGGGGTGAATGAAATGCTCTTGATCACTCCATCTTGCACATCAAAGGTACTGAATAAATCATTAAGATTATTAATAGCTATGTATCTCTCCAAGGCACAAAATTTATAGCTTGCTCTGGAATGACTGGAATGCCTTCAAGCATCCAGGAGTCACTCCAATGCAGGTGAGTCATCTACCTCCAGCCACGCTCAATCCACTTTCATGCCACACAGCAGCAACCTCACACAACACTGCAATGCAGCAAAGGTCGCTGTGGCTTCAACGCAGCATCCAAGGCTGGCTTGCAACCCAGCAACAACACAACTGATTGCAATGCTAAGTCCCATCCTAAACACTTCCTTAACTGGTGTTCCGGCTCACCAGAACACTTTCCAGGTGTCCAAGCGCTACGGCAAATGTATAACCCTACAGCAGAGCCGCTAAAGGCAAGGCACCGAAAAAATCCAACCTTCTTTTGGGACCAATAGCAATAGTCAGAAGAGAGAAGGTTTGCTAGTTCCCAGTCTCACCCTTCCAATCCTCTGTGCCTATCTGTAGGGTGTTTCACCTTAGGATGATCCCAGTTATTATAGCCAGAAAACAGCAACCCAAACAGGACCAGTTTGGGAGACCATAGTTCATTGTCAAAAGTTCAAATCCTGGCATTTCCAGGTAAAAGAATCTGGTAAGGGATGATGCGAAGATCCTGGAGAACTATTGCCAGTCAAGAGAAGACAGTACTGGGCTAGATGGGGGGAACATGCAAAATTAAAGCAGTCAAAAAACGTTAAAAATTGTCCAGTAGCATTTCAAAGTGTGCATGCACATGAAAGCTTATACCCAGAACAAGCTTAGTTGGTCTCTAAGCTGCTACTGGACAATTTTCTTATTTATTTCGACTGCGTCAGACCAACACAGCTACCTACCTGAAAATTAAAGCAGTGACTTATGTTCTAATGTGCCTCCAGCTTCCTAGACTATGCGCTGCAGCAACTGACAAATCGTCTACACACATGCTGAGTTCCCCCCTCTTTTACCTTTAAGAATCCACTGAATAATAAGTATGATCTGGTAACAAAAAGGAAGGAGGGGTGGGGAAGAAACCTTACTGGTGAAAAGCTCTCTTGACAAGTAATTCTGCACTGACAGGAGCTGCTGAAATAACACAAATGATACTCTAAGGCAGCCCAAAAGGAAGAGGAGCAGCGGGAGAAAGAAAATAGTTAGAGTCTGCATGTCATGATGACTCAATAGCCAACAAAGAGAGTGTGAAAAGAGTTCTCCTTACATACTTATAGTGCAACTGTCAGGCCAAATCAGAAAAGGCCTTCATGTTTGAAGTCCAAGCCTGTGCAGAATTGGTAATCTGAAGCAAACCTCCATCCCCCCAAAGGGGGTGATTCCATTTGGGGCATATCACTGCAAATGTCGGGGTCTTAAGCATTTTCCACAATGTTCCAAAAGCCAAAGTATGAACAAGGCACTGATGATTGTAGCTGATGTGCCTCAGGGCTGAAATCAACACAATTGAGCTTTTAATTTTGGGCATCACCAGCTTGCGAAGCGTGTGGTGGGGAGAGAATCAAACAGAAGTGGAAATGGACTCCACAGGCAAATCTGCAAAAAATATACAGACAGTTTGTTGAATCCAAGCCCATTAAGTGCTCATTGCATCCTCTGCGAGAATGTGGTTTAAATGGATTCGCTAAACCATGCCATTGCAAATGACACTGCCAGAAAAGGGAGGGGGGTGATAGACCAAGAGGGGTGGGAGAGTGTTGAAGCATGAACTGCATGTAGATCATCACAAATGCTCGTTACCAACTTGGATGGTAGCATGTACTGGAAAGCAGCAAATTGACAAAGCGAAGGATTCCTAAATGGCAAACGAAATTTCTCTATAAACATTAGAACAGCTTTTCGAATGCATGCCTCCTTTCCACAGAAATCAGTCTTTGTTGTGAGTTCCTTCCTCCTGACTTCACCACTCAGCCGCTTGCATCCAGCATCCACAGCAATGATCACCGTGCAGAGTGTCCCACAGCAGGGCGAAACTGCTTTTTCCTTGGAGGAAATAGCTGCATTGGCAAACCTCACCTGGCAGAGATGCCCAACCCATTTGCCTAAGTAAGGATCTTCTCTCAAGCTTGGAACTACCGTATTTTTCGCCCCATAGGACGCACCGGCCCATAGGACGCACCAAGTTTTTTTGGGGGGGGAAATAAAGAAAAAAAAATTATTTCCCCCCCAGGCGCTTGTGGGGCCGGCAGCGGGGAGAAGCACTCTTCCCCCCCCCCCCCGCCAGCCTTGAGACCAGGTCCGGGGACAGCGGGAAGACGCACTGCGCCTCCCCGCTGTCCCCGGAGCTTGCGGGGCTGGCGGCGAGGAGAAGCACTCGTCTCCCAGCCGTCAGCCTCCAAACCATATCAGGAGACAGTGGGATGGCGGCGTTCTGCCTCCCCGCTGTCCCCCGACCTTGTGGGGCTGGCGCTGGGGCTCTCCAGGCTTCAGCAAAAGCCTGCATTCGCCCCATAGGACGCACACACATCTCCCCTTCATTTTTGGAGGGGGAAAAGTGCGTCCTATAGGGCGAAAAATACGGTAAGTGCTCCTGTTCTAAGTATCTCTCACTCTCACTCTATCTCACACACACAATGAAGGGTCTCTGCTCCACAGCACAGGTAACCTGGACTGCAAACTACAGAGTGGGGAAGCTTGCAACTCACTCCTAGCCAAGTCAAGCAACACAAGTGCCTTCAGGAGAAAAGGTAAACCCCCTTTCAAGAAGAAAAAGTGAAACGTCACTGCAAAAAGAGAACTAGGAGGACAAGGAGACAACCACTTGAGTTCTTGGTGCCCTGACACTATTGAAAACTCTCTCTTTGGGCAACATGCAAAACAGCCCTGCTCTGCCCACAAGTTTCCACTTCCTCTAAAAATCATGTTACTGGAGGTATTTTGAAGAAAAAAGGGCAGAGCCCTCAGGCCCAGAGTGGAACTGTTGGGATGGAGATCACGGCCACACAGAAAGGCTACTGACTTTCACCAGTTCCTACAGAAGCACTCTGCCGGCATCCAAGACCATACAGAAGCCACTTCCGTGGGACTCGCCTTTTCCCACCTTGCAAACTTCCTATGGATAGCGTTGCTGGGTCAGGGCCGAAAAAGCCCCTTACAGAACCTTTACAAAGTGCACAGGAAGCAAAATTCCACTGGCTCCCATCACTACAGCTCTGCGATGGAGAGAGCCAAATTTGGTGATATCCGGAAGCAGCCGTCGCCAGGCCTGTGGGCACACTTCCAAACCAGATAAACTGTTGCGGGCAACACAAAACACAAGACAACCTATCAGATGGAACAAGACTGGTGTTTGCATAGCAAACGAGGGATGTGGAGAAAGGAACAAGCTTTCTTTTAAAATACCTCGAGAAGTACAACATGCTCTATAGGTAGTCACTGTGAAAAAGTGTCATCATTATAATGGTCGATCGATCAGATTTGTATACCTGTACACAAAGGTTTCAGGGGTGGTTCCCTGCCCACAAACAACTGCAGTCCGCAAGAGCTGCTCCAGACTGCGAACTTGATGTCCTACACCTAGAATCGTAGAATTGGAAGCAGGGTGGGTTTGATTTAAATCAAATAGATTTAAATCACTAGTCAGTAAGACTTGATTTAAATCATTGTTTTTACAGAAAGACTCGTTCTTAATATTTACAAACAGATGGAAGTTTCATTTTCGGAATAATCAATTTTCAGAGTAGTTTTTACAGTTATATCAAAAAATTACCGATGTGGTTATGCTATTAGAAATACATAGATAATTATGGAATTATTGTGAGGTTTAATAAGCTAACTGTTTATATTTGGACAACTTTTCTGCTGTACTTTATTGGAAGGAAAATAAATTTAGTTTTAGCACACATGAAAAACTTAAAGCAAATCCTTATTTCCTGATGAATAGCCTTTGGACTATAATGTAGCTTAAATAGAAAACTATCTTTAGAAGGATTTTTCCTCCAAAAGCATTTTATTTTAAAAATCCAATTTATATTTTAAAAAATCAGATTTTTAAAAAATATATAAAAAAAAATGATTTTTATCCACCCTGGATAGAAGGGACCGGCAAGGGTCACCGAATCCAACCCCCCTACAATGCAGTAATAGGCATGCAGGAATCAAACTTAGCCCACTGAGCTAGCAGCCAAGCCTGAAGCGCTTCTTTTTCTGTGCGGTTTTCTGCGATAAGCAGCAGGCCCTGTGCCTTCTCAACCATTATGCAAAATCAGAAACCAAGAAAGAAAATTATCCCCTTGTTCCTTAGGGGAGCGGAGAGGTGTACCATTCATAATAAGGAAGCACAGCAGCGGAGGGTGGTGGTTTGGAATCAGAGCTCACAGCAGGGTGGTTCTATGCCTCCAGAGGTACGCTTTCCAAGTGCATAAAAAGTACAAGTGGGCTTAGAACCATTAGCCTCCTTTTGTTTCCTGCTCTCTCGGTGCAGATCGGTATAAACGGTGGCCTGAAAGCGCCAACTTCAAAATACAATTTCTACTTTACCAGCCAATAACAAAATGTGGCTTGTACATTTCAGAGATCGTGCCAAACCAAGGTTAAATGTCCTGAACCATGGTTTGGTATAAATGGAGCAAAACGCTCTTTTCCTTCAATGGTCCAATTTTCACAGCCACTTTTGATGGGGTTGGTACAGGACACATCTGCCATAAAATGAGTTCTTTTGAAACTCTGCAAGCAGCAACTTTGCCTTATTTCGTTTCAGAGCCCATGTTTGTGTCCTGTTTCTTCGCATGGCTTCAATTATGACTGTAAACGGCCCAGGAAGCAGTGTGGTATACTGGTTAGGGTGGTGGGCCAGGACCTGGGAGACCAGTGTTCAAATATCCACTCAGCTATGAAGCTCACTGGGTGACCTTGCGCCTGTCTCTCTTACTTTTGTGCCTTAGGGCCCTCATATTTACGGGACCGCCTCTCCTGGTATGCCCTGCAGAGGACCTTAAGGTCCATGAATAACCATAGTTTAGAGGTCCAGGGCCCTAAGGAAGTCAGACTATCCTCCACCAGGGCCAGGGCCTTTTCAGTGATGGCTCCAACCTGGTGGAATGCTCTGTCCCATGAGACTAGGGCCCTGCAGGATTTAACCTCCTTCCATTGGGCCTGTAAGACAGAGCTATTCCACCTGGCCGTTAATTTGAATTCAGCCTGATCTTTTATTTCCCTTCTCTTCCCTCCCCCTCCCCTTTTATGAAGATTACCCGCTCTGAGACCCCACAGCTAATTCTCCCCTGGCCTCCTCACTGGCCCAAGTAGGACCAATTCAGCCAGCCAGCCCTGGTGACTATCTAAAGCTTATTAGACAGATTTCCCCCCAATTGATTTATGAACTTTAAATTTTATTGTTATTCATGTTTTTTTACTGTATTTTATGCTGCTTCTACAATTAAGTGTTTTTTAAATTTGTTGTTAGCTGCCCTGAGCCCGGTTTTCTGAACCGGGAAGGGCGGGGTATAAATTTTTTAAAAAAGGTTTTAATTATTATTATTATTATTATTACTAACCTAACCCACCTCGCAGGGTTGCCGTGAGAATAAAACAGAGACGAGGAGAACCACACATGCTACTTTAAACTCCTTGGAGGAAAGATGGGATATATAAATGTAAAATAAAGAAATTACTGGGAAATATACATAAATATTGCACAAATAAATAAAATCAGCCACAGCATTCTGTTCTTCAACAGGATGTAGAAGCTGGCAATTTTACCACAAGGAAGAAGCATCGCAAGAAAAGCCTCTCCAAGTTAAAAACACACACAAACCAGAGCCAAAATCACCTCAGTCAAAAGCGTTCTTGCATACGGGGCATTCCTGATTCTTGCTCAATCATGTTCCATGCTGGCCTCTCTCTCTATCACAACAAATACTCTTGCTAAGTAAGGAAGGGGGTGGATTTTACCAATGACAAAAATAATACAGTCCGCATGCCAGAATGTCGCAACTTTATCCCAGCCCGACAAGCCACACTAACCTGAGGGGAAAGGGGAGAGAAATCTGTTGCACGAGTTTCCAACGCCTATTGACTGCACTTGTTATGCAATAAAGGCAGTGTCTAGAAAGAGCTGAAGGAGTCCATCTTTAAACTCTTCATCTCAGTTTATTGGTGCATTTCTTCGGATATTTACCTCAAGTGAGGCAGTGGTGAAGGAACCTTCCATTTTCAACCAAGACACTTCCTAGTTTGTTTTTGTGTGCCTTGGTATAAAAATAAATGAAGTTCTCATTTAAGACTGATTAGAGGAAATGCACCAATAAGCGATCTCAAGAAAAGCTCGAGGTGAGGGAAGAGGTGCTACCGTATGAACACTACTTTTGTGGCACACATGAAGAGCAAACAGGCACTGGTGCACACAATTCTCTGGCTGCCACCACAAATGTGAGGACAATTGAAAGACTTGGCTATCAGTCTACTCTTGACAGGGTGTCACCCTATTTAGTCTGGCCTTTGACCCTTGAGAGGTGTGTTTTCAGAGCCCACCCTACCTGTGACTGTAATATATTCTGTTTTTAATTCTGAATATTATATTGCTATAATATAGAAGGTAAAAGGTAAAAGGTAAAGGACCCCTGGACACGTCCTTTACCTGAAAGGTCCTTTACCTTTTATAATATAGAAGGTAGAAGGTAAAAGGTAAAGGACCCCTGGACAGTTAAGTCCAGTCAAAGGCAACTATGGGGGTGTGGCACTCATCTCATCTGTTTTGGGAAGTTCTTAATGACTGATGTTTTAATGTATTTTTAATCTTTTGTTGGAAGCCACCCAGAGTGGCTGGGGAAACCCAGCCAGATGGGTGGGGTATAAATAATAAATTATTATTATTATTATTATTATTATTATTATTATTATTATTATTATTATTATCATCATCTCACTTCAAGCCGAGGGAGATGGCATTTGTCCACAGACAGCTTTCTGGTAATGTGGCCAGCATGACTAAGCCACTACTGGCGCATGGAGGACTGTGAAGAGTGCCAAAGCGCACGGAAATGCTGTTTACCTTCCCGCCACAGCGGTACTTATTTATCTACTTGCCCTGGTGTGCTTTCAAACTGCTAAGTTGACTGAAGCTGGGACGGGGAGCTCATCCTGTTGTACGGATTCGAACCGCCGACCTTCCGATCGGCAAGCTCACGGGGCTCAGTGGTTTAGAGCACAGCGCCACCTGTAACCTATCTTGGCGCCTGCTGGTAAAGGCCGGTAATGCAAATCATCAATAGTGGTAACATTTCTCTTTTTGCACATATGACTGGGTCCCTGCCCTTGAGGAAAAGGGGATATCTGACATTTGAGGAAATTCCTCTGCCCACAGTCAACACAGAAGCAGCACAACATCCCTTTTGCTGTTGTTCTGTGACAGAAAGCAGGAAACTTTTCCAGTAGCTGTTCATCCACTTCAACCCTAACATACTCTCTGACCGCTCCAACCAGCCAGCAATCTGCCTTGCAGAGGCAGTCAATGCACACTGACCTCCACACACACACCTGGTTGCATGCCACAAAATAGCGGTTATTCTCCCAACATGACCACAGGTCAGTCCTAAACCCAGAAGCAAGTCCCACTGAGTTAAATGAGAGTTTGCGGCACAATCCCGTATGTGTTTATTTGGGAACAAGTCCCACTGTGTTCAAGAGGTGTAATTTCAAGGTGAGTGTGTGAGAGATTATACCATAATCTTTACAGCCTCAGTTCCAATAAAGTGTGGTTAGGACGAAGGTGAGGCTACTAAGAGCTTGTCACTCTGTAGGCTGGAGGTTCATAAAATAATTTAAAGCAAATTAAAATGGGGGTGGGTAGAGAACATGCTTTGCATGCAGAAGGTTTTGGATTCAAACCCTGGCATCTTCAGATGGTGACCAGGAAAGAACTCTTTCCGAAAGGATGGACAGCCAATGGCAGCCAGTTTCAAACCTGTGGCTCTCCAATGTTGATGGACTACAATTCCAATGATCCCTAACCACTGGCCATGCTGGACAGAGGCAGAACCCAACAATATATGGAGGGCCACTGGTTCCCCACCCTCTGATGTAGTGTTAGAAACTCAGATATATAAGCTAGGTGCCAAATAGCTCCTTAAACCAGGTTACAGTCGCCAGAACAGAATGCCTGGTGAATATCGAACACTGAATGTAGACAATACTTAGGTAGATCAACCAATGGTCTGAAACTGAATCATGGGTGTCAACTTGAATATGGGGGGCTGGTAAGCCCTGCCCCACGTAAGTGATCACATGAAGTGGCACACACACCCACACACCATTTGAATAGCAATGCCCATCAATTGGGGGGGGGGGCTCAAATATTGTATGGGGGGGCGAAGGAATCTCAGCGCCTAGGAGTTGCCTCCAATGAACTGAATCATTGTAAGAAAGTTTCCTGTGCTTCTGACAACTTACTGAATGGCCAAATCACAGTGAGGAAGATTCAAAAACAGTTAAATTTCCACCCTCCTCTGCCCTCGACGCATATGCACACAGACTAGGGATTCTCATCTGTGTTGATGACCGAGCATATAAATTCACAGGCCAACAATAAATAACTGATACTGAGTCAGGCTGGGATCCTGTTCGTGTGGCGACAGGTATGTGGGTTAAGGTGCTTCTCACTTCCGCGTGCAAAACCATTTTTCACTTCCCCGTGCTCACAAAGCAACTCACAGGAAGGGCATGATTACAAGCGAACCTGTTCCTCACTATCAGATTGTGCATAGTTTATTCCAGTGCTCTTCTCACTACTCAGCGATGCTTCAATGTCTGAACGCCAGGGAGAGAGAATACCTGTCACGCCCGACAAAAAGTATGTGGAGCTACAGAACATGCCCACAGGCATCAAGGAACGTCGCAGCAAGCGCTTGCAAACTTCTGCTTGCTCAAGAGTCCCGCTGAAGTAGTGCAGTTCCATTGGGTCGCCCCTCTTTTCACAGGAAACAGGGATTGTGATGCCCTGTGCTACAGAGTTCGCCCCTTGGGATTTATACTTTTACTTTCCCAGCTCTGATCCATACAAGTAATGTGAAAAAAAAGTGAAAAGGGTAGCATGGACATCACTTTCAACTGTCCGCAAGAAACTAACACACTAGGAAACATCAGAAGCTGCTATATACTGAGTCCATTTGGTCCATCTAGCTCAGTTTTGTTTCTACAGCATTCTACAGCCACAGTGCTCCAGGGTTTCTGTTGCACTAGCTTCTGCTTCCATGGATGTTTGTTTTCTTTTGAGGTGTGCACCCTTTGCATAGGGGAGAAGAGCCATCCTAAATGAAAGCCCACAACCATCAGTTTGAAGTGGTGGAGGCTATTTGGCCACCTTGAGATGATACCATCTCATTCTGTTGCAGATCCAGATCAGAAGATGAAGGTGGACATTTTCTACTCTTTCAATGCCTTCTTATGGGTTATCTAAGCCATTTTAGCTTATTGCAAACAGGGCATCAAGGGTTAATGGCAGTGTGATCCTATATATGGTGCACCATATCAATATCCTATATATGGTGCACAAGAAAACTTGGGTATACTGTGTCCTGGAACTCAACATACAAAGGAACATTTTGTGTTCTCGTATGACTTAGCAGTGAGGACCTTTAATCCTGGAACTTCTCACAAAGCAGTTATTATTACTATTATTTATTAAATTTGTATGCTGCCCTGTCTAAAGCAGCCTCTGCCAGCCAGGTGCCCTCCAAACGTTTCAGACTACAGCTCCCATCAGTCCCAGGCAGCCTATTAGAGTCAAAGTCCAAAACATGTGGAGGACACCATCTTAGCGAATGTTCTCCAGGAGCTGCACACTGAGAAGAGCCCAACCTTCAAGGCAAAAGTTGCTTAGATCCCAGGACAGCTTCAAACCCAAAGAGCTGCTTTAAAAGTACTGTATGGTGATCAAGGGCACCTTCGCAGTACAACCCTATACGGGGAAGCAAGTGTAGGGTTGCAAACTAAGCCCCCTCTTAAGTCTCCGTGCAGCAGTTTGCATGAATGTGAGCTTGTCGTGAGTAGAAGGCAGGCAACCAATGCTTTATTTTTTAATTCACTTGTGCGATCTGGCTAATGCAGGTTTTCCATTCAGGCTGGAATCTGGTTTAAGCAGATGCACGTGGGTGTCTGTGTAGCATCACAGTCCTCCAACTGGGCTTCACCTCTCTGAGCCTTGGGAAGCGTTTGGAGCCCACGACCAGCTGGCGGAGAAACCAGACGGAGGCTGTAAAACCTGTGCACGCTCATGGAGCATTAGTCCCATTGAACGCCATGGGGTTTACTTCTGAGTAAGGAATGCCACCCCCAGAGAGACTCACCTGGCGCCTATGCTTCTTCCGGCTCCCCCAGGCCTTTTAATTCCAATCCACAGCCGCTTCAGGGCTGTTACTGTTGCTCGCACCACGTTACCCCCTTGCTGTGTTTTAAACCTGCTTTAATGGGGGCAGAGTTTGCTGGGGGGGGGGGGTTGCTTCTCTCTCCAAGGGCTTTTGTTTTATTTTGGCACTGTGCTTCAAAATACATTTTTCGTCGTATTTTATTGCATAACCTTCCAGACAGCTTGGCTGGATGGGTGGCTTATAAAATGTAAACACGTTTTCTTAAAAGGGGTTGCATTGCACATAAATCCCTCCCTGGAAAAAGGCGGCTCCCAAAGTGTCAGGGCACGGCTGCCCCATCGCTCTCACCCTTTTCCACCCTCCACCCCCGAAAAAAAAGAGCCGTTCCCCAATTGTGGCTTTTGAGTGACAGGCATGAGCACATTCCTTTCGTGCCCCACCCCCCTCCCAACCTGTTGCTGCAAAAGAGAGAGCTCGCGCTGCAAAGGAGATAACATAATCCTTGGGGGGGGGGGGGGGAGGAGAGGTGCATCAACTTCTCCATAGCTCTTAACTGGCCAGAGAAAAGAGGAGACAACAATAACTCGCTTTTCGGTCTTTGCCAGTGCTAGGAATTGAGCAAGGGGAAAGGAGAGCGAGAGAGAACGAGATCGACCAGGCAGGCGCAACTTACTGGGATGTGGACTCGCAGAAGGCGCTTCTTCTGGCCGCTGCTCTTCTTGCCACCGGGCGCTGCATCTTTCTTCTTGGTGTCCATAGCGGTGCTTCCCATCTCTCCGATGTCCCTTCCGACAGGAAGGTCGGAGGAGAGGCCCGCGGGAACCGGCCCGGCCAGGTCTCGCCTCCAGCCAGGCTCTTCGACTAACCCTCTCCAAGCTCCTCCGCGCCAATGACGGGTCTTTGGAGCTCCTCGTTTTATATTGCGTTGTTTTTCCAGAGCCTTTGGCTGTAAAGAGGGACGTCCCAAGCTGCTGGGGGGTGTCACGACCACAGCGGCTGCTCGGGGTCTTCAAGGGCACGGGATGGGTCTGGGAAGGAGAGGCGGAAGAAGGCGCCTCGCATCGTGCAGGGAAAAAGCGCAATGGTTGGAAGGCGGCGAGAGAGCTAGCCAAGGTGGGTGAAAGCTCCGGCTGCAGCAGGGAACTCCTGGGCCGATTCAGAAGCAGCCCGCGCTTCTGGGCGGCTGCAAAAGTTTCCTTCCCCCTGCGCAGCAGGAGATGGGCATGTCCTCTGAGTCAGCGTGCCCGGAGGGCGAAAGCAAGGAGGTGCACCCAACACAATTGAGAGTAATCGCGCAGATTAATCTGAATGCGGAGGCTGTTTTGCAGAAAAGCAGCCCCCCTCCCTCCCTCTCTGCTCTGTAGTGCCAAGTCTGGGCTCCAGTGCCCAGGTCCGCCCCACCGCCAGCCACCACTACGGAGAAGGAGGAGGAGGAAGAGATGCAATTCGCGTTGAAGAGCTGGTTTCCTTTCGCGCTGCAAAACAAGACTCTCAGGCAGGCAGGCAGGCGGCTGCAGTTTGCAAACACAAGTGACCCGGAGAGGGAGGGAGGGAGGTGAGCAGATCACCCAGCACTGCTTGCGGTTCCCGTTTCGCGCTCTGCGAGCGAGGACGCTTTCTGACAGCTGCTTGCACAAGATCCAAGCGAAAGGAGCGCGAGCGAGCAAGGAAACCCAGCCCGGGAAGGCAGTCGCCAAGCTCTGCGTGCGCGTGTATATATATATATATATATATATTCTTCGCAATCGAGAAGGGAGGAGGACGCTGCTACCGAACAGGAAGTGCAAAATCACGAAAGACAACTTTCTCTCCCCCAGCGCAGAGCGCGCGCCCCGCCCCGCGGCCCACGCCCCTCCGCGCGTCTCCAGAACCAAGGTCGAGCCGAGGAAGGATCTCGGCAGGGGATCCCGTCTTCAAGGACATCCCCGGGGCTGCCTCCTCCTCTCTTGATCATCGCCTGAGCAGATGGAGCCAAGACTGGGGAGGAATCGGTTGACCCAGCTTTGAAATCGGGGCTTAGCTACATAGCCATGCTATATGGCACCCTCTTTAAAAAAAATTAAATAGGGGAATGATATTCCGAAAAGGGCATCAATATTCTTCCCTACGTGGAGCAACCCTCCCCGCCCCCCGGTAAAGATAATAATAGTAATGCTTGGATTCATGTAGCTTGAGTTTTCCTCCGCTGCAAACGTTGTTGGTCAGGGTAAGGCGGCGGGAGAGCCGCGATTGTGCACAAACGCGCTTTCTGGGTTCGCAGAAGGAAGGCGGCTCCTTTCCTTCCCCCGCCTCGGGCAAGGCGCCGTTGCGAAAGGCTGCGTCGGTCGTGCCCACGCTGCCTTCTCTGCCAGAGGCGCGGCCGGCAGGTGGCGCTGGTTGCCGCTGGCCGAGGGCGAAGCTGCAGGCGAAAGGTTTGCACGGTTTGGACACGGAGCTGCTGGCGAAGGCAAGCCTTTGGCCAGCTGAAGCCCGGCCAGCTGTTTAGAACTACAACTCCCATCAGCCCCGGCCTGCGTGGGATAGGATTTGTAGTCCGAAACAGCTGGAACGGCTTCAGCTGGGCAAAGGCGGACGAAGGGGTACACAGCCTCTGCTTAAAAGTCTTATCATATTTTAAAGAATATTTTGGTAAGGGAGGGAGGCGGGGCCAAGATGGCGACGAAGTAAGACGCACTTGCCGGAGCTCCCCTTTCAGTTCATGCTGTAAGTTACTTTGCTCCTACTTTTCTCGAGAAGTTGGCACGATAATGGTTTGATGTTAACGCCAGGAACTCACTCTGTGGAAGCTTGCAATCTCAGCGCTATAAATCTCTTTAATGAGCTTCACTAACAACCTGATTAGCCGTAACTAGGGCAGCTTCCCTGGCCTTCCACCAGCTTTTGCTTGGCCTTTGAAGGACTCTTAGATAACCGAGCCGCTCTAGGGGTCCAGCATGACGAACCTAAAACGTGGCCGTACCTCTTCTGTGGAAGACCTTTCCTTTAATGCCTCGGAACCTATGTCTAAGATCTCGAAACCTACTGGGCTGGATTTACCACCTAAGACCGTAGAGCCTTCTATTTCATCGTTAGAAGAGTTTTTCTGCAATCTCGTGCCCCCTTCGCCTGTTGCCTTTAAGCAGTTAGATTGCCTACATGATCCTGCAATGACTTCAAACAACCTTTCAAACATTTCCAAGCAGGTTGACTGTCCGTATGACCTCGCAACGACTGCAAATACTCCCTTGACAGGAGACAAACCGCTGCTGGATATAACCTCAAGCCCAGTCGGCCTCTCTCCTCACTCCGACTCTCACTGTAAATCTTTATGCGATATAGTACATTCAGTGGAGCTGAGGACTTTGCAGAAATATTGCATGCACTTGGCTGACGAAATAAAGGTGCTATCAGCCTCCGTCAATAGGTTAGAGGGAAAACTAAATGCTCTCACCAAAACCCCTACCCCGATTTTGATTCCGCCATCAAATCACCAGGGACCTGATAATCATCAGGCACAGAGCCCAAGTAGGGGGCAGCAGCTAGTAAACCTCCAACTCACCCCTAACAATATATGCTTGAACATCGTTCACTCCCGCTTCCCCTACCATGCCTGGAGAAATTGTAAAGCTGCTGTGATCTCACTGCGAATGTTGACCAGGTCCTACTTGGCCCAGGGCGATCTCCTATCACTAGAATGGCTGCCAGAGACTCCAAAATTTAAGCGCTTGGTGCTCAAGTTCGATTCTCCCAGGCTTCCTACACTTTTGAGCAAACTTCAAAATCGCCTCAACTGGTATGGAATCTTCCCACAAAGATGCTTCTTTAACAACTGTAGGGGCATTATTGGGAAAATCCCAGACTCAGCAAATTTGGTTAGCCGACCTACAAGGAGGATTGAGGATCACGCCCGGAATTCGCAGCAACGGTCCCTCCCTATGAACCCCTCCCCACGATCTACTAGACGACCATCCCACCGGCAAGAAGGGACTGCCTTAAGGGGTAGAGCTTTGACGGATCCAGCTTTGGCCCCGCCAACCTCCCTACTGGCGGCCAAGGGGGAAGGGAGACCAGGAACAGAGGAACAAAACGATAGAGTGCACATGCAACAAAACCAACAAAACCAGAGCCTAGTGCATCAGCAGAAAAACAAAGCTCCTATTGAGACTCAACTTTATTCGAACGACAGAGAGGACCCTTTCTCCATAGAAGAACATGCCTTAATAAATCGGTTCTGGTCACTACAGACGTCAGCCCAAAGGGAAATCTTGGTTAGACTGGACACCCTGAGAAGCAGACTGACCAAAAAGGTGGCCCATGTTGAGACTACGGAAGGCTCATACACACGGCCTATATCCCCCAAGTGCCTAGTGGACAAGAGGACGGCGGGAGGCGCCTTTAAATGTGTAGATTCGGAAGACCAATCGCAGCCCCCGCTGGTGTATGGTAAGGCAAAACTAAAACAGACTGTCACATCTCCGAGTACCTGGTTCAACTATCTTAAACTCTCCCCAAATGAAATAGCTACTCTCCCAAGCCCAAACCACCCCCTTAAGTCCCCGGGAGCTATGGATAATCACTCCCCTATGCAGCAGATGCCTATTGACAAACTTAATGGGAGTGTTTTTTTAGATGTAAAGGGGTCACTGGACTCTGTGGACCCAACAAATCTACACCATGGAGGGACAGAGAATTAAAGCTGCTGTCCTGGAACATTGCAGGATGGCGCGCCAAGAAAAACAATCAACAATTTGCGATGTTTCTTAAGCGATTTGATATCATCCTCCTGCAGGAGACCTGGTACAGCGACCCCATTTTGTTCAATGGGTATTCTTGCCACTCCCTACTTGCTACTCCATCTGTGAGGGGAGGTAGGCCTAGTGGAGGTTTAGCTAGTCTCATCTCCACAGAGCTTGAACATTCCTTAAAAGCCCTCCCAAACTGCAATTCACTAGCCACGGCAGTCCTACTCAAAATCAAGAGAGATGCACTGGTAGTGGTCAATGTCTACCTGCCCCCCTGCCAAAAAAAATCTATAGTGAAAGCTAACTGGGCAGAGTTAGAGGCATTCTTAGAGTCCATAGAAACTTCCTACCCTTCTACACCGATCATAATCGGGGGGGATTTCAACGCCCGTATGGGAACTGATGATGACAACCTTTACAGCCAATATAATCAGATGCAGGACCCTGAAAGCCCAACCGAAGAATGCGTCTCACGACTTTCCAAAGATAATAAATGTAATTTCTCGGGGCTATGCCTAGCCCAGGTCGCAAAAAGAAGGGAGCTGATGATATTAAACGGTAGTAGGGAAGAGGACCACCCAGGGGAGTATACCCATCTTTCAAAGATGGGAGGAAGTGTGATAGACTATATTCTGATATCAAGATTCGCCTATAATTCTGTATCGACGTTTCAAGTGGGACATAACACCGAAAGCGACCACCTCCCACTAACTTTAGCGCTCAATGGCCCATCGTTTAACAAACCCACGGCTAACCTTTACTACACCCCCATCGTTAACCTGGGATCATTGGCCCCCAGAAGCATTAAATGGTCCCCCATGCTTAATACAGAGTTAACTCACCTCCTCCATTCGGAAGACGTGAAGACCATCTACTCAGCCATTGTATTAGCCAATACCGGGGCAAAGGCCATGGACTCGTTCAACGAGCTATTAGCAAGACTAAAGACCTTCCTAACAACTGAGATACTTAACTCTGTTACAAAGCGGGCAAAGGATCAAGAGAGTTGGTTTGATTCGGAGTGTAGACAAGCAAGGAAACGTCTGAGATCAACCTATCGGAATTACAGAAACACCGGAGCACCCTCGCTATTTACGGCCTACATCTACTTAAGACGAAATTACAAACAGCTATTAAAGGTAAAAAAACAAAAAGCCGAGAGAATGGCCTGGTGTAGACTAGTGAAGGCCTCGAATGACAAAGACTCAACCTCCTTCTGGCGTACCATTAGGGGGATCCTGGGCCAAGAACAGATTGGTCCCACATGCACTGTAGAACCCCAGGAGTGGATGAAATATTTCCAAACCCTCTTCTATGATGACAAAGCTCAGCACAACGATCCAAGTGCCTACTCTGAGAATTTACCATATTGGCCTCCTGTCTCCATAGAGGAGGTGGGGAAACTAATTGCCCAACTGAAAAACAACAAAGCCCCGGGCATAGACTACATTCCAGCAGAGCTCCTGAAGAACAATACCAGTTGGTGGGCTCCCATAATGGCGTCAATATTTACATACATTGATTCAACAGGCATAATCCCTGGTTGCTGGACAGAGGCAGTAATCATCCCAATCTATAAAAAGGGTCCTATGGCAGATCCAGCGAGCTACAGACCCATCAGCCTCCTCCCCATTCCCAGCAAATTGTACGCCAAACACCTCCACATTAAACTAATCGACTGGATGGAAACTGAGGCAGTTCTGGCAGAGGAGCAAGCCGGCTTCAGACAGGGCAGAACAACAATAGACCATTGCTTCGTACTAGCACATCTCATTGACAAATATGTCAACAAAACACGTGGGATTCTATACGCAGCATTTATTGACCTAAAGGCGGCCTTTGACTCGATTTCACGAATCAAACTCTGGGCGAAACTCAATGCTACCAACATTGACAAAAGATTACTATTCCTGATAAAAAGCCTATATAAAGACTCCAAGTTATATGTAAGAGCCTCAGTAAATGGGCAACTAATTGGCCCTGTACCAGCCACCAAAGGAGTCAAGCAGGGTTGCATTCTAGCCCCAGCCTTATTTAACTTATATATCAATGACATGGTCAAACACCTAACATCCCCAGAGTTCCATGCCCCCAAACTGGCCGAAAAATCAATTTCAGTGCTCCTCTATGCGGACGATGCGGTTCTCTTATCACGAACTAAAGTAGGCCTCAAAAGGCTACTAAGAGAATTCTCAGCTTACTGCAGGAGAGATCAATTGGTAGTTAATCACCAAAAAACTAAAGTCATGGTCTTCGCTAGGAGACACAGACATCACAGATGGGAGATGGACAATCAGCCAATAGAACAGGTCAAAATTTTCAAATACCTCGGAGTAGTTTTCCAGTCAACAGGGGCCTGGGAGGCCCACCATAAATATGCTAGGGAAAAAGCATCTCAGAGCGTCAAAATACTGTCTCGCTTTTACTTTACGAAGGGGGGCAGACATATCCCAGCAGCTTTGGATGTCTTTCAAGCAAAACCCTTGGCACAACTACTCTACGGGGCCCAAATCTGGACAGGAAATCATTGCCGCACACTCGAAACGGTCCAGTCTAAATTCCTAAGACAGATTCTAGCCGTTCCATCATGCGTACCAAATGCGGCCCTACGGCTGGAGACCGGCCTCCTCTCCGTCGAGACCCGGACCTGGATAAGAACATTCAACTATTGGCTTCGTTTAAATTTAAACCCATCCGGACTATTACCTCTAGTAGCACGAGACGCTCATAGAAGTCGGTGGTCCAAAGCAGTGCATCAAAAACTACTTACATGTGGCCTACAAGCACAGCATCTCCTGAAAGTGGGTCTCCCCAAGGCAAAAACCATTATCGAACAGCGCTTGAAGGATATTGAGCAGCAGAATAATCTGGCCTATATTAAGAAATTTAGTGCCTGGTACGCTTATCTGCCCCCCTCCCATTTTGATTTTCGGGCACCTTATTTGTCTACCTTAACCATTCCAAAACTTAGGCGGGCCTTTACACTGGCCAGACTAAATATGTTACCGTCAGCTGTTCTCGAAGGTAGATATCAAAAAATCCCATTTGAGAACCGGCTCTGCCCCTGTGGAGCTGGCTACGTAGAGACGGCGTCACACGTTCTCTTGTCTTGCTCCCTATATAAAGATCTCAGGGACGAGACCATCACGCCGCTCCTATCGGCCATCCCCGGCCGCTCTTGCGAAACCAAATTGTGCTCACTTCTAGCCGATCAGAACAGCTTGACAACAGAGAAGGTTGCCAATTTTATCGAGAGAGCAATGAGATTGAGAGCTGGTATCTGAATGATATCAGCGTGGTCACCCGGATTCCTCGCCTGGGTTTTTATGATTATTATCATTATGTTTTATTACTATTATTTTATTACTATTATTTTATTACTGCCAAGTTTTAAGTACTGAGATTATTAATTTACCTAGGGTTTTAATAGGTCACAAGATTTTAATTATATTTGTAATGTACTTCTGTTGGTGTTTGTCCTTTGATGCTATGGCCTGTTGGCTATGCAAATAAAGTTTTATTCAGTTCAGTTCAATATTTTGGTAAGCGCATACCATAGGAATAAACAAGCTTTTTCAGTTTCAAATTCCTTTTTTTTTTTTTAATTGGCCATGTTCAAATGTGGGGCAGGGCAAAGGTCAAACTAATCCAGGCATGGCCAAACTCAGCCCTCCAGATGTTTTGGGACTACAACTCCCATCATCCCTGGCTAACAGGACCAGTGGTCAGGGATGATGGGAACTGTAGTCCCTAAACATCTGGAGGGCCAAGTTTGGCCATGCCTGATACTAATCCTTTGCTTTTTAAAGGGCCTTTTCACGTGTATGGCGTTATACTCTGTGTGCATGTGTGTGCTTTGTTGCTGTTGAAGGCAGAATACAAAATGAGAGCCATTTTTTAATGGAATATACTTTGCATCTTAAAAAGTAGAGACATCACCTTGCCAACAAAGGTCCGTATAGTAAAAGCTATGGTTTTCCCAGTAGTGATGTATGGAAGTGAGAGCTGGACCATAAAGAAGGCGGTTCGCCGAAGAATTGATGCTTTTGAATTATGGTGCTGGAGGAGACTCTTGAGAGTCCCATGGACTGCAAGAAGATCAAACCTCTCCATTCTTAAGGAAATCAGCCCTGAGTGCTCACTGGAAGGACAGATCGTGAAGCTGAGGCTCCAATACTTTGGCCACCTCATGAGAAGAGAAGACTCCTTGGAAAAGACCCTGATGTTGGGAAAGATGGAGGGCACAAGGAGAAGGGGACGACAGAGGATGAAATGGTTGGATGGTGTTCTTGAAGCTACCAGCATGAGTTTGATCTAACTGCGGGAGGCAGTGGAGGACAGAAGTGCCTGGCGTGCTCTGGTCCATGGGGTCACGAAGAGTCGGACACGACTAAACGAACGACGACCTTGCATGTGTTGAAAATACTGTAGATAGCAAAGCAAGAAGGAGAGGCAAGGCAAATTAAGACAAACTAGAAATGCAGAAGAGGCGTGATCTTCCACCCCAGGGCAAGCTCTGCCATTCCATACATACATAATTTTATTCGTGTGCCACAGTTCCACAGTTCAAACCATGCTCAAGGCGGCTTGCAACAGGAAAAGGACACATAGCTGCAACATTGTGAAAGTAGTAATAAACAATAAATTAGCATTTAAAAAATATACAACCAAACTGAACAATTTTCACGTGATTCACAAGATCTAGATACAAAAAAACCAACAGCAACAACCCCCAACAAAATATGCACCAGTAATAAAGTTCAAGCAATAAAATATAACTTACAAACATTTAAGGCAACAAAAATGTCAGCAACCTATCTTTTTTTATATTAAAAACTAATACTCATCTACAGATTCACTCTTCCTGCTGTCTAAAGGCAAAGGCTAGTCCACTCCCCATCCAAACAAAAAACGTCAGAGAGAGCAGGAGTAAACTCTCAGCCAGGAGCTCTTCCTCCTTCTGCAATCTCAGCATGTCTTAAACAGGCCAGATAACAGCTTTCAACCACCTCTTCCTAGATTGCAATGTGCACCGTTTTGCACTAAACTGGACCACTGGGGCAGCCCTGAGCTTTCACAAACCCTGTGCATCTATTGTACACCTACCATGATCTTAAGGCCCAAAGTGTGCTCCAGTAGATCTACTTAAGCATGCATTCGCCTTTGAACAAAGCTTCTAGGCCTCAGTGATCTGGAATATTGCCCACTGACTGCTTGTCCTTTAGCACAAAGATCTAGTTATGGTTTCACATGTACTATAAACAATTTTGCAGCATGTTGGTGTTCCCATGTCTTTGCTGCAGTGCTTGCCCAGGCCAGCTCTGGTGTGCTTACAGCAACCTGCTTCAGGTGGCCCTTTGAATAGAAGAAGAAGAAGAAGAAGAAGAAGAAGAAGAAGAAGAAGAAGAAGAAGAAGAAGAAGAAGAAGAAGAAGAAGAATTTATTATTTGTACCCCGCCCATCTGGCTTGGCTTCCCCAGCCACTCTGGGCGGCTTCCAACAATGATTAAAAATACATTAAAATGTCACACATTAAAAACTTCCTGAACTTCAGAAGTTGAAGGGAAAGACAGTTCCATAGTTTCACTATGAGCGGCATAAAGAATTATTTTCTGCCCTGAATCTTCCAACATTCAGCTTCAATGAGTGCCCACAAATTCTAGTATTATGACAGAGGGAGGAAAAAACTTCTCTCCATGCATAATTTTATAAACGTCTGTCATGTCACTCGCCTTCTCCCTAAACTAAAAAGTCCCAAATGCTGCAAGGCAGGCAATTCCTGATTTATTTCTGTATATTAGGAAACCACTGCTGAGTGGTTTGTTTATTTCATTTGTTTCATAAATTTATACAACATAAATTTTAAACAACAACACCAAGTGTTTTACAAATAGTAGTGGTAACATGCCTGCATCGAACCCACCAGGATCCATGTCTAAGGAGGTGTTTAATTCTGAGGCCCATTCTACCAGCTCAAAACCCAGGACTTTATGTGCAGATGAAAGAAAGAGGTGGAGAAATAAGAGAGTGCAATGAGAAGTGAAGAAAAGTAATACCACCTACTAAGACAAGAAGCAAACAAAACCCCTTAGAATCTGCAAAGTCTGGACCTGAGCCAAGGATGTCCACCTTTGTGAGGCTATCGGGGTCCTGTAAATGGCCCAGTGTTCTCTCTGCTTGTCTTGCCGGCCAAGTTTTATTGAATTGACTGTAGTCATTCAGCATGTTTGCCTTTCGAATCAGCCAGCTGAGAGAGCTGTTCTTAAGGGTGCCTGAGTCATCAAAAAGGCTTCTAGCAAAACAGGGAAGACTAGGCTTCGGTTCCCACTATGGTTTCAATATGACTAACAAAACAGACATTTTAAATTCTTACAGCAAAATGGTTTGGCGTCTGCCTTCATCCGCCTTGGAAACGGCATCATTTTGATCAGAGAAACTGATGGGAGGCAGAAGCCAAACATTTTTCTTATAAGAATATAAAATGTTTGTTTTCTCTGTGTGTGCTGACCTGGAAGTAAGTCTCACTGTGATCAATAGGCCTTATTTCCTAAAAAGATAGGACTGCAGCCTTAAACTTATTAAACTACCGTATTTTTCTATAAGACGCACCTAGTTTTTGGAGCAGGAAACCAAGGGGGGGGGGGTGAATTCTGAATCTCAGAAGCCAGAACAAGAGGGATCGCTGCGCAGCGAAAGCAGTGATCCCCCTTGCTGTTCTGGCTTTTGGGATAGCTGCGCAGCCTGCATTCGCTCCATAAGACGCACACACATTTCCCCTTACTTTTTAGGAGGGGAAAAGTGAGTCTTATAGAGCAAAAAATACGGTAAATGTACAACACACAATCACAAGACAAGGTCACAACAGATAAAAACTTTCCAGTTCCTTGAATAGCTAAGAATGATCAAACCCACCAGGTCTGCAAGACACCCTGAAATGCCTTAGCAGTACTAGTCCCGCTGCAAGCCAGCTGCTCTGAAGGGTCTGTCCCATACTATGCATGCACCTGCTTCCTTAAGAGTTGCAACCTTGACTATGCAGAGAGAAGGGCAGAAATGTGAAGGGACCAGGTTGCATATGGATTTCAATTAATGCCTATGAAGCTGGAAACACTGTGCCTCCAGTTAGCAGAGTACAAACTAAGCAACATCTTCTCCAGTGATTTAGCTTAGTACAAACAAACACTCTCTGCCAATAGTCCTGAACAGTTTAAAGCAAAACCTCAAACATGAAACCATCAGGGGCCTAGAGTAAGGAAATACCATTCCAAAATAAATTGCTTGGTGGCTGCCTAATCACTTTTAGAGCAACCCTAGTGCTTAGATTTGAACAGCAATTAGCAATGCATTTTACTTGCATCATCATTTCAATTTGGGGACAGCAATGTCATATCTGGACAGGCACCAATTTTTGGCATGGTAACAATATGATCTTTCAGCACTAGTACACACGAAAAATACAACCACAAAGTCATTTGGAAAGAGTTAGGCTGAGTCTGGGCCTTTGCAATGCAGAAACCTGTACTGATATGCCAAAGGAGGGAGGGGGAAAGGCAGAGAAAATTGGCACATGACAGTTTTTTGTTTGCATTTCATCACACAATTTGCCCCCACCCCAGCTACCCTTTACATCTGGGTTATGGAAGTCAAATGTTCCCTTATAAAGACCTGCAGAACATTCCCAGACTTCTTAAAATGTTTACAATATGTTTGCTCTGAGCTTTGGTCACACTGTTTTATACTCTTCATGCCATAAGCAAACATCATGACTAGCTCAGCTTTTACATTTTGATGCATAGTACATAGGAGGATGGTATTCTGCAAAAACACTCTTTTTACCAAGTAAAATCCTCTTTTTGCATTACCTTCTATTATAAAGAGAGCTGCCAATACCAGGCATAATTTGCAACCGATTGTACTTTATGTATTTTCTGTCAAAAATTGCAGCTCTCTCAAAACGCCCCCACACATTTGCCTCTTGATAAACATTTTCCACACTTATTTTGATTGCATTTCTGAAAGCTGTGTGAACATGAGACTTCATAACAGCCTTACCTACCAGATTCAAACTTGTCTCTGAGAACTGCCTACATAAAGATCCTGACAAACATACAGCTTGCTTGACAAACATGTGGAAAACCTTATACCACATCACGGCAGATTGGGTCATGTGCCAAGCTGAGCAAATCTGAGATAGGCAGTTCTGTCTCCCTCTGCTTGCTGCAGGCTGCACGAATGGGCCTCTGGAATCACAGGGTAGAAGCTCAAACCAATATGTGCAAGAAGAGCTTAATAGCAGCAATTTCAATACAGCTGGTGGAAAACTGATTTGGATTTAGGATGCCAGGAGGACTGAAGTGGCTTTGGGACTGACACTTCCAACCTATGTGCTTGCTTCTGCATCCTGCAACACCCACTCAGCTTGCACATTTGTAAACAAACACAATATGTCCCCGATGTAAATGTTGACCTGGATTGGGAAAGGAGGGTATGGAAGAAGACCACTGAGGTGGGGTAAGGTTTATTTAAAAACTACTTTGGAAGCACTTGAAAACCCCATGCTGGCATACCTGTATCCTTAGCATGCAAGGTTTCCTGCAGTACTTTGTTCATCATCCACACCAGCCTTGTGAGGCCTGCCATCATGTATCATATTCCACCGTTTGCAGGGAGGAAACTAATGCAGAAAATTAACTAACTCTAGCAGAAATGGTATTAGGCTGATGTTTATGATTATTGAAAACATGGTGACATTTAAAAAAGCAACAAACCGCAGGCCATCGGATTAGGCAACATATTAGACCACAAATGACACTCTTTGGCACAATTTAACTTGGTGTGGTGTTGGCTCACCCAACGGCTATTAAAGTGGCAGGCCCCATTCATTTGTAAGATGGATGCCCAGCTTGATAAGCCTTTAATGGTGCTGCTGAAGGATCAAAGAGCAAATTTCTATTCAGTCAGCTACCTGCCTCCTGCTAAGGTTTGCAAATTTCCCACTTCTGGATTTCCTGATTGTTGAAAGTTCCCTGGCTGCAGGCCAGATAAAACTGCCGTCCTTTTGAGGCACACAGTGGAACTGATAACACCAAAGTACATGCAGCTGGGATTTTGGCAGAGTCCAAAAACTAGCCTTGATCATAAATAAACACAAGAAAAATTCCTGGATGCCAAGGTCCAGGTTTGGGGCAAGTCCTCTTTGGTGAGAGAACCCCAGGAGAGATTTAAAATCACAAAATGTGTAGCAAAGCAAAGCATTGAAGTACAGGCTGTGAGACATTTAAAATGTCCCCTTTAAAATGAGTTAAAAAATAGTCCCCTCTTCCCCCGGCATGGGAACAGACTGCACATAAAGTAAGTTAAAATTGGTTTACTTACAAACTATCCAAAGGTCGGGTTTATGTGCTTTTCCATACATCAGTCAGAAAGGTTACATTGTAGTAAAACTTACAAACTATCCAAAGGTCGGGTTTATGTGCTTTTCTATACATCAGTCAGAAAGGTTACACTGTAGTAAAACTTAGTTTAGTTCCAAGTGGTGAAAGTTCCTAAATTATTGGTATACGAACTCAATAATGGCTGATGAGAGCCATGCAATTTGAGCTGGAACAACTAGCTCAAACCTCTTTACATACTGAGCTTCTCAGGTTAACTGAAGAGGATCAATAGTCTTATTGTTGAGGGAAGTGGACATAGCTAAGCCTGGCCGTACAGCTTACTCTATGCCATTAACCCCTTCATGCATTAATTAGACTTAAGCATGTTGGCTATATAAGGCTGGTTGCACTTCTCAGGCAAATATAACAATTGCATGCACAATTAATGAACCACCCAGTCTCATATTGACTTGAAGGTTCTCCAGACTGTCTCTTGGTAGTAGCTTGGTCAGAATGTTGGCTGTCATTTCTACGCCAATTCAACAAGTCCTTATTGTATCACCTCACACACATAGTGGTATTTCACCCTAATGTGTTTGGTTCTTACATGAAACATATCGCTTTGAGAGTATGTCAGTCAGCTTTGGTTGTCGTCCAACAATCAAATGGGTTTCTGCCCATACAATCCAAAGTCCATAGCTAGTTGGTCAATGCAGACCAGTTCTCTGCATGCCTCTGTTGCACAGCTGTGCATTGTGACCCTGCGGAAGAAAAAGCTACAGATCCTTGTTTATAACTGGCCCAGGAAACAGGACCATTCCAAACATGAAAAGAACTCCATCTGCTGATTTGAAATCCTTTGGGGTTTTTTCTTGCCCTGCCAGCATCTGGGAAACCCAGTTTAGGATTGCTGTCAGCTGGTAGTTTAAGTTTACAGTTTATGGTCCCCTTAAAGTATCTAGCAACTCTTTCCCCAGAAGTCAAGTCCTTTACTCCCTTAGATGATCTCAGTGACCAGCTTGGGACACACAGGGTAAGGCATTCCTTAAGCTTCTTGAAAGAAAGGAGTGCAATAAAGAAAAACAAATATGCAACACAGCCAAAATATATAAAGAGGCAGGCACAGAAAGCAACAGGGCCTGCTGCAGTTGAACTCTCCCCCCACAGCCAACCTTGGTTATTACCATGTCATTTTTTTTAGTCCCTTAAGACTGTAAAGTGCCTTGGCAGAAATAAGGCATGTAAATGCAAAAAGTAAATGCGCAGACCATACTTTTACTAGGGATCCCTGGGAATTGTAGTTCTATGAGAGAACTTTGATGTAGTTGTTAGAACTCTCATCAAATAGTTCCCAGAATTCTTTGTGCCATGGCACTTAAACTGGTATAAAACTGGTCTTGGTCTGTTGTGTAAAAATGCTCCGGGGCTCGCTTCTAAACAGCTGCTGCGCAGAAATAAATAAAAAGCAAAAGAATGAGCATAGCCTGGAATAAGGGCCCATTTGTACATTCACCCTGGGTTTATTTTTAAATTGATTTATGTTACTCCCCACCCACACAGAGCAATGGAACATGACATCCTTTCTCATCATGACACTTTTAGAACACTAACGAAAAGTGGCTTCATCTGCTGTTCGCTTTTGCCATGAACAGAAGTGTAACTTACTTTCTTTCTTTCTCTCTTCAGAGGCATAGTGTTCAGATATGCATATTTTACATCAGGGGTGGAGAATCTCTGGATGTTGTTGGATTCCATCATCCCAAGTTGATGGAGGTTGGAGTCTAACAACATCTTCTGGTCCACAGCTTCCCCATGATACAGAGCATCATCTAGAGCAACCTTTCTCAACCTTGGGCCCCCATAAGATCATCCCGATCTACCAGAACCAGTATTCAGAGATGATGGGAGTTGTAGTCAAACAACATCCGGGGAGAGAGAGAAATCCCGAAGTTAATGCGAGAAAAAGTCTTAGTTGTTAAGAAACCAAGTGGGATGGTGTGTCAGCCCAGAAAGACCAAGCATTCCACATAACAATTTTGCACCATTCCTTAGGTTATGACTCTAGCTGCATCATCACCTTAGGTGTTATTGATAATGTATGCATTTATGGCGTATGCATTTACCTACAACACATTTTCCAGTCAAATATAGAGCTCAGTATAAACAGTGAGTAGTAATAAAATGACAACCATGATTATTGATAGTTTCATTACATAAAGGATTGGGAATTTTTTAAATGTAGCAGCTTCTGTCAATTACTGTTGGTGGAAACAAGAAATAATTAAAGAAAATTAATTATGATTCATAAGTTTTAAAAAATAATAATTATGCCTTGGCAGCTAGGAAGATTAGGACAAAAGAATTAGATACCTGCAAAGCGGACTCAGAGATTTAATATGTATATTTTATATGAGAATTACCTCTTATCCTATGTAGCAAAGAATTCTAGATTTGATGGTGGTTTTACTGTATAAGTAGTGATCTCTGATGTTTTTGGATTATGCCTTTGGCTAGTGCAATCAAGTTTATGTTGATGAATTATGGGATCAGTTTTGCAGCCGAAGTGATGTGTCCAAATATCAATAATTTGAGCAGTGGCGCCCACTGCAACGTTGCACCTTCTCAACTTAAATCTGACGTACAGCCCTTCTCTTAAGCACTGAGATAGGCAGAAACCCATTCTTACTGTTTACAGTTGAGGGGCTAGGTGCAGTGCTGATTGGCGGGCACTTGTGACAATCAGGACAACATCTCCACTCCTCCAGAGCAGGTTTTCAAGCTTACAAATACTGTAATACATTGGGGATTTTGCAACAAATAAGACAGCTAGTGAAAGTCTTGAATCACCTGACTTCTGTATGTAGGTTACACCAGTACGATGAAACAGTAACTGGTTTTATTTAGTAGCTTTTGCTACATGGTTTTTCAGTTTGGAACTACTCCTAAAAAAAACCAGGCTGCTTTGAGCATGCTTGGTTCCAACTTTTCTCTATAAACACTTTAGTGTTTTCGCCACCAGGTGGCAACCACATAAATGTATATTACAAGTACTGTATGTGGGAGGAAAAAAAGGTGGACAGTCTCATGCCCAGCTCTACTATTAGGTAGAATGAGTGGCTGCCTCAGGTAACAGAGGTTCAGAGTGGGGTCAGTCAGTCCTCTAAGCTAGCTAGATGTCCTCAGGTGTAATGGAGGACATGTGGTGAAGTAAAATTCAATTACCACGATGGTCAGTTTCCTATACAGTGGTACCTTGGGTTACATACGCTTCAGGTTACATACGCTTCAGGTTACAGACTCCTCTAACCCAGAAATAGTGCATCAGGTTAAGAACTTTGCTTCAGGATGAGAACAGAAATCGTGCTCTGGTGGCGCGGCAGCAGCAGGAGGCCCCATTAGCTAAAGTAGTGCTTCAGGTTAAGAACAGTTTCAGGTTAAGTATCGATCTCCAGAACGAATTAGGTACTTAACCCGAGGTACCACTGTATTGTGCTTCACCTCAGCCAGAAAAATGAATTGATTTCAGTTGTCCCTGCGATAGCTGACCCTTGATTTTCCCATATGAGGGGAAACTGAAGAAGAAATCAGCCTTGGATCGAGAGACAATTATCCTTTGCATATTTGTTCTATTGCTACTTGAAATTCAATCAGCATATACCAGCTTCTTTTCTAGCATTCAGAAAAAGACAACAAAACACTGTTCATCTTCCTCGGGTGAAGTTCTGCTTCATTTAACTCACTTGCAGAATTCTAATTAAAACAAGATCAGACAGCTTTTTTTTTTTTTTTAACATTCCATCTTCTTACCAAAAAAATCCGTCACCACTTCAATATGGTATAGTGAAAATTCAATCTACCAGAACAAAGCTTAATCATACCAAGTCTTTCCACCGACAAAACACACACACATCACTGAAAATGAGGCCCTTAGCAACAGGCAGCATTGAGGCATGATTCTTTCTTTCTTTCTTTCTTTCTTTCTTTCTTTCTTTCCTTTCACAGACCCCCCCCCCCCCTAAGGAACAGTTATATCCAAATCTACCTATAGCCCTGGGTGTAATGCTTATGTCAGTTTCATACCACCTTGACAGCCATGGCTTCTCTTAAAGAAACTTGAGAATCATAATTTGGAATGGATGTTTAGAATTATTTGTAGGAGACCCTTAGTGCTTCACAGATAACTACTTTCCCTAGGGTTTCATTCATTCATTCATTCATTTAACAAAATGAATATTTTGCTTACTAGAACAAAATACCTCTAAGCAATTTACAAGAGACAAGCGAAAATATTCATTTAAAATACTACTAAAAAAATCAAGCATTAAAAACAAGTTGTGTAATAAAATATAATCTGGGATAGCTCAGTCGGCAGAGCATATGAAAAGATTATATGTTTATTTGTGAAACATCCTTAAAACTAATTTTGATTTCTCCTGATCACATTAATATTGAGCTTCAATGGGGGTTAGGAAGGAGTAACTAGTTCCAGCTAGCATGTGATGATATGGACACACAGGACCCTGTATAAGGATAGTAAAATAATGCATAAGGTGATGTCCATAACAGGAAGATACATCTCTAGACCAAGCCTAAAAAAAACCCCTAATGTGTAGACATATATAGCAACCCTGCTATGTCCCCTAATACCCTAAATGCAAATTAGGAGACATGCTACAAAACCTTTCTTCTCAGTAGGATTGGTGAACTATCTCTTGCTGTGGGTAGGGTCAGGGGGCAATAGTAATAAGTTGAGGTCAGAAAACCTTTGTGCTTGCATCCCTCCATCTGATATTCCAGGTGCCATGAACACCTCCAGGTTGATTGTCCCCACCCTCCTTAGCTATGTTAGCAGGAGCAACCCCACAATATGTATTTATGCTCATATCTTCGTGAGCTGTTCTCAGTAAAGTAGCCTAATTACTTTGCTACTGCAAAGAAGACGCTCTCCTTCTGCACCCTCATTAATAGCAGTTTCTTGACATATCTGGGACTGATTTTAAGGTTTAAAACCTGCAAGAAGGGAGAGAAGGGGCCTTAAAATTGGCCACCCTCACTTAGTATTTGGGCAGCAGATTGTGGTTGTGCTTCCCTTCCAATTTAGTATTCACTCCCTGCTTTTCCAATGCTGGATTTATAACCTGTGTTCACACAACATTATCCAAAAGGCATATTATCTGGGCAATATTGCTGGCACAAGCTATAACTGTGTCCTTATATTATCATTTATTTAAAAAAGAATCCGTAGCATTTTGGAGCATATATATTTCTTTTAACAAGAGCCAAATGCC
Organism: Podarcis tiliguerta; assembly: GCF_965153285.1. Classification (NCBI taxonomy): domain Eukaryota; kingdom Metazoa; phylum Chordata; class Lepidosauria; order Squamata; family Lacertidae; genus Podarcis; species Podarcis tiliguerta. The sequence goes on along the minus strand of NC_139545.1, from coordinate 49,123,939 downwards.
AGCACTCAACCTATTTTTTCCCACATGGTTTCTCTGTCACAGAAGTGTTGAGCAATTGTCAGGGAACTGCCATCGGCAGGACAGGAGGTGCCAAGGCTCTCTGAGGTAGAGAGAGACTTGACACCTGAAGAGGGAACCAGTAGGGGGCGAACAGGAACGTCAAGGGAAGGGGAGTCGGAGGAATGGCTCAGAGATGCTTCCAGTGAAAACAGTGGGGAAGTCTCAGGACCCCCTATAGGAACACCCGTTCCTCGGCGGAAACTGTCACGCAGAGAGTCCAGAAGACGTGTTTCCGTTAAGGAGCTTTTATGTTGGAAACGTTTCCGAAAGCAGCCACTTTCGGATTCTGCTAGCGACTGACGCAGCCATGCTGGAGGGGCTCCGTCACAGGCAGAGGTTTGAGAAGCTGTTCAAACTCTGAGGGATTGCAATTTACACACAAGCAGCTCTTCATCCCATCACAGCAATCCGAAAGTCATCGACAGCTAGCTTGTGCCAGGGAGAGGCATCATGAGCGAACCAGCAGGAACCGGAGGGGCAGCTGGAGGAGGTCCAAGCCTGGAGGAAAGGTATAGGACGTTGGAAATCCAGCTTGCCTTGCAGACGGCGAGGCTGGAAGAAAGGAGGGCTCAGGATGCAGAGAGGGGGAGGGAGAAAGCCACCCCACTCAACAGAAAGATGCCAGGATTGGTGCAGAAATTTGGGGGGGACCCCAGGAACTACCATGCCTTTAGGACAGAGATGCAATATGCTCTCAATCTGCAATTCGATGACTTCCCTGATGAGGAATCGCGAGTGGCTTTTGTAATTAGCCACCTCGAATCAGGGGCGAAGGACTGGGTTAGACCCTTGATGGCAGCAAATAATGAGATCCTAAAGGACGCGATGAAGTTTTTTCGTGCCATGGACCTGATGTTTTCCAGTGACATTGAGCAGGGAGGGGTGCGAAGGCAGTTAATGGCTTGCAAACAGGGAAACCGGACTGTCCGTGAGTACTGGACTGAGTTCACTATGTTGATTCATCGATTGGGGTGGGACTTGGCTTCTGAGCCCATTCAAATGCTTTTCGAAGAGGGTCTGTCTTCGTCCTTGAAAGATGAACTTTCCCGGAACCCCAGAGCAGAGTCTATGGACCAGCTGACTAAAGCCGCGCTAGCCATTGGAGCGCGCCAGGAAGCGAGGGCTTTGGAGAAGCGGGAGGGGAAAGGAGAACGTTGGAGGGAGCTCCGCATTCCAGACATTCCAGAGCAGCCTTTCCCGCCGGCAGAGCCGATGGAAGTGGGAACAGCGCGTGCGCGCACAGTTTCAAACATCGGTGAAGGGCGGAAGAAAGAGGGAAAGGGCGGGAAAAAATGCTATCTCTGCCAACAGCCAGGACACTTTGCCAGAGTCTGTCCACGGAGAAAGGAATGGCAAGGCATGGCAGGAGCTGTTGGGGGAGAGGAGGAGGAAAGCACAGAGCAAGTAAAAGCCAACGCCTGGCTGCCGTCGGGGCACAGCAGCCAGGCTCAAAAGCAGTGAGAGTGCCCGCACCAGAACCTCCCAGGCCTGCTCTAGTGATAGAGGTGTTGCTAGAGCTGCCAAATGGACACCCCCTACAGATCAAAGCCCTGCTGGATTCAGGCAGCTCCTGTAATTTCATGAGTAAGGAGTTCGCAGCTGAGCACCAGATACAAACCCTCCCCTTAAGTAAACCCCTGCAGGTAACCACGATTGACGGCAGAGAGCTGTTGGGAGGAGAAGTGAACCAACAGACTGTTCCCATGATAATGAGGGTGGCAAGACACACCGAGAGGATAGCGTTTAATGTGGCCACATTGGGAGGAGCTCCCATTATTTTGGGGATGAGCTGGCTGGCACTTCACGATCCTCTAGTGGGATGGCACCAGAGGGTGGTCTCCTTTGGGTCGGCGCATTGCCTGGAACACTGCAAGCAGGGGAAGGATCCAGGGGGAGCCAAGATCACCTTAGCTGGGATGGAGGTAATGAAGCAAGGGGAGGTGCCTCCGCAATATGCAGATCTGAGCAACGTATTCAGCGAAAGAGAAGCGGACAAACTGCCGCCGCATAGACCCTTTGACTGTCAAATCAACCTACTCCCGGGGGCTCAACTCCCAGTGGGCAAGCTGTACGCCATGTCAGACAGGGAGATGCAGGAGCTGAGGGAGTTCATTGACAAAAACCTGAAGAGGGGTTTCATCAGAGAGTCCCGAGCGGTGGGGGGCAGCCCAGTGTTTTTTGTGGACAAAAAAAACACAGATAAGCCGAGACTTGTAGTGGATTTCAGGGCCCTGAACGCCGTGTCGGAACCCCTGGCCTTTCCTATGCCCCGAATTGATGACATTCTGACCAGGGTGAGGAAGGGGAAGATTTTTACAAAACTGGACCTGCGGGGGGCGTATAATCTGATACGAATAAGGAAGGGGGATGAATGGAAGACCACCATGTTCACCCCTTTGGGAGCATTTGAATACCTCGTAATGCCCTTCGGTCTCCAAGCCGGCTCCGCATGTTTTCAAGCTTTCATCAACCACGTCCTGGGGCCGTTGCTCTACAAGAATTGTGTGGCCTTTTTGGATGACGTGTTGGTGTATTCGGAAAATGAAGAGCAGCATGTGAGGGACGTGAGAGAAGTGTTGGGCCGGCTGCAAGCCAATCAGCTGTGGGTGAAACTGGAGAAGTGCCAGTTTCATGCCAAGGAGGTGGAATTCCTGGGGTACCGCCTGTCAGACCAAGGATTGGCCATGGATCCAGGCAAGGTCCAGGCGGTGCTGGAATGGAAGACACCGAAAACCAAGAAGGATGTGCAAAGATTCCTGGGGTTTGGGAACTTTTATCGGAAGTTCATCAAGAATTTTGCACACTTGACGGCGCCCATCACCGACTGCCTCAGTAGCAAGAAGAAATTTGTTTGGACGGCGGAGGCGGAGAGAGCTTTTGAAGAACTGAAAAGGGCTTTCGCTTCGGAAGAACAACTTCTGCATGTGGACCTACAGAAGCCCATGAGGGTGGAGACAGACGCGTCAGACAGAGCGGTGGGGGCTGTGCTTCTTCAGCCGGGAAGAAATACGTCAGGGTGGAGACCGTGTGCCTTTTTCTCGAGGAAGCTGAATAAGTCCGAGCGGAACTACACGGTGTATGACAGGGAACTACTTGCCATTCACGAAGCGTTCCGGAGGTGGAGACATTTATTGATTGGGGCACAACACAAGGTGCAAGTGTGCACCGACCACAAGAATTTGGAGTATTGGAGAACAGCTCGAGTACTCAACCAACGGCAAGTGAGATGGGCACAGGAATTTTCCAAATTCCACTTTGAGATTTGTTATGTACCAGGCCCAGAGAACGTCAGGGCGGACGCTCTCTCACGCAAACCAGAGTACTTGGAAGGGGAGGGGGCAAGCGAAGAAAGACATGTCATTCCTGAGGACCGCTGGGTGTGTGGGGCGGCGCTGGTGGGGAGACGAGAGCTGGTAGAAGAAACGGAAACTGACGAATATGCCCAAAATAAGCTCAGAGGCCTCAGGGGAGAGGGTGAGAGCCCGGAGGGTTTTGAAGAAAGAAATGGGGCATTGTATTACAAAGGGGCACTGTATATACCAGAAGGTGAATTGAGAGGGAGGGTACTCAAGCAGTTGCATGATAGTCCCACGGCGGGACATTTTGGACAACACAAGACCATGTGGATGGTCACCAGGGAGTTTTGGTGGCCCAAGGTGAGGGAAGATGTAAAGGAGTATGTAAGAGGGTGTGACCAATGCCAGAGGGCCAAGGGGGAAAGAAGGGCGCCGGCAGGGTTATTGGAACCACTACCCACGCCAGAACGGCCTTGGGAGGCGGTATCAATAGATTTTATGACGGATCTGCCCAAATCCAAAGGGAAGACGGCCATCATGGTAGTAGTGGACCTGTTAACTAAGATGTGCCACTTTGTAGCATGTTCACATGCAGTCACAGCGGAAGAAACAGCGAAGTTGTTTGTAGAACACGTCTTCCGGCTGCATGGCGCCCCCTTGAGGGTTGTCTCGGACCGCGGGAAACAATTTACTTCCAGGTTCTGGAGGAAGCTCATGAGCTTGCTGCACGTGGAAGTCAATTTTTCGACGGCCCGGCATCCTGAAACCAATGGGCAGGCGGAAAGAGCAAATGGCATCCTCCAACAATATCTGAGGTGCTATGTCAATGACAGAGGGAATGATTGGGTCGAAAAGCTGGCGCTGGCAGAATTTGCCTACAACAATGCGGAGCATGTGTCCACAGGGATGAGCCCCTTTTTGGCCAATTACGGGTGTCACCCCAGGGCATTCCCGGGGGAGGGGGGCGAGAGATGGAGCGTCCCAGCGGCCGAACAGTTTGTAGAAGAGATGGAAGCGATCCATCGTCAGCTTCAGCTCAACTTAGAAAGGGCCAAGGCTCAATATAAGAAGCAGGCAGACAAGAACAGGAGGGAAGGTGAAACCATAAGGGTGGGGGATCAGGTGTGGTTGTCCACCCAAGGGTTGCCGTTCAAAGGGGGTTGTAAGAAATTAAGACCCAAGAGATTGGGACCCTTTGAGGTCATTCAGCAGGTCAACCCAGTGGCTTTCAAACTCCGGTTACCCAACCACATGAAATTGCATCCAGTGTTCCACAGGTCATTACTGTCACCGTACAAGGGGGGAGGTGAAGAGGAGCACACCAGGGGACCGGTCTTGGAAGAGAGGGAAAGCAGTAACCATGTAGCGGAAATCCTCGATTCCAGGTGGAAGGGCAATCAGGTGGAGTATTTAGTGGCGTGGGAAGGGGAACCGGAGTCAGAAAACACCTGGGTGACTGCAGAGGAGGTCAATGACGAGGTTTTAACAGAAACGTTCCACCAAAGATTCCCGCGGAAACCACAGCCGGTAGCAAGGTTTAGAAGGGAGTATTTCGGCACCACAGACGAGGAAGAGGAACTGGAAGGATTCGCGGAGTCGGAGTTGGAAGAAGGAACGGACTCAGATGACGAGGAGTACCGAGAGACTAGGAACCACAACGAGTGGAGAAAGGTGTTCGAAACTTCAGACGATGAGGAAGGTTCTTTCCGGGGTTTTACCTCCTCACAACCCGTAGGGGAGGAGACGGGAGGGGGTGAAGGGGGCCCTGGAGGGGAGGTGGATGTCAGGGAACTGCCATCGGCAGGACAGGAGGTGCCAAGGCTCTCTGAGGTAGAGAGAGACTTGACACCTGAAGAGGGAACCAGTAGGGGGCGAACAGGAACGTCAAGGGAAGGGGAGTCGGAGGAATGGCTCAGAGATGCTTCCAGTGAAAACAGTGGGGAAGTCTCAGGACCCCCTATAGGAACACCCGTTCCTCGGCGGAAACTGTCACGCAGAGAGTCCAGAAGACGTGTTTCCGTTAAGGAGCTTTTATGTTGGAAACGTTTCCGAAAGCAGCCACTTTCGGATTCTGCTAGCGACTGACGCAGCCATGCTGGAGGGGCTCCGTCACAGGCAGAGGTTTGAGAAGCTGTTCAAACTCTGAGGGATTGCAATTTACACACAAGCAGCTCTTCATCCCATCACAGCAATCTCCTCCACTTTTGAACTTGCCAAATTAAACACCATGTTTTGCCTCTTTGAAATTTACAGGCAGCCTTGTTTTTGAGTTCCTTTACATATCAGATCTTCACACAGCTCTATAATCTCATGGACCTATACACCTTTTTTCCTGCATCCTTGTTATGAAAAAATTACACACATACACAAACACACACACTGAGCTGTTGGCAATGGCTCAGTACTTATTAGATGCCTTGATTAAACATCTAGACTCTAGCGGCCTTTCTCAACCTGTGGGTCCCCAAATGTTGTTGAACTACAACTCCCTTCACCCCTAGCTAGCAAGGCCAGAGCTCAGGGATGGTGTGAGTTGTAGTCCGACAACATATGGGGACCCACAAGTTGAGAACCGCAGCAAGGGTTTATTTTGTAGTGATTATAAAGGGAGTGCCCTGGGAGTTTTCTTGCTCAAAGAGCACAAGAGAGGAAAAAAAAAGGGGGGGGGGAATGAGAGAGTTTAGATCAAATATTATGATACCATAAGCTGGTCAATAATTAGCTTTCATGTAATTCCAACTTGGGCTCTGCCTTACAAGGACACATGTTAATATGTAATTAAGGGGTTTTTTTAAGTGTATTCAGTGCAGAGTTAAGGCGTAAAGTTGGAACAATTCAAATATTTAAAAAGCACATTTCTGTTGATGTTTTGTTTCTATGGAGTTGTAATTTTATGGTGAAAATTAATAGATTCTTTAAAAATAAAAACAAAAATAAATGCAACATTACATATATATATTTTTCTGTGCCATCCATGGCCAGCTTGGCTGCTTTAATTCTGCACTAAGAAACAAAGTAGTTTAAAAAAAAAACCAAACACCCCAACAGACTAAGTTTTTTTCTGTTGAACCTACTACTACCTTCATGTTTATCCTTAAAAACCAGGGAGGCTATGTGCTTGCCTCTGATCTGCGTTCCAGAAAATTATCAAGTTTGCTCCAACACTGATGTCTTAACACTTGGCACCCGAACCCATGTCAGCAAGAACCTCTGCCAACAGCAGGAGTTACCTGCAGGGCTTGGGAGAGACAAAGCAGATCTGCTGATAGTAGCACTGAAATCTTTCAGTCTAGGCAGGTTCTGAAACAGCAAAAAGCTGGAATGGCACAGCCGCTGCTCTTTCCTGCATCATTATTGTGGAGCCAACAATAACCCTCCTCTTGGATTATACCCCAGAGAAGGCCAACTAGCAAAACCAACAGGAGGAAACCAAAGACTATGAATAAAATGCTGCTGGCAGCCATACCAAACCGCAGCTCTCTGTGATCTCAGTTTGTGTGTGTGTGTGTTTTTTTTTCACCAAGTGACACAGGATATGGGGTAGGCAGGAGTAGCTCCAGGCTGGCAGAACAGAGAGCAAATCTTTAGGTTGTGTAGCTGCATGGGTGAGCAGCTGGAAGGATTAGGCAATGGATTCTGCTTTCCAAAATATCAATTTCAGCCATAGCGTTGAACATACACATGAAGCTGCATTAGACAGAATCTGACTTAGGCCATTGGTACATCTAGCCTAGTATTGTCTGTGCTGACTAGCAACAACATTCAAAGGTCTCAGAAAAAGATATATTCCTAGTCCCTATCGGATCCTTTTATCGGAACCAGCCTTCCCGAACCTGGTGCTCTCCAGATGTTTTGGTCTACTCCAATACGGGGGGGGGGGGGTGCTACTTAAAATCAGGAGTCAAACATGGGAACTTCTGCATGCAAAGGATATGTTCCATCCCACCCCCTTGTTTTTGTGTTGCAAGCAGAATTAATATTTTGTGTTGCCACAAAATATTGCAGATGACATGCTTGAAGGGGATAGTCGCTGGCGTTCATCTGTCTCAAGAGACTGCAGACCTAGCACACAACCCAAAAGATTGGGGAGTGACATTGTGCCTGGTTGTCCTTGAGATACCCTGCAGACACCTTGAATGTGGAGTTTTAGAAAGCAGAGTTTGGTGCATGCCTGGGGATGTTTGCTGCACCAGCAAGCACAAAACAACCCCTCTGCAGCACCACAAATCCAACTAAATGGTGTAAAGTTAGGAAGTGTCAATCACTTTTCCTACCTGGACAGTTATCTTTCCACAAGAGTCAACACTGATGCCAAAATCCAGCATTGTCTGAGCTTTGTGAGTGCAACTTTCTCCCGATTGAAGTGCAGAGTGGTTGAGGACTGGGACATTTGAAGAAACCAAAATGCTTGTTTACAAGGCTATTGCACTACCAACCTTACTGTATGCTTGTGAAGCATGGACCACTTATAAATGCCATCTCCAACTCCTCGAAAGATTCCATTAACGGTATCTCCAAAAAAATTTACACATCATTTGGGAAGGTGAATTAATGTCAGTGTACTAGAAGAAGCAAAGATCACCAGTGTCAAAGTAATGATTCTTCAACATCAACTTTGTTTGACTGGTCATGTTGTTTGGATGCCTGATTATTGTCTTTCAAAGCAACTACTGTATTCCCAACTCAAGAATGGAAAGTGAAATACTGATGAACAACAAAAGAGGTTTAAAGACACTGTCAAGGCAAATCTAAAAAAAGTAACATAAGTACAGTGGTACCTCAGTACAGTGGTACTTACAGACACTTCAGGTTACAGATGCTTCAGGTTACAGACCCCACTAACCCAGAAATAGTACCTCAGGTTAAGAACGTTGCTTCATGATGAGAACAGAAATCACGTGACGGCAGCGGGAGGCCCCATTAGCTAAAGTGGTACCTCAGGTTAAGAATAGTTTCATGTTAAGAATGGACCTCCAGAACAAATTAAGTTCTTAACCCGAGGTACCACTGTACTGATAAATGGGAAACACTGGCCTCTGAGTGCTCCAGTTTGGAGAACAGCCTTTAGCAAAGGTGTTGTGGACTTTGAAGAAGCCTGAAAAGGAGAAATGAGCCAAGAGGAAGCCACATTTGGCAAACTCTCAGCGTGATCAACTCCCATCCGGAAACTTATGTCCCCACTGTGGAAGGATATGTGAATCCAGAATTGGCCTCCAAAGTCACTTATGGACTCACTGTTAAGACCGTGTTCATGGAAGACAAGCTTACTCGGCTATGTGTGATCACCAAAGGAGAAGAGAAGAAAGAAGCTTGCATGAGTCATGTGTGCAGAGGATCCAAGGCACACCTTTTTTGCATGTTTTTCCCCTCAGTGGGACTGGTCCTTTAGGGCAAATGGGATACTGCCCCACCAACCAGCCTGCCTTCTTACTTACTTACTCTCAGCCCAAGGGTGGCAGCATTGAATGCCAGCTTCCTCCTCCTTCATCCCAGCATTTTCCTTGTAGAACTCACCAGGGAGGAGAGCGGCAACAAAAGTAGAATTAGCCGGCTCCAGCTTGTCATTGGCTTCGGCTCCACCTGCAGCCGGGGTCCCGGTCCCCCACTCTACCAGTGCCAAGAGGTACCAGCTGCCACTGCTTTCAGCACATTTCAGGAGCTGAACAGCAGACAGGCAATTGCTTTTATGGTTTGACCCATAAGAAATGGGTCGCAGAAATTTGAAAGTGTTATTTTGGGTACTTTGCAATGGTGAAGGGAAAAAGGGATGATTCATCCTGTTTCACTCAGGCTACATCAGAGCTGCTCTGTGGAAGAGAAACCCATTAGTACTTCAGCTTGATCTCACTTAACATGCACCTAGTAAGACCAGAGCCGTCGCTAGCTGATATTGGGCCCCTGGCAGAACCGTCCAGATTGCGCCCCCTAGCCATGGACAAATTAGCTCTTCTTTCCACCTCTCCTCCAACCCCCCAACCCCCCATTCAATTCACCCTCTATTAAAACCTTTTCTTATGAGGCAATAATCAATATTTTTATTTATAGACATATTTATGGACATATTTTGTAGCCAATTTTGCCCCTCCACTTGCACCCCTGGCAGGGGCCCCCTCACCACCCCCTAGCTCTGGCCCTGAATAAAGCTGGAGTGCTGCAGACATTATGGAAAAAAAACACACACACCAAAATGCAATCTTAGGAGGAAACCACAAAGTTTCCAGAATCATTTTTAAAGCTGTGATTATGTAGTTGCAGAGGAACTCCAGGCATTAATGGGACAATAAGAGCTATCAGCGCAGAACTTTCTCTTAGCTCATGATCAGCCTCCTTCTGTGCTGTGTTGCTTTGGAGGTCCACCTAGTGGATATATCAGGGGTGGCATCTTACCAAAGACTGAAGAGAAGAGTATTTATTGCATGTGAGATTGGCGGAGCAGTGACAAATTTTTGAAGTGCAAATCCTCATAACAACAGGAAAGTAATACTGCAGCTTTGTGACACAGGGATAGTCAATGTGGGGCCCTTTGGATGTTGATGCACTACAACTCATCATCCTTGACTGTTGGACATGTTAGCTGGTCTTCGTTTACTCTCACAAGCAGTGGCGAACTTTGGGCTCTCAAATTCTACAGCATTGTTGTGGCACCCCCTGCAGCGCAGTGCCCAGTGCCCAAACTGGTCACGCTCCCTTAAAATCGTCTTTATCACAAGCCAAGAGGGGCGAGGAGCAAGAGGACATTGGGACCACCTCATTCCTGCAAGAATCCTGTCCACATCTTCAGGTTGCCCCAACTGAAAGTGGCCCCACAGCTCATGAGCAGCTGGCACTCTGAACACCTTCACTGTATCCATTGCAACTGTGGCATCAAAGGCAGCATGGATGCAAGCAGGTTTGTCCTAAAAATAACTCACAAATGAGTTGGATTATTTGAGGGGCACATTGCTCCAATTTCCAGACTGAATCTAACTAGTCCACGCACCATCCAAAACAGCTCTGCAGGGCAGTTCACTGAAGAGGCAAGGATGGCAGAAAAATCCTGCCTTTATGCCTCTTAATCGGGCAGCCCTTATATAGTTCCCTTAATTGCCTGTTCTTTCATTACATGGCTTGGGATCCAAGTCTCTTAAGGACTGCCTTCCTTCCTGTACATAAATTCCATCTTTGTAAACTGCTTTGAAGGTTTTTTTTTACAATCAAGCGGTATACAAATTTTCTGAAAAAATAAAATAACAAATAAATCTTCAAAGGCCCTTCTCTGGGTTCCCCAGTCTCCTGAAGCCAGCTAGCTGCAGACTGGAGAGAAGTCATTTTCTGTAATCATAGAACTGTAGAGGTGGAAGGGACCACGGGGGGGTCATCTAGACCAACTCCCTGCAATGCAGGAATCTTTTACCCAACATGGGGCTCGAACCCACGACCCTCAGATTAAGAGTCTCATGCTCTACTGACTGAATGGCATCCTGCCTTTGGAATGCTCTTCCCAGGGAGGCCCACTTGGTGCCTTACTTCCTTTTTGAAACTTTTGATACCATCTGGATTGGGGTCAGAGTCCTACCTCTGTTGAGCCTTTGGGTGTTGTCAATTGTAATACAGTATCTATACTGTGTGTTGTTGAAGTTTTCAGTCGCTTTGATTGTTTGCAAGCTGCTCTGGGAGTCAAAATACTAAAAGGCAGGCTATAAAATAAAGTAATACATGTACACAAATCCACCAGAGGGCTAAATCTGGATGGAACATATCTCAGCTTTCTGAGTTAAGCCAATGCTAGATGGTTCAAGATCATTTTATTCTTATTTATGCTTGATTCTGCATAGGGGATGGGGTTCATAGAATCATAGAGTTGGAAGAGACCACAAGGGCCATCGAGTCCAACCTCCTGCCAAGCAGGAAACACCATCAGAGCACTCCTGACATATGGTTGTCAAGCCTCTGCTGAAGAAACAGGTGGGACTTCAGGCCCTACCAAGGGTAAGGACTGGGCGGGACATGGTCCTACTCACCCTTTCTTAGTTCATTGGGACAGCATTCTGCCTTGCATGCAGAAGGTCCTGGGTCCAATCTCTGTCATGTCTAACCAGGATGAAAATATACCTATCTGAAAGCCTTGAGAGCTGCTGCTAGGCAGCATTGATGGTGCTGAGATAGATAGACCAGTGGTCCAACTCAGCATGAGGCAGTTTCCTATGGTCCTCAGATATGCAATACCAGGCCCCAAGCCTCTGAACCAGGAAAGATGGATTAGGAATACCGTACCCATGATGCAACTCCTTCAAAAATGCTGCTTTCCTACTTTTGTACCAGGAAAACAGTCCAGCAAAGCAAAAGGCGGCTTCCAACAGAGAGAATGTTGTGGTTATTAAGGACAAATTGTACATGCTTTATATTATTGCTTTCTTTCTAAAAGGCTCTGAGCATATTAGAGGCTGTTTGTGCCTTAGCAACTTTTCTAACACACATTGCCCTCGAGGTGCTGAACAGTTAACAGATGGAAACACTGAAATGTTCTGCCCTCTAGAAACTGTGCAGGAGGTTAAGTGTAAGAGATTAATGGGGGGAGTGGCTCTTTATTCCCATTAATTAATACAGTTTCTTGAATTGCATGTGTTCCTAAGCTGCCTGAGCATAAGAGCATTAAAAGCATGCATTCCTTTGAGCAAACACTGCCTTCTGAACAAGATTAGGGTCCCTGCAACACCCAATTAATGTGGGTGCTGTCAAGCCAAGCTAGATTAAGCCATGTGGAGAACAGCCTCTCTGCTATGGAATCTTGTGAGATGTTTAAACTGCTTGACATTTAGTACTTTTTTCACAACAACAGATTCGCTTCTTAGGTTTACTAATTATCATTATGAAAAAATAATTATGGCCTTTCAAATAACCTATGCCACAAAGGCATTCGCCCCCCAAAAACATTCACATTTGAGGCAAGTGTTTTCTAAAGTTGTGAGAATGGAGGCGTACTTTTTGTTGATTAAAACTCTGCCTCCACATGATGTAGATCAGTAGCTGAGCCCGTTCGCAGACCTTTAAATTTTATTTTTCATGCTTACGAATGAAAAACTTACATTGACCATAATCTTCTTAGATGAGACCAACATGGTTGGGATCTGTCTGTCTTGGAAGACAGTAGAAAAGTGTGCCTTCAGGGGTGAAGTTTGAGAGTTACAGCACCTGCTGTGGCTATAGAGACCGATATGGGAGAGACATGTTTTGTTGCAGCTGGGGCAGATGAAGGTGCTGGTACAGATACAGTATGCCCAGGTGTTTCTTCTTTCTGTGCTCCTCCTCTGGTCACTGCTATGGATAAATGACTTGACCAATTGTCTCCAGGCACTGTGATCATCTTGCAAGGGATTCCCACGGGGTGGGGGATGTTGCCAGCCTTCATGTCACATTTCCATACATCTTTGTAATGCAAAGTTGGTCTGCCAATGAGCCTGGTGACTGAAGCCAGCTTTCTATAAAGTATGTCCTTGGGGATCCTGCCATCTTCCATTCTGTGCTCAGCCAGCGTAGACGTGGCTGAGACAGGAGTGTGAACACGCTGGGAATGTGGCTTGGGGGAGCACATCTTTCTTTGAGACTCTCTCCTGCCACGTTATGCCCAAAATCTTCCTGACACAGTGCATGTGGGAAATCGGCATCACCATCAACCTGATACAGGAAGTCTCACCACAAGAAAGAAACCACATCTATCACACTAGGGAAGAGAGCACAGAACTGGAGATTAGGGGTTGCTGCAAAGGAAGATGAATGCCACACCCTGCAACCACAATAGTCTCCTCAAGCCTTTGAAGGCATTTTTACCGATGCAACTGTAGTTTGTTTTATACTGTTCACAGCCACTTTCTCTTTGTGTTGGTGGCATAGAAATAAAGAAACAAAAAGTTGCTCCCCTCCCCTGTCAGAATCCGGCCCCCCAAAGCTGTCATTATGAGGGAATCTGGCCCCCAAGGAGGAAAGCCATTTCTCACCTCATAAAGATACAAACAGCCAAAAAGACGATATCTAAAACAGCATTATCAACTATTAGAAGAGTACTTGACCTCTTTAAAATGTAGCAAAATAAACAAGAGTTTATATTTCTTTCTTTCTCTCTTTCCAATTCATGCAAGACCTCTGGGAGAGTTTCTTTTGCGTTATTACTTCACGTGCTGTGCACCAGCCGCATTTTCAAAGGCACCCTTGGATTGAAACCAAAGCCGTGGGCTGGGCCGGATCTGCCGCCTGCCTGCCTTAAAACTTGCCTGTCCGAGAGAGAGAGCTGGAGAGAGCAGCGGGGGAGGGAAGCAGCGAACAGCCCTGCCTCTCGTGTCATGGCGACGTGCACTGCACGCACGCACGCTCGCGCCTGCGATCAAGCGAGCGGGACGTCACGTGGCCAACCGTGCCCACTAAGCGGCCGCGGCGAGGCGGCTCGCGGAGGAGCGGTTTGTTCCCCCCCCCCCTTACCCGCTTCCCCGCTCCTCCGGCTCCCTCCCACCTTCCCGCTGACGGTTGGTGCCTCGCGCCGCTGCCCGCTCCCCTCAGAGAGCCGTTGCCGCCAGCGCCTCTCTCTCCCTCTCTCCCTCAGGTGAAGAGGATGGTGGCGGTTCCGCCGAGTCGCGCTCCTGAGCCCCGCCGCCCTCCAGCAGCCGCGTCGCACGGTGGCCACAACGCGGGTGAGTCTGAGGTACCGGCTGCGGCAGCAGAGACCTCCTCCCCGCCTCAGGAAAGCGCCCTGAGGCGACCGGCTGCGCTTTTGGTGCGGACGCCAGGCCTGCTCCCTGGGCGCCGATTGAATGGGGGAGCCGCGTCGGCCCCTCTCTCCTTTCTCCTACCCCCGCCAGCAGCATTCCTCCTCTGGAGTCTCCTTTTCCGTGCCACGCTCGCTGCAGTCAGTCAGCCCGTGAATTAACGTCCTGCTTCTCCCCGCCCCCTCCCCGCCGTTGTCAGTGTTTAAATGTTAACGGCATGCTCCAACGTTCTTTTACGGAACATACCTAACTTAGCAAACGAAGGACGGTTTGGGGTGGGTGCGCGGGCGTGCGCTTGCTTGTGTCCTGCTAACCTGGGAGTCAGCGCTGGTGGGACCTAGGCGTGTGTAAGACGTGCAAGGAATTGCGCTGAATCTCGGTGAGCGAGGAGAAACTTGGCAGGGAGGACCCGGGGAGAGACAGACGCTGGCTCGGGAGCCTGATAATCTAAATTCCGAAAGTGAGGATAGACGAAGGAGGGAGGGAATCGGTTCTTTCCTGCCGTTTTGGAGAGGGCAAATCAACCAGTCAATCAGGGGGACGTGCACCTGAGGCAACAGTGCATCAGGTGAGTAAAATATGAGCAGTTTTCGCAGGCCAGTTGTTGCCTTCCTTTTCCTCTCCTGCTTGCCGCAGTGCCAGGAGGTACCTTTTCGAGATGCAGGTTAGCTAGGTCCCTCTTTTGTACGCACTGTGCGATCGGGGAGGTGGAAGATCAGTATGTACAGTATGCAGAAGTGTGGGGTTCTTGTCATGGTTGTGTTCCTTTCCCTCCCACCTTTGTAGGATATTGGGCGTTGGGAAACTGGAGTTGAAAGATTTGTGGGTGGTGTTTTTTTAAATATATATAGAACCAGCTGCTTACAAGTTCTTGCAACCAATGAGCAAGATGGTTTTGCTCCTTTGAGATGCTCTTTTGTGCTACCTAATTAATGCTTTCAGCCCCAGTCAGAATGTTGCAGTCTATAAATCAGCAGCTGAGAGAAAGCCTCAGTCCAAAACACACTTTTTCCGGGAGTAAGACCCAATTAATTCAGTCAGACTTGCCACTGAGCAACCGTTAGAATTTTATTTGTTTGCTGATCATAATGTAGTGAAGAAAGTGGAACAGGCATTTCTAACGTGAGTTGTAGAAAAGGAGAAACTGGTGTGAGCCAGAATTTTCTGTATACGGAAATGTATAGCATTCTACTATGATGACCACATCATAGATTCCCTACCATTGTAAGACAGAAGCGAATGTCATGGTGGAAGCTCTCGTCATATTTGTACAGATTTTGATGTTTAGAATTTCATCCCTGCTTATATAGGAATGATATGTGGTAGTAATTTTTAAGTATAAGCAGGGCTTTTTTCAGCCAGAACTCACCGGAATTCAGTTCCAGCACCTCTGAGGTGGCAGGGCACCGTTGCTATTATAAGAGAACAAGGGAGGCGTTTATGGTGAGTTCTGGCATCTCTTTTTCTAGAAAAATAGCACTGAGTAGAAGTATCTGAAGTAAGTTTTCACACTTTTTTTTATTGGTAAGAGTTTCTCTAAACCCTGGTTAGAAGTTTTGTATAGCCATGGGTTATTGCATGCTTACTTTTAATAGCTACAGAAAAATATTCAGTTTACTGATCAAAATATTCCTATGCACTGTAGCCTATTCATGTCTACTGAAAACTGAATCCCATTGACTTTAGTGACACTTACTCTCAGGTAAATGTCTATAGGATTGTCACCATAGGCATTTTTCTATTGTGGAAAGCTCAAGCTTAAATAACATTGGAAATACAGTAATGTTTTATAAACTCCCATTGTGTCATGTTATATCTGCTATTGGAATGCCCTAACTCCTGAACCTTGTTGGCTAGAAAATAGCAACAGTGTGAGGTAGGAGAACAGAATAGCTCCATTCTTAACATATCACATGACCTGGATTTCTGTGCTTCAATAATCCTCGCGTTTTCCTTGGCACAAGTTAGTGCGGGACAGGGAGTTGCTTTATTTTGCTCAGGAATTTAATTACTACTGCTGTTGACTAGGTTAAGCAACAACAATCCTTACTATTATTTATCACAGTTACAGTGTTGAGAATTGGCAGATGATTTGGATATCAACAGTGAATCAGAAAAAAACTTTCATTTGTTTCCTTAATATGTTGCAATTGCATCCTGTTATTTTATTGCAGACATTTGTAAAATGTGGATTTTACAGCCCCAGCGTGCATGTAGGTGAGAACAATGTATTATTATTTTTTATCTTCACTGTCACTACTAGTGATGTGTTGCACAGCTAGTGCCCTTTTATTATTTTTTGGTGGTATTCTCATAACTGAAGTATTGTTCATGACTGAACAATTGTTGTGGAGAGTGTATAGAAGGATAAAGTAGGATATGGAAAGGAGAACCATTCTTCAGCCTCTGATTGCTGCAGTAATCCAGCTAAACCCTTCAAAGTCTAATCTTCTGGCAGAGATGGGTTTAGTACCATGTTGATTAAGTACTAGTTATTGAAGCAGGGGATAATATAGGGAAAATTACAGAACTGACGTAGGAAAACTTATGTGGGGGCTATGTTCTAGAGATTGTGCCTAAAGCCAAAATTGTGTATAGTCAAAACATACTGGGTTTAGCGGTGGATGTGATTGCCAGTCTTTTTTTAATGTGTGTGCATGTGTATAGTTACAGTATATGCACAAATAAATAACTGAATAAACAAATAGAGTGGTTTACAGCTGCTTTGTCAAATGTTTAGGCTTCTGCCTTCCTCAATAACCCATTTGTTATTTCAATTGGATGTTGGAAACCAATAGTACAGTTTTAAAGACGCTGAAGATGAAACAATTTAGCAAGACAAAAGTGGTATGCAGCCATTTCTTTTTTAAAAAAGGAGAATTAAAAAAGTGAAGGAAGCGATAGTATTGCCTCTACAGTTTCTTCATTTCCATCAGCTTGCCAAAGTTATAGAATTGGGAAGTGCATTGTCTCCAAAGATGCTGTTGCTGAAACAATTCCGATCTGAGAGGGGTAAAAAAAGAGTGCAGTTCTTAAGTTATTTAAAGGCTGGTATATGCATAGATTTAAGCTAAGATTGATAGTTCACCTTAGGTAACAATCTTAGAACTTTATTTATTGATTGCATTTTTAATAACCGTTCCAGTTTTTCAGCTTTCAGAATGCGGAAGAAGCAGAAAGCCTTTGTTTTCCTGTCTTTCACTCAGTGAGGATGATGCCACAGTAAGCTAGTCTATATTTCACAACTCTATTGATGCGTTTCAGCTAGATTGGAGTATTGCTCAGATTCCTCTTCTATGGTGCTAGATGGAAAATGAACATGACCTGCCTTTCACAGTAGTAGTATCATGCCTAGTCAGTTCCTTTGTTGAGTTCAAAACCTGTAAATCAAGGGCACCAACTTGAATAAAATATTGAGGACTGGATTAAGCTCGCACACATTCCCTCCACTTTGTGGAGGAAAACCGCTTTTGTTTAACATTGTTTTTGTGTTTTGTTTTCTAGCTTTCTTTTGATATATCTGACTGCTGCCCTTTTTTTAAATACAAAGAAAGCTAAAATTCTATGACCTCTGCTGGCATGGGGCCCAGTGCACCTGTACCCTCTGTATCTCCCAGTTGGTAACTCTGCTTGGAAGGGTTTAGAAGCTTTCACTTCAGCTTTTGGTTCTGGCTAGGTGTTTCTTCTGCTGTAAATGGTTTTTAGTGGTGTTTTAAGAGACAAACCTGTCTTGATGCACCTCTTGGAAGTGGTTCCACTTTCCCTCACCTTGATCAGTTCATGGTCCTCTAGGCCTGGTCTATCAACCGTGAAATCTTTTATGTGTGCCAAGAAAAAGGTTTATCTGCCTCTCATTGAGACATGTGATCCTGTTAGGCGACATTTAACCAATCTATTATATTTCAATCCAGCAGCTTGGTCATAAAACTTTTAGTAGCTTATTCAGTCTGATCTGTGATGGTAGCCAAGTATTCTTGGCTATTGTTGTGGAAAAAATACTATAGATACTTAGAAAATTTTAGCAGTAGCTATAGTCAGCTATCTTAATATATTATAAGGTTGCCTGAATATCTGTTTCACATGACTATAGACAGCTTTAATTTTCTGTTTCTTCCTAACTCTCTTGAGAATGTTACATTTCCTAAAAGCATGCATGGGTTGCATAAAAGTGTTTAGATTTAAGTTTGATATTTTGGGTAGAATAACAGACATCCCTGTTATCACCATTTAAGCCATGAGCACCTTTGTTTTCTACAAACCTTAAGCTGTTATTCTTTTAAGGCTAATCAAAGTGCTAATGTAAACCGAGGCTATTTGCCCCAATCTAGGTACCTACAGCTTTCAACTATTTGGGAGCTTGCAGTTACTTTTAAACCAGACTATAGCATATTATGGCTCTTTGGAATATAGAACTGTTCAGATTTTTATTAGTCAGGTTTAATAATGAACCGCCTTTCCGTTTGTCTCATATTTGGGGGGAAATGTTGACAGAATGTTTCCCTCAAGTTATCCTCATGTCTGCAAAAAATGTGAAAGTTTCAGAAAAGCTAGAACTAGTTAAAACTGTGGAAGCAATGATGGTTAGAATGGAATATAGTCATTTCACCACAGTCAGAATTGGCAGTATATTTCAGCTAAAAAAGAAAGAAAACATGGCAACATTCTGATGCCAAACTCAATTTTTGCACTCAGGGAATTAATTATGGGTTGTGAAATTTGTATTTCATATTGGTAATATTTTTTATTTGAGTTGTATAAGGCAAATAAAGCATGGCTTGTGGCATGGAGCAAAGACTATATGCAACATGGTATAAATCTATTTGTACCATACAAGTGGGGAAATCAGTGCTGGACATGGGACTTTGATTCCTAAGCATATCAGTCTTCACTTGGTAGCGGTTACTGCCCTGTGGAATGCCCTCCCACCAGATGTCAAGGAAATAAGCAACTATCCTACTTTTAAAAGACATCTGAAGACAGCCCTGTTTAGGGAAACCTTTAATGTTTAATGCGGTATTGTGTTTTTAATATTCGATTGGGAGCCGCCAAGAGTGGCTGGGGAAACTCAGCCAGATGGATGGGGTATGTATGTATGTATGTATGTATGTATGTATAAATAAATAAATAAATAAATATAATAATTATTAGACCCCTTTAAGAATGTGATGGTAGACTTGCTTAATCTTCATAAGAACAGAAGAAGAGCATGCTGGATCAGACAAAAGACTCATCTAGTCCAGCATCCTGTTCTGTCAGTGGCCATCCAGATGCCTGTTGGAAACCTTCAAGCAGGATTTGAGCATAAGAGCACTCCTCTGTCCCACAGTTTCCAGCATCTGGCAATCAGAAGCATACCACCATGATGGCAGAACACAGTCATGATGGCAGAGCACTGATAGGCTTATCCTCCATGAATTTTTCTAATCCTTTTTAAGACCATCCAGGCTGGGGACCATCACTACATCCTGTGGGAATGACTACAATTGGAGTATAGTTCTGATCTTCTCACTTTAAAAAGGGTATTGAAGAGAACAGGTTTGGTAAAGGGCAGCCACAATGATGGGGCAGCAAGTCCTGTATGAGGAAAGGATACAGCATTTGGGGCTTTTCAGTTTAGAGACTGTCACGTAAGAGGTGTCTTCTGTTATTGTGTCTTCTGCCAAACAAGTGGTGTCTTGTGTAGAGATGCCTGATGCTATTTTGTTCTTTAAATAGTACTGTTTAACTGAGATGGTCTGAGCAATTTGGTTTGGATGCTGCAAACACTATTTTCTTGTATCTGTTTTTCTTGAGCAACATAAAGGAGGAAAGAGATATTTCGGACCTCTGCGTCTCCCAGGAGAAAGAGCATCAAGTAGAATTAGAGTAATATGGCAAACAAGAAGGATACTTTGGAAAGAGAACATTGAAGCTGAAATAAAATAGGCAGGTTGAAAGAAATGCATCTGTTTTGAAGATATCAGCATTACTTCTTGGACTTCATGTTTTGACTAGCTTGCTTATAACTGTCTCCTGTGTCGATTGTGATATGTCATTGCGAATGTCATCGCTGTATCATGATCATACCAGAGAAATTTGTAGAATTATATATACAATCAAAATTTAAGAGTAGCTGTATTTTTCCAGAGTGGCACACAAATTGCCCCCCCCTTAAACCATTTTTATTATATTTATATTCCACCATTACTCCAAAGAACTCAAGGTGGTTTACACGCTTCTTTCTCTCTCCATTTTATCCTTGCCAACACCCTTGTCAGGTAGGTCAGTCCTAAGATAGTGACTGTCCCAAGGTCACCCAGTGGATTGAGTGGGGATATGAATCCTTTTGGGAATGGACTGGTTTTAAGTAAAGAGCTGCTGTGCTTTTTATTATAATTATTGGTATGAAAACACCAACTAGATTATGCTGTAACTACAGGGCACATGCTTTTACTACATAACGTTGTCCTCTGCTAGCGTGCACTTTAATAGAGAAAGGTCAGTACTTGTTTTTTTCACTTTATTATTCAGAAAGCGAATCTTAAAACTGCCCAGCTGAGATGTGTGTATCTGCAGCATTCCTTTACAGCTCATTTAACCAAGTGCTATGGATGCAGTTTGAAGAAACTCTGAAGATGACTTAATTTTTATAGATACACTGGATTACTTGTATCTAGGAAATTGACCTTGCAGTCCCTTCTTGTACTACAGTACTGGTGAGGACAAAGTGTCTCACTGTTAATGACCAGCAGCTAATACTGGAAATTTAGTGTGTACTCCTGTGCATGTCTGTTCATTGAATTTAGTTTAAAGGGGCTTAGTCCTAAATTGATGGGGTATAGGATTGCAGCCTTAGCTCTCTTCTGTTCAGAGGACCTAAATTCAGAGGTAATAGCATATATTAGTTGTAATATTGCAGCATGTACATGTATATATGCCAGTGCAGGTTTGTGGGCAAATTAAAATTTGTGGGAGGCTGAAGCATCATTGCCACTGCTCTTTGCAGCATGGCCTATAAGCAAAATTAAGAATAAATTTCAAAATTAAGTAGGAAGGGGCAGGAACTGAACATGTTTCTGAACTGTTTATGACATTCTCATAGGAAATATACTGTTCCTTGTTTGAGAATTCTACTGAGTGGCCAACATAGAGAGGCCATCATGTTTGTGCTTAAGTATTTTCAGTCATGGATTTCTTGGCCTTGGTAATTAATTACTATATGGCTAGTTGCAGAAACTCTTAATCCACTGCCAAATCTTGAGTTTGAGGAGCAAGTGTTGTGGATTGCAGAGGGAGAAAAACAGAGCCAGGTGTATGTAATTCCTTGTGTAATTGAAGGGGAGGGGAAAGAGGAAGCTGATTACCAATTGTGTCCTGGGTCTAGAAAAATACTTTCTGTAGTTGCAACTACACAATAAGTTAGTAACAGAGACTGGTGACCCAGAGCTTGGTATGATCCAGGGTCTTCCCACCTCACCTGCGGCAATCCCTTGTTGCATTGACAAGGTGTTGCAGTAGTTCTTTCTGACATGGGTAAACAAGAGTGAAGTGGTGCAGCACTCAAATGAAGAACCAGAGTTTCTCTGTGTTTAAGAGAACAAAGCTTGAGAACCCATGTCTTTTCTCCTGTAGGATGAGTTGAAATAGAACTAAAGTTGCTGACTTTTCAGCCTTTGCTCAGTTCAAAACATGGTCCCTGTTAAAAATTAGTTGTTGTGCTGCAAATATTTTAAGCAGTTAGGCTGTAAATGTTTAAAGTTCAGATTATATTTGCTGTTAATGTGTCTCAACCTGACATTTCCAGTAATAAATGAACTTTACTTGCTTAACATGGTATTTGTGCCATTCTTTCTTTGCGTCTCACACTCTTTGCTCAAAATGCTGAGGGCCAGGATTGGAGGTGAAGATCAGTCTGTTTCTAACAGTTGAATTTGCAAGTAGCTTTTTAGTTTTAAAAAAGGAAGGACTCACTGACTGAATACCTATTTTAATCAGGTTCTGAAGCAGATTTTGCAAGTCCTGAGAGGGAATTTAGTTATCATTAACCACTGTTAGCAGCAGATACAACACAAAATGCTTGTTAAGTCAAGGGCAGTAGGATTTTTAAAGGAGAGGGGAGGGAGTATTTGTTTCTGAGAGTGATGCTTGATTTACAAACAGGAAGCCAGCAGTTTATCCAAGATAGAGACATTTTATTGAGATGCCCACAAGGCATTTGAGAATGTAATCTTATTATGTGGTGCTTTCTTTGTAGAATATTTGCAATGATCAGTTATGTAAAAATGCTGTTAATGCTTCACTTAAAATTTCTGTATCTATTGCTGTTCTTTGGTTTTATGGTAACTTGGCATACTGATAAGTTGATGTATGATTTGATGCTTTTGTATAGGATGAAAAATTATCATTCTCAAGACATTATTACAGTTTACGGTTAATTTAAAATAGACCATTTTCTGAAAGGCCAGCTTTCATGAAGAGGCTTGTAATTGGAAATTTTACCCTTTTCCCTTTTATATTTTTTTAGGGGATTGAGAATGTGCTAACAACAATGCTAGGATTACAATGGGAAGTGTCACACTTCGCTATTTCTGCTATGGCTGCCTCTTCACATCTGTGACCTGGACACTTCTACTCTTTATTTATTTCAACTTCAGCGAAGAGACCCAGTCTTTCAAGAATGTGCCCATCAAGGGGCTTGAACCTCAGAAGCCATTTCCTAAAAAGATCTATCCCCGTTTTGTCCATGGGCCAGTACACATAGCTGAAGCTCACCACAGATACAGTAAGAACAGGAATCCATTGGGAAATGCTGCACAGGATCCCATCAAGGGGGATACTGAGATGTCTCCTGAAATGGGTAAGTGAATAGTAATTGACTGCATTGAAACTCATATTGTGAAAACCAGATGTGAAGTGCTTCTGTCTTCCTATGTAGTTTCAGACAGGAAACGAATGGGAGCCCTAAATTAGAAAAGTGCTTGCTCTTGAAGCACAGTGGTTTACCCAGATTAGTAATTGCCAGACATATATATTACTAATGAAAAATGCAGAGGCAATTCAATTAGATCTGCTATTTTAATAAACCATTAAAATACAAATAGATCTTTGTCTAGTTTAGTGCCAAAATCTGCTAGGGATGTTTTGCCATCTGCAAAGAAATTATCATCTGATAAGGTAATCAGACTTGCTTTATTTATGAATGAAAGCCAGGCATTCAGCATAGTGTTCATTATGAATCACATTGTACAGTATTAGAGGTACAGCTTGGTCTGAAATGTATTTGTTAGAATCCACCTTGGTCTGGACTCTGAGGAGACCTTTGGAAGAGCAAGATTCTGTAGGAGGCTTGGTATTATAGGGGAACAGGAACCTTGAGGAACCCACAATCTTTGAGGGATTGCAGAATCTGCAAAGAAATCTCAAAGAAACATCCCAGCCAAGGAACTAAGTGCCCCCACATTCTCTGCCCCCCTCTTTCTCTCATAATTGAAGGTGGTGGTGGTGGGCCAATCTGGAAGCCCAGAACTGGCAACAGTGAAGCCCTACAGCATCTCATATAGCCGCTTATGGTCTCTTTACTGTAGTTCCACCTATGATAAGGGGAAATGAGTGTAGTCCCTGAAATAAGACCCAACTGAGAATGAGGAAGGGGCTTAGCAGTCACTACTACAGAATTGTGTAGCCTCTGTCTGGTGCCTTGTAGAATAGCACCTTTTCTTCACAGAGCCAGTTGTACTCTGCACCTGGGTCCCAACCTCAATTTCCTTCTTATTTCCTCAGGGTGTGGAACCTATTCAACATTAACCAATGCATGTAGAATGCTCTTACTGCATATAGCTCTCAGAAACATATTTTTGTCCAGTAGGTTCTTCTTCATGAAATTGGAGAAGCTAAACATTCTTATTTACTTTTTTGATCACGCTTTCCCTGAATGCTTGCTTCATAGTGAATGAACTGAAGATGCCTATTGGCTTTGACTGTTAAGAAGATTAGGTTACATGACCCACAAGCTGTATGCAATTTTAGTTGCAGCAAGGAGAGAATAGGCTTTGTAAAATAGGGAGGAAAGCTTAGAATCATTTCCAAGATGCATTCCCTCTTTTAAAAAGAGTCTTTTTCTAGAATAGGCAGGGCCCAGGTTCATTCTCCAGAGTTTTCAAACTAAAGGTGCTTGTTTCTAGTCCTCAGGTGTGCAAGAATAGGTAAGAGGTCACAAAAATAATAAAGAATTTGAACTCGTTGCATGCTGCTTTCTAAACCTTTGTACTATGCCCCCCCACCGGTTTGATTTGATTTTTCTTTTTGTGCTGCATGATCCACCGGTTTCAATATGTTTAGTGAAAAATAAAACAAACTAGCTCTAGTCTTCTGGACTGAAAATGTGTTGGACAAGTGTTGTTAAGGATGTACACGTAGATGCGTTTTCTGCACAACTGGAACATCTAGAAGGAGCAAGTTTAGAAAAAAAAGAAAAGAAAAGGGAAAAGAAGAGAAGAGAAAAGAAAAGTGGTGTGGAGTATTCTATGCCCATTGATGCCATTTTTTCCCTTTGCACTGTGCAATCTGTTCTTTGCCTACTATGCTCCTGCCTGTCATATGGGCAAGTGAGGTTAACGAGTGGTTAGCGTAGACTAGGTGTATTGAATCAACATGCAAGCACAGCCATGTCTCCTCTGAAATCCCATGCAGCTATATCACTGGGGACTACTTAAAATTATTGAGCCCAGCTTTGCATAATTGTGTGTGTATTTTAGTCTTGTGCCTCCTACATTCTTGCTATCCTTCTCCCCCACTCCCTCCTGCCCCAAAAAGCAATACAGTGGTACCTCGGGTTAAGTACTTAATTCATTCCGGAGGTCCGTTCTTAACCTGAAACTGTTCTTAAGCTGAAGCACCACTTTAGCTAATGGGGCCTCCTGCTGCTACCATGCCGCCAGAGCACGATTTCTGTTCTCATCCTGAAGCAAAGTTCTTAACCTGAGGTACTATTTCTGGGTTAGCGGAGTCTGTAACCTGAAGCGTATGTAACCCAAGGTACCACTGTATTCCAGCTACCTCTTCTGGCTCTCTTAAGACTTGAAAAGAGAGCTTCATTAGTACCATAGTAGTATGGTAAATACTGCACAAATATTGCTATAAATGCCTTGAGCTTAGATAGGCCATCCTGTTTAGCAGTGAGACCTCCTCATTAGTCTTTCCCTGGGCCAGGAAATGAGAATGGAGCAGTAATTTGAATTGGAATATATCATTAGCTGAACACGTAAGTTTAAGAAGTTGATCATTGGCAATACATACATTAGACAGTGAATTGATTTTGGCACATTCTCCGTTGCAGGTATGATTTTTAATGAACAAGACCAGGAAGTGAGAGACTTGGGCTATCAAAAGCATGCTTTCAATATGCTCATCAGTAACCGGTTGGGATATCACAGAGATGTGCCAGACACAAGAGATGCAAAGTATGTTTCTGCATGTTCTCGATAAAGTGAATGCTTTGTTTCAAGAGCCCAATGGTGAAGATATAGCAAAAAAGTCCAACAGAATGATGGGCAGTGGGAAGGATGGGGCTTGTATGTTGCAGCGATGCCTTTGGCAGTGTGCCTATATATATTCCTACATATACTGGGGGGGGGGGGGAGATTCCATTAGGGAGCTGTCTAACTGCTTTGAGAAGGTGAACATGGAAGGAAATAGCACCTAAAGAAAGGGCTCAGTGCTTTGCAAAAATGGCTTAGTCCTGCAGAAAGGGAAAGTCAGAAGGTCAAGCATGGGAGCATCAAGCATTTTACGGTGTTTGTAGGCATGCATATGGTTGGTTTAAATTTTAATCAGAACTACCACAGGGGAGGCACTTTTTGCATTCCTGTATGGCTCCTCTGAGATGGAGTCCAGGGCACTTCATATTGTGAGTGGAGTGCATGCTATACATCTTGAACAGCAACAGTCTTAAGTGTATTACTTTACTTTCTCCCATAGGATTCCCCCCCCCCATATTTTCTTCATGGGGGGAGAGCAGCTTTGGCCCTTCCCCCAAAATCTGGCAGCTGATTTATTCCCTCCACCCAATAGAACTTGACTCTGAAAAATGTCTATTTCATAGCCCTGTCCTGGGTTCTATTTCTAAAGAAAGAAAAAGGATATACATGTGACGTAGTTTTTTCATAAAGTAAACATTTTTCTTCCAGTCCTCTACAGATTTAAGGTCTCCTCAGAGTTGTCGAATGAGCATATTTCCCCCCAAATAGAGAGCTGATGGAAATGAGAGAGGATGAGAAGTAAGAAATTCAGACCATACCAGAAATTATATTAAGAAAGGGAGTGATTCAGAAATAACATGGTTTTGAAAATAATTTCATTTTTGTATTTACATTGGCAAAATATGCATAACATGTAGAATTGCTTGACGGTT
The DNA here is from genome assembly GCF_965153285.1 of Podarcis tiliguerta. Taxonomy (NCBI): domain Eukaryota; kingdom Metazoa; phylum Chordata; class Lepidosauria; order Squamata; family Lacertidae; genus Podarcis; species Podarcis tiliguerta. Next base: position 49,097,459 of record NC_139545.1, on the reverse strand, counting down.
CTTGCTGTGCAGTATGCAAGACAAATATGTATTTTTATGTTGCTTAAAGTGCTTAACTTTGGCTGGATTGTGCCCTTTGTGTGTGAAGTTCTTTGCAATGTAAAATCTGATAATCAGTATGGCATTGCTATCCATACAGAATTTAAAAATTCAGAACCAACTTTTAACATATGCATGCACAAAAGGCTGTCTTCCTTTCTCTTGTAATGCAGCTATATATTGTGTACCTTGAGAAACCAATCTTTTCATTTCAAATTAAATATCCAGATTTGTGAAACAGCCCTAATAGTTGCTGATCACTGAATATTTTGTTTTTTGAGCTTTGATTTTGGCTTTGTCATGATCCTGTTGTAATGCGTAGGTTCAAAGATCTCACTTAAAAGGCCTTTATCTCCTTATTAGGATAGAGTGAACATTGAGTTCATTCTTGACATCATTCTGTGTTTTAAGTATGGTTGTGAACAGGGCTGCAAGATACTTTGCAAAACTTAGTAACCTGTATAATTTTCTAGAAGCAATATTGGAGAGAAGGAAGGAAAAATACAGCTCCCTTTCCTGCTTTCCTTTGATTCAGTGTTTAATTGAGAATTCCTAGGACTCAAGCTTAACTGGAAATTAGATATACAATCTTTTTTTTTTTTTCATCAATACTGTTACATATTTTCTCTAAGCTATAGAATTGTAAGAGGTTCTGTATTATAGGAAGCCCTACTTGTACGTACAGGGGTCAATAAAAGTAAAAATGAGCCGTGGAAATTGCTGAATATGAGGAATAGCTTGAACAAGGGGCAAAGAATGAAATAGAAAGGGAAAGATATTTGGGTCTTAGAAAGACATGCAAATGGATAGGGAAAAAAGCTGTGGAAAAAATTAAAGAATAGTGTTTAAAGTTTTAAGGAACAGTAAAGTAGGGAAGAAGGGAATTAAAAGGGGAAAGAGCATATATTCTTTGCATGCTGAAAATCTCTGAATCAAGTACTGCCACCTCTAGGTAGCACTGGGGAACACCCCTGTCTGAGATGCTGCTGTAGTTGGTGTGGAGTATATTGAATGAGATGGATCAGTGGTCTGACTCTGTATAAAGCAGCTTCATATGTGTGTTAGAAGGATATCAGGATTAGAAAGGTATTGCAGTGCTGAAAGAAAAATTAAATGGGGAAAGGAGGAGGTTGAACGAAATGTAAGGTGAAGAAAGGGCTATGAATGGAAGGAGCAAAGGAAGAAAATGAGTGGGGTGAGGTGGGGAAGGGACTGGATTTTGAATAACTTATCTGTGGAGGCATTAGAGATAGGATGACTGTGTTCCCTAAGTTTCCTGTTTTCATTATCTTTTAAAAAAAGTTAGTGGACAAATGTAATGCAGAGGAAGAATTGTAAAATATGCAGATTTCAGTTTCTTCAAACAAGCACGCACAGTAGAGGGATAAATCTGCATCCTCTACAGAAAACAAAATCCTGTATTCCTCAGCAACTGAATTGCCAGATTCCTTTTTTAGGTGCCAGTGATTCACAGGGCATATGGTTTCTTAAACTCATGAGTAAAAGAGATTCTGTGGGGGAAACAGCTACACGCATATTGCATGGTTATTATAAAAGGGAGGGTGCAGCTTCTATTTTGGTATTATATGGGATGTTCGTGAAATATTAGCAACATTCTTTGAAAACCATGTGTGCTTTTTCTTTCTTGCAGGTGTAAAGAAAAAAGTTATCCTCATGATCTGCCCTATGCTAGCATTATAATTTGTTTCTATAATGAAGCATTCTCTGCCTTGCTTCGGACAGTGCATAGCGTTTTGGACCGCACACCATCTAATCTTCTCCATGAAATTATCTTGGTGGATGACAGTAGTGAATTAGGTGAAAGACTCTTGCATTATATGCTAATTTTGTGCAGTGTAGTCTAAGGATACTTGGACTACTGACAGATTACTAAATGCCGTCTTACTCCCCTTGCCTTTTCTTACTCTAGCTGATCTGAAAGAAGAATTGGATGCTTACCTAACAAAAAATCTTCCGAACAATATAAAGCTAGTCAGAAATGAGAAGCGAGAAGGGCTAATTCGTGGGAGAATGATTGGAGCTTCCCATGCTACAGGTAATGTCCTTTATATCTATGAATTCAAGTAGTCCCTTTGTTTGTTCAGTACTTCTAAATCATGATGGTTTGTCCAAATTGCTTGTGACTTTAATACATTTAATGTATAAAGAAAAATATGAAACTTCTCATAGTAAATGCTCCTTGATCAGCTTTCAAGCAAAACAACACTACTCCTACTACTAATTTATAATTTATACACCGCCCATCTGGCGGGGTTTCCCAAGCCACTCTGGGCAGCTTCCAGCCGAATACAGTGGTACCTTGGGTTACAGACGCTTCAGGTTACAGACTCCTCTAACCCTGAAATAGTACCTCGGGTTAAGAACTTTGCTTCAGGATGAGAACAGAAATCGTGCTCCGGTGGCGCAGCGGCAGCAGGAGGCCCCATTAGCTAAAGTGGTGCTTCAGGTTAAGAACAGTTTCAGGTTAAGAACGGACCTCCAGAACGAATTAAGTTCTTAACCCTAGGTACCACTGTATTAAAAACACAGTGCAGCATTAAACATTAAAAACTTCCCTAAACAGGGCTGCCTTCAGATGTCTTTTAAAAATACATCATTAAAATGAACAAAAAATAAGTCAGCAAAATACATAGCACATCCCTGGATTCAAAAGCAAATAAAAGTCTGTTGCTGAGAATACCACTGTTAGTCACAGGTAGTAGATAAGAAATATAATTCTTTCACAGTCTCAAATTTTAATATGTATGCTTCTTCCTGTTATTTCCTGATGGTTAAATATTCTGTAGGTAGTTGTCAGCATCAGTATGGAACCTGAATACTTGTGAAGGGGTCAGACTATAGTGAACCGCCATTTGGAAAATAGGGTGGACACTCAATAATAGTGTAGTTGGCTATCTCTTCTCTATTTTAACTTACTTAAAAATGGAATCTCTCTTGCTGTCCAGGAACATTCCACTTCTGCTCATGGTGAGGAAAGCAGGGAAGGGGCAAATCTGAGGTTGGCTTCTAATCTTGAGTGTATTAAGCCTGGGAAGTAATGTCATAACAATCCCCTTGTTATAAAAGGTTTTTATTTTGCCATAATATGCACCAGTTGTGAAAACCAGGGTTTGTGAAATGCAGTAAAACAACTGTGGCTTGTCTTTCTTTCCCCAAAAGGGACTAACTAATCTGGCCCTAGCTCACTACATGTTGGTTGGCAGTTAAATTGTTTCCATTATGACAAGGCATCTTATTAAAGCTGTTTACAAATACCCCATTCATACTGATTCACAGTCATCTCCCCAGAGAGATTTGTTGTGGCTATAACATTTAATTAGGTTAAAGTATCTTTTTGATAATCTTTATAATCAGCCCTCATTGTGCATGAACAATAATCAGTGTTGAATCAGGAAAGCTTGTGTTATAATTTGTAATGATGATCTAAGCTCCTCCTAATTAATGCGTGTTAATCATCTACATTAATGCAGTATAATTACATTGAAGTTCCGAACATGCAGCAGTACTTGTTCAGCTTTACTATTTGAGCTCAGTGCTGCAGCTTGTGAATAGCTTCCCTAAGCTATACCCAGTGAAGTAGGAAAAATTTATAGCTATAATTGGAACACCTAACTGCCTTTTTAGAATGGAATTTCCTGAGTTTCTGATTTCCAACCTTGGCTTTCATTTAGGAATAACTTCTAAGTTTTTATTGGGCTTTTAAAAACTCATAATTGCATCTTTTTTACTGGCTACCCGCTTGGCCTTGTTTATGACTCATAATTGTAATGGATGACTCTTATGATCATTAGTATAGTTTTTATCATTTTAGCCTCCTGAGAGCATTCATGATGAAGGCTGTGGGTTACAAGTTATATAAATAATACTCTTGGCGATTCCACACCCGCCCCGCCCCCAAAATCTGAAGGATGCTGTAACTTAATTTCCCTAGAAAAAGTACTTGATATAAGAAATGAAACTATTAGCCCACTTATTATTACATTATTAGTATCCAGATAATTGCTACAATTTAGGTCACCACCCTCTCACTCCATGTGTTTTCCAACAAGACAAGGTCTGTGGCTATTTGAGTTGTGTGTTTGTAGTTATTCTAAAATTGATTTCTTGAACAGGAAGAAATCCTGTTTGAGGCAAGTTTTATTGAGTATTATAATGTGTTCTGATATTTGTATTATAATGTGTTTGGGGGTGTCTTCTGTCTGATCAGGTGAAAATTGATTTAAATGTCATGGGGGATCTTAACTGACACCTGAAGAGGGGGTAGAGATAAAACGCTCATTATGCATAGAAGGGTAGAATATATCCATTATCTAACTGCTGGCTGCAGGTGCAGAATTCCTAGTTAGACATGTGATTGGCTAAGGCCAGACCTGGGGTGGGGCAGGAGTCAGCCCATGTTGGTTGGCGCTTGATGTTCATAGGGAACAGCCCATAGAAGAAGACTATAGAGGAGGAGCTGAGAGGAAGGCAGCATAGTTTGGTGGCCAAAGACTTGCTGCGGTAGGTGAGTCACTTGGCTTAGCTAAATGAATGAGAGGGGTGGGATCTGTCTACAGCAGTGAGGTAGAAGAAGTGAGAAGCAGTTTAGAATGGTAGGCTCTGGATTCCGGGTGGAGAGTCAGAGGAAGATTCCAGGACACGGTTAAGCAGGATGGTGTAGATACAAGGGCAGTCTGGCAAAAGGGTTTTAACAAGGTAACCTAACTGCTTCCTCAGAGCTGCCATGGTTTAATAATGGTAGTGTAAAATAAGCAGTTGATATTTAAAGTGGCAGTAACAACTTAGCAAATGCATACTTATTTAAAGAGAGAGTACTAAGCTAAAGCAACCACATAAGCTTGTGCACTACATACTCTTGTAGTAAATAAACATTAATATTTTTGTAAAATATTGTAGTTATCTGTCAGGCTTTGCACCATGTCTATATCCCAGTTACCAGGGCTGTTGATAAGTTAAGCGTTCAAACGGGATAAGTGATATTATATGGTGGTTGCAGTACGAGTTTAGGAAAACCATTGGAGTGGAAGTTGGGGTTTGTTAATAGAATAAGTAAAGAATCACACACACACCCAACTGAAGTTTGAAAGGCCCAATTCTTGTATATAGCCACATAGATGGGGGAATCCCTCAAAAAGTAATCATGAGATAATCCATCCCAACTGTAGTGTGATAGAGTTCTGCCTTTTTAAAAGAAAGAAAAGTGGAATTACCTGGATGTAGCAAGTACTTGAGATTTCCCCATCACGCTGCTGTGTTTCATATTGTTTTCGTCTCTCTGCTACAGTGGAATATGTCTAGAATAATGAAAATATGTAACTCTGACTCTGATTGCCTTGCTTTTTGTTCTCTGTTCTTATTGTGCTTCTTTTTTCTCAGGGAAGGTACTTGTGTTTCTGGACAGTCACTGTGAGGTGAATGAGCTGTGGTTGCAACCTTTGCTGACACCCATCCAGGAATCACGGAAAACAGTGGTTTGTCCTGTCATTGATATAATTAGCGCTGACACGCTTACCTACAGCTCTTCCCCAGTTGTCCGTGGAGGGTTCAACTGGGGTCTGCACTTTAAATGGGATCTTGTTCCTTTGTCAGAACTGGAAGGCCCTGAGGGAGCCACTTCTCCAATCAAGTAAGATTTATTTATATTATAACCCACACTGCATTGTTCACACAGAGTGAGAAACATTAAAATACAATAAAACAATATTTCATTTAAAGACAACTTGATGTAAACAAAGACAATAAGCTAGCAGCAAAGCTGCTACATAATATGCTATGTAGTAAGATACCTTCTCTAAGTACCATATGCTAAAGAACATACCATATTATGAAGGGAGTACCGTATATGCAACCATGTGCTCCTTCAAGGAAGGGGAAGATAAAAAAAAGTGGGATACAACTGCTTCAACACTCATCTTTAGGTGTGAACACTTAAACTGAAAAGAAGAATGAAGAAAAGGGATAGCCAATTGATGCAATGAGCTGTACTAGCAAATGTCAATAATTTTCTTTGGAGAAATCTCTTTCAACATCTAATTTTTAACAGAAAAGTTGAAACCAGAATTTCAGCAAAGCTGTTAATGAGTTGATATCAACATATACCGTATTTTTCGTCCCATAGGATGCACCGGCCCATAGGACGCACCTAGGTTTTTTTTTTGGGGGGGGAATAAAGGGAAAAAAATTGCCTTTATTTCCCCCCCAAAACCAGGTCGGGGAATCCAAACCAGGTCAGGGAACAGCGGGATGGCGGCGCTCCGCTTCCCCGCTGCCCCCCGAGCTTGTGGGGCTGCCCGATGTCTGCCCGAAGCGCGGGGCCCCGTGCTCCGTGCAGCAGGCTGCTATCCACAGCCTAGGGAGCCCTGCGGGAATTCCCGCGGGCTCCCCAGGCTTGCTGATAGCTTCCTGAAGCCTGGAGAGCGTGAGGGGTCGGTGCGCACCGACCCCTCTCGCTCTCCAAGCTTCAGCGAAAGCCTGCATTCACCCCATAGGACGCACACAGATTTCCCCTTCATTTTTTGGAGGGGAAAAAGTGCATCCTATAGGGCGAAAAATACGGTAATAAATGACTTATCCATAAATGCTGTTCATTCCAAGTTTGGCAAGCCTTTAATTCAAGGGTTCCCAAATGTTTTGCACTAGTGGGTACGTTTAGAATTTTGAGAGAGTGCTGGTGGCTGACACAGGAAGTGTGCCATAACGCAAAATTAGAAGTCAAAACCAGTACTTTGAATTGAGCCAAGAAGCTAATGGGCAGCCAGTGCAGTCAGGCAAGGATTGGCATTATATGTTCAAACCGTATTGTAACAGTGAGCAACCTGGCCACCAAATTCTGCACCAAGTTGGTGACTCTTGCTTTAATTTGTAACCTGTCATGGGAACAATTGGTAAGTAAAGGTCCTTAAGACCTTGTACAAAAGCCTAAGAGATGTGTCACAAATGAGGGAGGGTAAGGGAAGAACAATGCTTATCATACAGTAGAAAAAGTGGCAGACTCCTTCAATTACTTCATTGAATCTATGCCCTTCCATGTAGCCATAAGGGCCTCTCAGGATGGCACACAACAATAAAACAATCAGTAAACTTAAAATTAATAAAAATTACACGCTAAAAAATCAGAATTGGGGATCCAGAATAACTTCCTAAAAGCCATTACCTGCCTCCCGAGTGGTATGCACTGTCTTTCTGCAGACTTTCAAAGTTTCCTTGAGTAGAAATGATGCTCAACACCACCTTGTCACCATTTTTTTAAAAAAATTAGGGGCCGGTGTTTGGATCTGTGAGTTTCTATTCCCACTCTGTTAGTCTTTTAAATATCTAATTGATTGGCCAGTATTCCAATTTCCCCCCTGCTGCTGGACTTCCACATTTGATTCATAACCATACGTACCTCACATCAATCCTCTGTAAATTTTGTGTGACTTCAGCACCCCCCCTCCCATCATTGGTAGGTATAGCTTTGGAAAACACTTACTTTCTTTTAGGTCACCTACAATGGCAGGCGGCTTGTTTGCAATGGACAGAGAATATTTCAATGAACTTGGACAATATGATAGCGGCATGGACATCTGGGGAGGGGAAAACCTGGAAATATCATTTCGGGTATGTATGCTATTTTTGTAGACTATAACCTTTTTTCTTGGACGAGGACAATGATTGAATCGCATTTCTTTACACACTATGGTTGCGCAGTAATTTTCTTTAATTTTGCAGAGCAGTTCTGTGAATGTTGAAAGTTTTTCTAAACTAGGTGTCGGGAATATTTTCTGGTCAGACCAGATAGTTGATTTTTCTGAAAAATAAATTTCCTTTTTTGTATCACAACTTTCATCACCTCCAGCTAGCAGGACTAGTGGTCAGGCATGATGGGAATTGTAGTCCCAAAAGAGCTGAAGACCAAAGTTTGGGAAACCCTGATCTAGAAGTTATAGCTTCTATCAGCTGTAATCCTTTCTAACTATGTTAAATAGTCTCAGCATCTTCAGAAACCACACCTATGCTTAATATGACCTTCCTTGAGTAATTATCCTTTGTTTTATTACTTCTGTTTCTGAGCAGATCTGGATGTGTGGGGGCAAACTTCTCATCATCCCATGCTCCAGAGTCGGACACATCTTTCGTAAAAGGCGACCTTATGGCTCCCCAGGCGGGCAGGACACCATGGCGCACAACTCTCTACGGCTAGCTCATGTGTGGATGGATGAATATAAGGCAAGATGGCCACTACTGTAGAATTACAAGCCATAGCAAAAGGTGGATGTATCTGGGTGCCTTGGTGGTCACAGCAGGGATGGATATTCAGAAACTCTGGTCCCGTTCCTGAAAAGTGGTAGTTTTTTCATCTTCTACTTTTTGTGTGGTATCAGAACCTTCAATATAGGTTCTGAGTTGTAACAAAAGTTTAGAAATGCATTGATAATTGCAGTAGCGAAGATTAAAGAAATCCAATCCAGAGGCGTAAGTGATGGAAATGAAATATAAAACATTAAACATTCTCAATTTTACTGAAGGGAAACTGGTGGAATTCCATCCTGATTTTACCAAATGCTGCTGGATGATCTCTGTGCAGAAACCAGCAGTTCTACATCTTCTGCTATTCTTTCCTTGGTGACATGTAGTAAAACAGTGAATCAGAACAAAATTGGTCCTACCTGAAGCATAGGTTTCGTCGGTTACGAGGGGGTAACTGGGGCCCAGCCCTTTGGGGTCTGCATTTATGTTTTCTAACTTAGGTTATATGTTCACTATTTATCTTCACATTCTTACTTACACACACGTTTTGAGCCAGGGTGGGAGATAGACAATTATCTTCAGATTTTTTAAAATGGACACAGTTTGCAGCTGCTATGAAAAACTGAATAGAGCGAGCTGACCCCCCACAAATCATTGCTCCTGCCTTTGTCATGTGATTGAGGCCTGTCCCAACCCAGTTAACCCCTCGTCAACCTATGGAAATGAGGGTGTGATGATGATGATGATGTTGTATCCCATTGGTTTCCCACTCCTGCACCACTTCATTGGTTGGTTGAGGGAGTGGGACATTCACAGTGTGATTGTCATGAATCCAGGAATGAGAGACAAAGCAGATGGGGAATTCTGTTTTTGGCAGTGGTCACATAGGTCCCAAAATGTGTGGTTCTGCCCTTGGTCATTATTGGCTGCATAGGCACAGTAGTTTCAAAGTGTAGCTTTATAGCATGTACAAACCGCATTGGTTTATAGTTCAGAGAAATTGGCTTTTTGCTTGTTTTGTTTTCAGTCCTGTGTATTCATCCTCACTTCAAAATAGAATCATTGTTCTGAACTGTAATTCTTCCTACCACACTTTCCTCTCTATGACATAGGAACAGTATTTTGCTCTGCGACCAGAATTACGGACAAGGAACTATGGGAATATTACTGATCGTGTGGAGTTGAGAAGAAAGTTGAACTGCAAATCGTTTAAGTGGTATTTAGACAATATATACCCGGAGATGCAAATTTCTGGTTCTAATGCCAAAGTACCGCCGCCACTCTTTTTCAACAAAGGGCAAAAACGACCAAAAACATTGCAACGTGGACGGGTAAGATGCTGTTCTAACTCTTCAGGTTCTTTAAAATCATACTCTGAAAAATGTAGTTATAAAGATCACAAAAGCTGGCATCTGAATTAAAAGAAACTATTATTACTTTCTAGCTGTTGTGCAGCTTCGCAATAAGAGTAGCTTTGAAAATCTGTAATTATGCACTGTAGTTTTTAGATCAAATATGCTAAAGGTATCATATCAGTCTTACTTGCCTTGCTTCCTGTGCAGGTTAACAACCTTCGTTATGGATGAATGTCTTTCACATTTGTAGGTGACTATAATCTCTTGTCTGATCAGAAGCACTCTTGCTTTAGGACAGGGTGGTCCAAGCTCTCAAACCAAGTAGGCCACAAGAGTACTTCAACACAGAACCTGGGGGGGGGCGGCACACTGAATTAAATTTCCATATCATAAAGTGTTTGCAATATATTTAATATTATTTATTATACACACATTTATGTACCTACCTACCTACCTAAAAAGTGACCCAAAATCATGGAGGCTGCCTGGTGTGAGGGAAGTTGCTGGATGCAGGCAGGACTCCAGAAAGGAAAGAGGAAGGGAGAGGGAGGAGCCGAGCGAGTTATTACCAGCTCTTGGTGGGGCAAGTCAGAGAGAGGAAAAGAGTGCGAAAATGAGCAACTCACTGCAGCTCTGCCATTTTGCTTTTATTGCTTTCTTGCCCCCTTTCCCCTTCTCTCCTCCTTTGCCACTCCCGCTTCCAGCCCTGCCACCACTACCAAAATATTCAACACATGCACACATGTGTGCGCACACTCACTAGCTCTAGTTCAAGTTAGGGATTCTCTCCGGATGAGAGAATCTTCTGCAAGGAAGACATTGCTTACTTTGGCTGAAGAAACTTCCTTTTACTCCCCTCATTTCCTTTTTTCTCCCACATCCTTCTTGCTCTCTACTCATCCTGCCCCCAAGGTGGATTCTCAGCCACAGCTGGGATGAGTGGCCTGTGCTGGTCACAAGCAAACTACGGCAAGGCTTTCATGTTGTCACTTCCAGTTCCCTGCAGCTTCAATACATAGCAAGGGCCACCAAGAAAGGCCTTGAGGACCACAAGTGGCTTGTGTGCCGCGTGTTGGACAACCCTTCTTTAGGAACACATATATTGGAAATGACTTTACAGTGGAAGGAGATAAAAAACCTTACCTTTCCAAAGAATTGTAGATGATGTAGGGACGCAGGTGGCGCTGTGGGTTAAACCACAGAGCCTAGGACTTGCTGATCAGAAGGTTGGCGGTTCGAATCCCCACAACGGGGTGAGCTCCCGTTCCCTGGTCCCAGCTCCTGCCAATCTAGCAGTTCGAAAGCACATCAAAGTGCAAGTAGATAAATAGGTACTGCTCTGGTGGGAAGGTAAACGGTGTTCCCGTGCGCTGCTCTGGTTCGCCAGAAGTGGCTTAGTCATGCTGGCCACATGACCCGGAAGCTGTCTGCGGTCAAACGCCGGTTCCCTCAGCCTATAGAGTGAGATAAGCGCCGCAACCCCAGAGTCGGTCACGACTGGACCTAATGGTCAGGGGTCCCTTTACCTTTACCTAATTACTCCTAAGTTAGCCTGTTTTGCAACATAAAAATGTGCATAGGTGCATGCAACTTTCTCTTTTATCTCTGCTTAGCCTTGAGACTGCAACAAGTAGCTTTGGGCAAAGTCGCTGTCTCTGAGGTTATCTTATCATCACACAAAGTTTTTTTTTTTAAAAAAAGATAGGCTGAAGAGCTTATAGTTTACTTTGTCTGTGTGCTGAAAACTTTTGTTCCTTACTAGTCTCTACTATGCATATCTCCTAGAAATCTGTCAACAGAGTTGCTTCTGTGATTGCAACAATACCTTGATCTAGTGAAAATTATTCTAGAGATACAACTATTAGGCATGGGTGGAGCCAGGACTTTTGTTAGGGGGGCAGAACGGATGTGATTGGTCAGTTAAATATTTCTATTGTTTCACTTGATGGGGGCGGGAGCTGCCCCCTACCCTGCTTGGCTACGCCTATGTTGTTAGGGGAAATTCTATAGAGAGCACATAAAATAACCTTCTGCCTCTTTCCTCCAAACGTCTCTCATTTTTTCCATAATGCTCTCCCCCATCCTCTCCCTTATATAATACGGCAAGAATGAATAGTATTGTGATTGCAGACATTTTCCAGTTGTCTTATGTGTGTGTGTTTTTCTTTTGCAGCTGCTTCATCTTCAGACAAATAAATGTCTTGTTGCCCAAGGCCACCCAAGTCAAAAAGGAGGACTTGTTGTGGTCAGAGAGTGTGATTACAATGATCAAAATCAGGCAAGTGCCCGAAGACAGCACTTACTTTCTCCTTGCTTTGCTTTCCCTAGCATTGTTTATTTTTATAGTCTCCACCGTGTTGCTTTATTTTGATCACTCCTTCATAACATTAAAAACAAACCACACCCAAATTCCTTCCTCTATAGACATGAAAAGGGTCTCTCACTTGATATCTTCTCACTGTATGCTCTTGTCATCTATATCTTTTGACACCTACGTCACATAAAGCTTTCTGTTTGTATCAATTTCCTTTCTGTTATTTCAGGACTGATCACTCAGATAAATACATCAGTATCCATTAGCTACTTTTACAAATTTTTGCCACTGATGTCTGCTTCAAAATCACTTACTAAAAGGAGGCTTTGTGGATTCCTTAAGTACCTCACTACACTAGGTGATACATTCAGAATTTTGCTCAGTGCTTGAGGTCCATTCCAGGAACTTTCCAGGGCACCAAGAACAGATCTGCTTCAAAATGTGCCTTGAGGAGAGGCCTCATGTCCTGGAAATAAGTTCAATAGAGTTACTGGCCCATATGAATGTGGATTTTAAATAGCCAGAGAAATTACATCTGATCCAAAAATGCACAGCTGTTAGAGGGTTTCAGAATTAAAGCAAACAACATCTGGCACCCTCCCTACTTTTAGGTAATTTTAGAGAAGCCAAAAAAAAGGGGGGGAGGAGAGAAAACTGGGAGTATTCCATTGCTAGCACCTCTCCACATGTTCAGATTGGTCTAATATATTTCCTTTTTAAAGCTCAGCTCATACTTGTTCACAGAAAATAAGTATCTGTGGTAGTTTTTTCTGCTTAAGGTAAACAGATTTTTTTTCACTCCTCAATGCTTAATTTGAAAATGTTAAGAAGGGAATCTTACTTAAATGTAATTAATAGGAAATTAATCTGCTTCAAAATACTTTAGAAAGCTGAGATTTTACACTGTGGCATATTTTATAAAGTGATTTGTGGTTGTTTTTGTGTTACTATTTTACTTCTTGTATTTTGGTACAATACTTAGAGGTTTAGAAATGATTTTAAATAAATAAATTATTCCACTATTAGGTATGGCTTTACAATGAAGATCATGAGCTGATCCTAAACAATCTCCTATGCTTGGATGTGTCTGAATCTCGCGCTTCTGATCCACCACGCCTTATGAAATGCCATGGATCAGGAGGATCTCAGCAATGGGTGCTTGGGGTGAGTTGTGGACAAGAGTGGATGATTTCAGATCCCTTTCTGTGTGTGTCTTTGTGTGGGTAGGTATGTGATTTTCTAATTCTAAAAATCACATATGGGTTAACAATTCCACACTAATGTTTTTCAGGACAGGTTTCCTATTAAGTGATGTGTGTGCTCATCTAAATTATGTGGAGATGAGCCATTGTTGGAATAAAAATCCTTTTGAGGATGCGTGGAATAACCTGACAAACTTAACAATGGAAGACATTTATCTACTGGGGAGTAGCCATGCACTCTCAACACCAGCCCCTCAATACTCTCCACATACTGGAGGGCATGTCTGCAGGAGGGCTGTGCAATAAATTGCCCTATTGTTGAATACCAGTACTGTATTGAAATAACATTGTGATAAGTGTTTCCACAAGGCAATATGCCGCTAAGCAAAAAATGGAGACTTAACAGCTTCCCAGGGGGTAGCTCAGCTGAAGGACACTTCGCATTGCAGGCATGGCGTCTCCAGCTTTGTTTGCTTCCTCCTAACCAATAAGAAATGATGCCAGGGTAGTGCATTGCATTTTGAAAATGTGCATCTTTACTACCATGTCTGGTTATTTTAAAATGAAAGTCTGTTCTGCAGTCCATATCATCTAGAGGGCACCAGACTGGAGAAGGCTGACCTATATCAATATCCCATGAGATGAGCTCTCCGGGATTAGCTTCATGGAAAGAATAATCTCACTGTTTTTTGTCTACCGTGATAACATATTGTAATGTTTACAGAGTTCCCCAGCTTTGCAATACAGTGGTACCTCGGGTTAAGTATTTAATTCGTTCCGGAGGTCCGTTCTTAACCTGAAACTGTTCTTGAATTGAAGCACCACTTTAGCTAATGGGGCCTCCTGCTGTTGCCACGCCGCCGGAGCACGATTTCTGTTCTCATCCTGAAGCAAAGTTCTTAACCCGAGGTAGTATTTCTGGGTTAGCGGAGTCTGTAACCTGAAGCATATGTAACCTGAAGCATATGTAACCCCAGGTACCACTGTATATAGATTTGGGTAAGAAAAGTGATCCAAACAGATCACTGCAGCATCAAGCTTCAAACATTAGTGCCTGAATAGTTATTCAGAGTTCCTGTCCTCTGGATGAGTGGTGACTGAATCAGGGCAACATTTAACTGCCCTAGTAAGGTCAGCTCTTCTCACCCCAGCAAAGACAATATTCTCATTCAGAAGCAGGTTTTGAGCTGCTTTGCCTCAACTGTTGCGTTTTATTTTTCTGTCTCCAGAAACATAATCGACTTTATCAGGTGTCCGTCGGGCAATGCATGAAGGTAGCTGATCCGCTTAGCCTCAAAGGATATGTGACCATGGCAATTTGTGACGGCTCCCTCCCTCAGCAGTGGCGCTTTGAAAGCTAAGTGACAGTGAAGGCCCATTTCCACAGTAGCCTATAGTTGACCTTATAGAGCCTGCAGTCCCTGCTGCTATTTCTGAAACGGAACAGTTTGGGAAGCTTTTAGAAGCAAGCGGAATAGGAGCTGTGGCAGCCATGTTTCAATCTCTACACACATAGAAGTGCAATTCATGTAAGTTTTTTGCACTTCCCTGGCAAATGTAGATACTCTAAATAGTTAGACCATTGTATTTAATTAGGAAAGAAAATTAATATTGAATATTTCCAATAGTCAGATGACTACCTTGTCTTGCCTGTACTTCTTGCACAAGTATTACTGTACTATTATTTTCTTTGTTTGGATGATGAATTATTTTAACTGATCTGGAAAAAGAATATTCATTTTTAAACAAATCTCTGTATTTAATTTTAATTCATTAATTTTAACATTGTTAACATTTTATGTCACAGCATTTAAAATAAGTCATTACAGATTTTGATGGCTCTGGGCAGCATCCAGAATCATGAAGTGGAAATAGGTTTATACAGTGGGTCTCATGTCTTCTCCCTGCTGTATCCTGACGATCTGGGAATCCTTAGGGAGGTATGGGAATGGGGGCTGCAGCAGTCGGGAACAATTACTGGAATTCAGGTAGGGGCTGACTTGCAATAGCAAATTGGCATTTTAAGAGCAAGTATGGTACTTTTTCTGTTATAATCAGTTTCTGAGTGAAGAGGTCAACAGAAATGATTATGGTGCAAGATGTATGTATCTCAATACACTTGTGTGGAGTTTTTAATTTCTTCCTCTGGATTGAAAGCATTAATTGCTGATCTTTCCTTTATTGGTTCATTCAGCACTGGTTTAAAATGCAGTTGCATAATAAACTTGTGAAAATACTTCAGGGTTAACAATGTTTGAAACATTTTCTTTCTTTCTTTGAAATCAAGCAATATGCTTAGGACCTTGTCCAAAGGGGTTGGGGTGGGGGAGATATGTACCTTATAAGAATTTATTAAGTTTAAATTTGCCACAGAGTTAATTTTTACTGATTTGTGGACTGTATGCTGCTCAACATACAAATGGAATACCAGCTAGTATGTGCCACCTGTCTTACTTTAACAGGTTGTCTAGTTAGGCCTGCATCCCCAGCACATAACACAGCACACTATGAACACTTCTGAGCATAGACTGCACTTTCATTTCAGTGAAGCTAGCAGCTCTCATGAAGTATATAATCCAACAAAACAATGGCTATCAGCTGTACTGTGTTCATACAGAAAGAAAGCTGTGGGTGGAAGTTACAGCGCCAATTCAAGGAATTTGAATCTGTCCTAATATTTACTGTACCTTATTTTCAAAGAATTGAGCAGATTATATCCAGATGTGGAACGCTATGGTATCCAGAATAGAAAATTGGGTGGAGTTCTTGTGGGCAGTGATTTTACTCTGCAGATCATTCAAAAGCCATATACTATAAATAGTCTGGGAAGCATTCAGATTATATGAATTGCACTGTGGCTTTTTTCCAACTTTATCTGCTCGAGGTTATGTGCCTCTCAGCAATTAAATCATTGCTTTTGGTATTTTAGTTTGGAGTAAAGGTGATGGATTTATTTTTATATTATTATGGCTGCTTCCCTCTTTGAATGGCAGTGCAGTGCTGTACCAAATCTTGAGGCTCCTAAGTAAACCATCTAGGAACATTCTGGTAAAATAAGAAACATTTCCAAATGAAAATATAGAGGTAATATTTATAGATGTAAAATATTTTATTTGTAAATGCTGATCTTCTAAATCTGTTTCCACAAATTTCAAAGCCCATAACACTCTGTATACTTCAAAAATTCATTTTTTGCCAACATTAGATAACTATTATACAGAACAGAAAAAACCTGTAGGACAAATACTGGTAGGATGTTGGAATATTGTACAAGAGAAGAAAAATATTCGAGAAACAAATTTCATACAGCTATTTATCAAGAGAAAAATATATACAATTGATTTATTCTGTAAGATAAAAATACATCATGCCATATACATTACAAGTTCAGAACTGTAGCACTGAATATATCAACAGTTTTACAGTCCACTTTCGCTGTGCACACAAAAAACTTCATTTTTTTAATATTTAGACTGTGAAGTGTCAGTACCAGAATTTAAAGTACAAAATAAAAAAACTAACCTGCTTCAAAATGTTGATTAGGTTTCTACAAGCAAACACAAACAGTGTTTTATTTTTTTTAAAGAAATGTAAACAAAACAATCCATACAAACACATTTTTTAAATTACATTTTCCAAAACCCTATTGCCAGAGTCCTGCAGCTGAAAGCACAATTACACCTAATTTTTTCTTTGTTTTTACTTTTAAAGAAGGCAGCTATTGTATTAGACTTACGCTCTCACTACACATTTCTATTTTCATTACATGATTTAGTGTAAGCTGAACAGTTCATGTAATCCCCACTACTTTTTTCTGGAAAAGAAAATCAATGTTCAGCTTCTATTTTGGGTGGTTTTAGCAGTTATTCACAGTTATCACAAATTCTAAGCACAAAAAACCTGATTTAAGAAATAGGGATGTAACAATATAATACAAATAAAATAAATCAGTCTAAATTTCCTCAGACATCTACAAAAGTCATAGTTGTAATATACATGCTCTCTACCAGTCTTAACGGTTACTTAAAAAAGTTATTAATAGAGCACAGTTGAGCCTGCTTTAAAGATTAAAAAAATAAAGTAAAACCTCTCTTTAAATTGAGATTTTGGTTATTCCATAACAATTGTAATGGCATTTTTAATACATGAGATCATATTGTAACATCCCTATCAAAGTTTTATAATAAGCACCCGAACTGCTGCAAAGTCTGGTAGCATTTGGTCAATTACTATTTTTTTATACTGTACTTTATTCCTCAAAATATTTACACTTTTGTACAAAGTAACAGGGTTTGTTAGTTCTGCAGGTAACAGCAGCAGCTTGGCTTCTAACTTTTCCTTTTAAAAATAGCTTCATTCACTTATTTCAATAATAAATACAAAAAGTTTCTCTTATTTTACAGAAATCAAAAACTACAATAAACTGACTCATGGAATCAAGTATTTTAAATGTATTTTAGTGCAAGTTATTTCCCTTAGCTCTATCCCTAAGGAAGTCATTTCAGTACATTCCTTGTTCAGTGGTGTCTACTTTTATTTATTTATTTTTCTGTATTTAGAGGGCCTGCCCCTTTAATAAGTAAGGCTGTGGCCAGCACTTTGGACGTCTCCCTTTCGCTGGTGATTTCAGTCTACATTCATTGATGCCCCACTGCCCTTTTGCAGTTCAGCCATAGCTTCTCTGCCCAAGTTCAACGATTTCTCCTTATGAGTTCATAAAATCAAAAGTGCTGGACTGGTTTGGAGATCAGTTTCACCTCTGTGTGCCTCGGACATCAGGCAACAACTCCATATTCTGCCAGCTTGCTTCACACTGGTGTAGAATACAACTTTCAGAAGTGATTGCTTTCACACCCACCCATACCCACCCCATAAAAATCAAAAAAATCAAAATCACTTCTTCCTTGGGACAAGCAACCCCTGGAGACAGCAAGGAATGCATCTAGTTCATCCATTTTCGGCAGTTTACAGCTCCACAGTGACATGGAATCTTGTGCTGGTCATCTTCAAAATCAAACTTATAGTCATAACAGAGCTGAAAGAAAGGGGCTGCCAGTTAGGTTTGGTGTTTGCAAAATCAAGAACAACTACTCACCTCGTATATACATGGACGCGTTCTCAATTTCATCATATGTTGTTGGATTTTAAGTTGCTAACATTGATTATGGATGGAAGAAGCAGCTTCTTGCAAGGTGAACTGTGCCTGGGGTGCTAAAGCTCAGCCTCGTTGAATCAATATAGTGGTAAATGCCAAGTTCATCTGTAATGTGATAATGGGCTGAGCAGCCGTCCAGAATGGCTGGGGCAACCATTTCAGATGGGTGGGGTATAAATAATAAATTCTTCTTCTTATATTATTAATATCCTGAAATGGTGTTGCAGATTAAGGGTCGGTTTAGGTGATACCCCATATCTCTAACCAGTCTAATCAGCTCATTGTGGCTGTTTTTATTTGCCAGAGTTCTTGCTACTGAAAATATAGTGCAGAATCAAATGTGCTGATTGAGGTGCAAGAATGTTCCCCGAGGTGTTTGGAAGCATACACCTGAAAAGCCTTTATCTGTTGCTATCAAAGTAACTTTCCACATTGGGGGGAAATACATCTCCACATGAAACGGTCTGCATGCTGCCCGAGAACTCTACAACACTGCTGTGTGCATTTGAATGGGCTCCAAAACAGTTACACCAGAATGAAATATTTTTTTAAGTAGTAGTTTTCCAATATCCTATTTAGTGTGACGTTTCAGCATACAAAGCAATGTTTTACATTCTGCACACTTCTATATGTGTACTTGCAGAAGTAAGCCCTGTTGAGTTCAATGAAAGTTACTCCCAGGTATGTGGGTAGAGGAAAGTGGTAAATGTTAAACAGCTTTACAATATAAACAAACTTTAACAAGGCATTCTTCAGAATGGCTTCTAATAGATTGCCTAAAATGCTAAGCAGTGCATGGGGAAAAATACAAGGGGGTGAGACTGTCCAGTTGATGAGTCAACAGAAAATAAATAAATCATGGTACTTAAAAAAGAAGCAAGTGCTGAAACATTTTTGTAACTAGGAATTTTAGAAAGAAGAAATTGAGCATATTCTACAAATAAAGGTTTAAGCTACTAGAAGCTATGCAAATCCTACCTCTTCTCCCTTCTGGATTCTCCTGCTAGAGCTAATGATGATCTTATGTCCCCTTTCAAAGGTTACCACCTCAGCCACACAGTTTGGTGCACAGGAATGGTTAATATACCTACAAGGGGTGGGGGGTGGGGGGGGAAAGAAGAAATCCAGGCACATGTTTTAAAGTGTTGAGGAAGCAGACTGATTGTACTGTAAAATATATATACAACCTCTGACCTTTGCCCAGGAAAAAACAAAAGTTCAAAAAGTACTCTGGACATCTGCTTTGAGAGCACAAATCAAGGCTACAGTAAATTAATAAGGCAGCTTTAGAGTTTACTGGGAGTATGACAGTTGAATGTGCCAACTTAGAGAATAAAGGCAATTGTGGAAGAACACTTCCAGTAGAACTCCTCAGAAAAGAGCCAGCAAAGAGAACATGGCTGGCATCCAAAAATGAGATCACCATTCCTCTCAAGAGCCACCCACCTTGCAGGACCTCCTGTCAATGTGGCATCAATGACATGGTCATTGTCAATGCGGAACATGTACACTCCGCGATTCTGCGAGGAGGGAAGCAGAGAGAAAATGCTGTCAGATCTGTACAAGAAGAGTCAATCATTCAAACAAAAGGAGTGGCACACAGTTCAAAGTGTTTTTCAGATTCATAATGAGACAACCCATTAGCATACTATGGGAGACTCGGGTATATTTATACCCAACACAGAAAGCAGAGCATGCTTACTAGTATTTTGTGACTAGATGTATTGAAAAGAAAAGGCAACCTAGAAGATCCTTTAGAGACAGGCTCAGACACGGCCACAAACTAATAGTCTCAGTCCCTCTAAATCAGGCATGTCCAACTTCCAAGAGATGTGATCTACTACCACTATTAAAAAACAGGCAGTGATTTACCCTTTGGATTGACCAAAGTAGTTGAGCTGTTTTTGGAGAGCAAAAGTTGTTGAGTTTTTTTTTGGGGGGGGGAGATTGACCAGGGATGCCCAGCGATCGGCCGGTAGATCGCGATTGACCTACTGGACATTCCTGTTCTAAATGAATTCACAGGCTCGCACAATCTGTACCTATAGTCACAGGATGGTAGTGGGGACATGGATGTTGCTCTGAATGATTGGTGTGTACGTAGTCTCTGTGTTGCACAGATCTCTCTACATATATGGGCCCACATCTCAGTCCATATGGACACGAACACACATTTTTCACACACAATGTTTATGAAGCACAATGAACATCTGTTAATACTTTGAGCCATTTTTTGAAATTCTCCAGAAACACCAGGTGCTCCTGCTATTTGAAGACACAGTTCTAATACATGTCAGCATTCACAAAGCTATAGCTGTTTGCTCTGGAGAAGAGCTCGCACATTTTTGGCTATCTTACATGAGTTCTTGAAACAGGTTAAGTTGCCTTATGTAATACCTGAGATTCATAAAGCTTCTCTTTCCTGTTGGCTACCTCATTGCGGATGATGGTTCCAATATATTCAATGACCATGGTGTGCTTTTCAATGTCTCTAGCAGCATATAAGCCCAGGCCCTACAAAGAATAGTAGATGCTTTAGGAATATCTCAGTACCAGAGTGCACAACCTGAACACTATGTTGGTGTGGTTTAGCATTAGGGTACAAGAACTTACATGACAGAACTGATGCTTTTTAGCAAACTTACAGTCAATCCTACACATGTTTACTCAGAAGTATGTCCCTCTATGTTCAATGGAGTTTACTCCCGTTTAAGGGTGTTTAGAGTGCAGCTCAAATCAGCAAGGGGAAAAATAACACTAACATAGCCCACCAGTACACAAGTGCTATTCAGACCTTAATGTAAATTGCATGTAGTCTTTTAGGCAAGAAACCTCACAAGTGGCTTACATAAGCCACAATACAATATATTAATAAAATACAGGATCACAAATACATCACATATATGAAACAGCCCCGAAAAACAGCTGCATGTCCAGCAACAGGCAAGCATCATATGATTAATATCAGCTAAAACATTTAAACCATTTCAAATCAGTGAGATCATAACATCTTTAAGAGTAAGTGGCTTGAAAATAATGGGCTTTATAAAGCCCTTTTGAAGGCCTGCAGTTGGGAAGGAGCCATTGAGATGAAGTTCCAAGAGTGCAGGGCTAGCACCATAAAGGCCCTATTCTTTATGCCCACCAATCTGATTGATCTTATAGGCAGGCCTTACAGCAGGGTCTCCACAGTTGATCTCTGGGCCCAGGCAAGTATGAAGGGCTCCTTTCTCCTTTAAAGATCAACACCAGTATATGAAACTTAGTGATGTTATATATTTTACCAGCCATCTGGCCCACATTGATAGATATTTTCCACTAATGGAAATGTTCTAGCAATCTTCAAAGGCAGCCCTATATGCAATAGCAAAGTTGGGATGTCACTAGTTCATGAATAACAGAAGTCAGGTCCACTCTGTCTACATAATTGGGGCTCCTCTCTTGTGGAGCCAATCATCTACCGGCCAAGCAAGTTTAGCAGCAGGCCGAGATGAGCAAGGCAGACTACTCTGTCCACCCCCTTTGTGACCTAACAAACCCCAAACTCCCAAATTAACTAACACATCAACAGCAAATATGCAGATAGAAGGCCAGTAGTGGTGGTGATAGTATATTTTATAGATTGTCACATGTACAGCTTATCTGCATATTGAACAGATGTTTGTTCCCTTGAGACCAAGATGGCTGACTTTGAGAAACTATATTCCAAGCAGCACACATTTCCCCCGAAGATATTAGAAAACCGTCTGGATTCATCATCCTCTGGAAGCAGACTATTAGTGTTGACCCTCCACCACTGTGAAGGTTACAAGAAGCCTGAAGGTCAAATTTAATCAAGTAATGATCAGTTCATGACAATGAAGCTATTACTAGCTCCTCCTCCCACAGAGAATTTCCCCCTAGCCCAGTACAGAACACCAAAGTATGCTATACAACTTACATTGAGCCTGATTTTAATCTGAGCTAGACCATGGCTTCATATTGTTTTCATGGTTGATTGGAAGAGACAGTGGCATAACTTTAAAAGAATGAATGCATTGCACAGCAAAGTTGTTGCAACTGACCTGAATACGTGAGCGTGCCAAATAGACGTTGGATTTCCATTCGGTCTTCATTTTTCGGTACTGAGAGGACTTTGAATGAACAAACTGTTTACTGTAAGGTGCATTCAGTTCTCCTGTAACTGTGCTCTGAAATGACTTTGAAGTGCTGGTGCTATTTAAGGTATGAGGCCTGCAGTAGTGGGTCATATAACAGAAGAGACAAAGAAGGAAAACTGAAGATCTCTCTGAATTTTATGACATTTAGAGATTGTTGTTTTTTAAAAAACAAACAAACTCAAAGACAGACAGACATTCAAAGCCAGCTAGCAGAGACAACAAAGCAGCTCCCCTGGCTCAGACATGCACATACACAGCCAACAACAACAGGGTTTGTAAGCAGCACACAGAAGCACAGGTATCCTACGCAGCCTATAAACCCTGGGCTGTACTATGTGAATTTAAAATAAAATACCTTAACACAAACCTCTTGACATGGCTGCTCATTTTTGGCTCAGAGCGGGCGCAGCCTGTGGGGTTGATGGCAAGAGGAAGTTCCATGAGAGGGTTTCGGCCATACCGGAAGGTGTAATGTTCACAAGCCTCAACCCCAGGAAGCTGTAAACACACCAAGGAGTCACATGTCAATGCAGTTGCAGAACAGCCAAAGAAATGTTCTCTGATTCAGGGATAGGTTTAGGAATTAGAATAGCACACACACAGAGAGACAGCACTCAGTGAAGTGCTTTACAAAACTGCCTTCTTTTTCCTTCTTGCTTTTCTTTAAGAGCACAGATCCACAAACCGATTGTACAAACCCAACCCTGCCTTTTCTATCCGAGCCTGCAATGCTCAATAAGCCCTTGGGTGCTTTGCCCACTCACATAGTATCTACTAATGCAGACTTCTACCTGCAAAACCTGCTGCCATAAGTGTTGAAGAGAAGAGAAAGAGGTGGGGCGGGCGGGCAGACAGGCAATTACAATACCCCACATCAAACCATTGTTTCCTGTTTCTAAACCTCTGAAAGTGAGCCTATAACCCTGGCCAAAAGGCCTGCTTCAGGGCTTTCCACTGACTAAATTTTAATGCTAGTTATGGCACAGCAATCTATAGCAAACTATTTCTTCCTTCAGACTCTATGACAAGTTTTCAATAGAGCCTGGACACATGTTACACGCATCGCATAAAAAAAGTCCCATGTCTAAGACAAACAATGATTTACTACTAAAGAGTAACAAGCCAAGAACTGGCCTAGTACAACCGCATGACCTCTTACCGATTCAGCAATCCTAGCCACTGCAGAGACAGTCAAACCAAAAAGGTCTTCACCCTTTAGATATGCAGGGAATAGCTGCAGCATTTCAGAACTCCTCCTTACTGAAGCAACAGGCTCTAGGATTTTATCCCAAACACCTGCATAGGATAAAAATTACAGTGAATCACAAAATAAATGCAAGGGGAAAAAATCACCACAATAAACTTGTTTAAAGTCATATCTACTTTGGATGTAACACTAGAATTGCTCTAAAATACTAAGGGGCAGATTGTGTTTTTAGGATTCTCCTGCTCCCAATATGAATTCTTTACATCAACATCACTTCTGCATGGAAAACCATCTATACTTTGTATATTGACTGTCCTATATGATGAACACAGCACGCACACATGGCAAAATAGCACGGAGATCATCACATACAATACTGACATGGGTACTCACCATTTGCTACAAAGAAGTCATTTGTGCATTGACGAGTTAGCTCGCGTGAAGTGGACTTACATGCAATAGGTCTAATGGCTTCCAGTAATCAGTTAGAAATATCAAATGAATGTAAACAATGAAATGCACATCTAGCACTTAGGCCAAAGACTTTCACAAGATTCCGTGTTACCTTTAGGGGTTGAGTCAGTAAGAACCAGGTCTTCATGGCCTTGCTCAACGATCCTGATCACAAAGAGGGGAAGACCATCCTTCTCTTCAATGGAACACAGGTAGCGACACCTGCGGTTGGCATAGCGTGTGCTCCAATACAACCGGCTGGCCTCGTAACCCACAGGGTAGAGCACCTTTGAAGAATGGAAGGCCTGCATCTGGTGTGGCAGCAGCTGGCCAATCGTGTGGAAGATGAGGCTCCCCACCCGGAAGGTGTGCTCGCGATCCCCCCGTTGGACTATGCTGGCAATTTGTCGGACTTCATCCCGCTGGACGTATACCCGCCTGAAGACTGCAAAATAGCTGAGTTCTTGCTCGTGAGCGCCCTTTGGTTTGTGCATAGGGCAAAGCATAGTTTTGTCTTTAAAAAACATGCATTGTGCTTTAATGGCGCAGGTAAAGTGATAAATATTGGTGCACCTTAACCTGTGACAGCCGCTGGTGGCGCCCATTTTGTGACAGAACATGCATTTCATCTGCAAGCCCCTTCGCAGGGCGAGCTCCACATTGATTAAGGCACCAGCTTGTGTCTCATAGACCTCAGTAGACCAAAGAGCACAGTTCAAGTGGACCCAAACATCTAAGTCAAGGTTTAGAAGTCTTGCTGGTCCATCTGTCAGCCCATCGCCCTCCTCATGACAGAAACAACACTTTCGGTAGTCCTTCGGCACTGGATCAGGTTTAATGGTTGTGCCCAGCTTTTTGAGGAATTCATCTATCTCCTCATCACAAGGAGGTTTGAATGTTCCTTTAGGAATCACAATCTGTATGTTCCACTTTTTCCACTTCATTCCTTTCCATTTCTTACTTACTGGTCGACAGTCATCCAGACCATTCGGTATAGTTCTCAGGCGGGGTTTTAGCTTCACGGTTACCTTAAGCTCATCTGGTTTTGGCTCGACTCTGGCTGCTTCAAAAGCAGGAGGGAAGGTGATAAGGGGCGAGGAAGGCGGAGAAATCTTTTCCTGTAGCTGAGGCAGGCAGTGCACATCTAACGTAGAGATGTTGTTGTTATACTGATGGAACACTTTGGGGGCTGCCTCCTTCAATGGAAACTGTGGCAAGGTTGGAATTGATTCCTGAGAAATAATAAAGCAATTAAATATGGAATCAAGGAAAACACGTTTGGTCAATATTATTTCAAAGTCAGATGCCTATGATGTATTATGGTAGTTATGAATGCATGAACCAGCAGCATCCTATTTTACTTGCAGAGGAAACCTTATTATCTTCCTGGTGCTGTGTCTTCCCAGGCAGTGTGGTAGACCAGTAAGACTAATAATAACAGTAAATGCTTAGAAGACATGTGCTAGGAATTTATAAACTTAAGGCTGATTTACTTGCAGGTAAGTATGCCGGCTTGATGTTTGCAATGATATACTTCTCCACTTACAAGCAAATTTATTCATGGGCAGGCACGTCAGATTGCAATTTTAAGCAGAAAGTTTTAACAGAACAAAGTTACCTAGGATTCCTGAATCAAAGTTAGTGAGTTATTGATACTCCAGGGAGACAACCTGAAAATGATATCATAAACCACCACCCAAGATAAGATTCTGATGGCACCAAATATTCATGGGACGTATCATGCATATGTATGTCACTGAATGATGGCTAGAATGCACTGGGAATATCTGCTGCATGTGTTACCTGCTGCTTCAAATGATGCCAGCACAGGAAATACACTTAATAGATTGTACCCTCTATTGCAACAAAACTGAATTTTTTGAGACAGGTACTGATTTAATCTTCTAGAGTTAACTGAAATGAAAGCTACTCTTCGTTTACACTAGAGATGGATCTTGCAAACATTTTTTTAAAAAAATAAATCAGAATACAGTATTCCATCTAGCTTCAGAATTTTGAAAGAAACTGAATCACTGTATATATTTCAATTAATATTTATTGTGTATTTTATTAATGCAGCAGCACTGGGAATTACCTTGCTTTCTGAGCTTTTAGCTTGCATGGATGCTGAATAAAGAACAAAGCAGTTGTTGCTACAGAAGACAATGTCTTTCTCCATTCTTTCAGACTTCTCTCTAGAATCCTGGAAATAATAAGCCAAAGAGCGTAAACATGAACTTCAGGGAATTTCATTTTTAGTACATTTAGTAAATTAGAAAAACCAAGCTGCCCATTACTTGTAGAAACCTTTTCTTATGTTAATACAAAATATTGGAGAACAAATCCTATTCAGAATGAACTAGGGAAAGCATTCACTTATGTTGGTAGTAATGCCAATGTGTTTATAACTCAAGACTTTGCTAATTACGTAAATGTGAGTTGATGAAATACCGTATTTTTCTGTGTATAAGACACCCCCCATGAATAAGACAGCCCCCTTTTTTTAACCCAAAATTTTAAAAAATCAGTATTTGAAAGATCAAACAAAACAACTTTCTTTCAAAATAAAATAAAATAATAAGGAAATTGTCCAGTAGCACCATAGAGACCAACTAAGTTTGTTCTGGGTATAAGCTTTCGTGTGCATGCACACTTCTTCATATACTTTCTTTCCGTTAGAGTGACAGGGGGAGCTTTTTTGGAGAGATCACCTTCAGACCCAGGCAAAAAGTGTGCAGGATCAAAATGAGCTGGCACGTAGAAGAGAGGGGGCCAGTCTGTTGCCGTCAAGCTCTTCGCAGCCTAAGCCACAACCTGCCCTATCCTGCTCTGCCTAGAGACCGTGGCAGCAGCAGCAGCAGCAATGCCCAGGTTCCAGGATCAAAGCTGCTGTAGCTGGGAGTAGATCCAGGGGCTTTCACATGCCAGTCACCTCTCCGTGGACTAGGCAAGGTGAAGCAGGCAGGTGCCAGAACCGGAGGAGCCGCCTGCTCCCCTCCCCAAATAACAACTTCAGTGCACCACTGACGTCACCAAACTTTGGCAGAGAAGGTTGGGCCAAAGTTTTGGAAGGTGGGAGGGGCAGCAGAGCAGAGCCTTCCGCACAGGGTGACAAGGCGTCCTCTTCAGCACTGCACTAGAGGAGCTTCGACAGCAGCCTTTCTCAACCTGTGGGTCCCGAGATGTTGTTGAACTACAACTCCCATCACCCCTAGCTAGCAAGGCCAGAGCTCAGGGGTGGTGGGAATTGTAGTCCAACAACATCTGGGGACCCACAGGTTGAGAACCACTGTTCTACAGGATGCCTCATGAAGCTTAGGCTCCATGCATCAGGCTCACTCACGACAGAGGGGGAAAGAGTGACTTTGAGCATGAGCAAAGCGCCATTCTTTTTCCGCCATGTCACCTGACAGCAGCCAAGCTTCTCTCCTCTCCCCACATTCTGTTTATAAGACAACCCCCAAATTTTGACTGAAAAAAACCAGGTAAACACAGCGCCTTATACACCGAAAAATACAGTATATTTGTTTCTTGATGTAAAAAATAGTTCACACTGCACCTCAGAATGTTAATTTAAGACACACAGCCCTTTCACTATGCACTATTTGTAACAAGAAATGCTGGCATGTTGGCTTGTAGTTACATGCCAAATCTACCATTATTTTACATATGATTTTGATTGTATGAAACTACTTGGTAGCGAGAATAGTTTCAAGGAAAGATAAATTGGCTGCTGGTGCTAGTATGGAGGCATGCAGACTTCTGAAATTTCTACTTTGAAGCCCTCTGGTATTTATTCACAGGCTAGAGAATCCCCAGGGATCTTTATTTTTATAGAACTGTTGAAACAGCAGAAATAAAATGAGAGCAAGATTTTTTAAAATTATGAACTCTCTTCTCCTGCAACTGATAAAACCTTATTACTCTGGAATGGCTTTTTGAGTTATTTCTAACTTGCCAGAGACCACTTGTTAATGAAGGGGAAATCTCTACTGAATTCTACCAACCTCCAAAATGCAGAACAGTAATAATTAAATAGTTGTACAATGTCAAGTATATGAACTGTAGGAATCAACCTGACCCCCTCTTTTTGTAGTTTAACCTTATAAAGCAAAAAGCAATAATAGACAAACGGGTATCACAGTAGTACCTGTTTCAGGAAAGGTAGATCACTGAAGGATTTCCGTACTCCACTGCCCAGAACTACGACTTTACAATGAGAGCACCACTGTGACCTCAACCCTGAACCATCTGCAACATGTGGACTGTGTGCCTTATAGCCTGCCAAGACTTAACAAGAACACCAACAAGTTACAAAGTGTCATTCTGAATAGAGCATATGCATTACTTCAGTGTAAGTATTAACATGGGCGTGCGTGTTCCTCCAAATAATTTATCCTGATTTCATTTTTAAAGCACAATTTCCCTACAACTGTTGCACAGCAACACACCTTCCACCACTGCGGACCTACTTTGCCCTTCCCCTTCATACCACCCTATTCTTTTTACAGTGCTTCTATTTACACATTTTTACATTGCAGTTTAATGTGACAAAATATCTGCCGCTGGACAACGTTCCACAAGTATGGGTTTTGCCTAGTCACTCTCACCAGAACATGATTCGTATTACTGAGGAGACAGAAAAATGAAGCACAGTGTCATTTTCTCACCTCGGATTAAACTCTTCATTGCCACCTTTTCTAAAAAACAACTACAATTAACAAAACCGAAAGAAGATATATCCTTACTCACCGTTACCACTTGGGGGAAATGGCATATTATGCTGTTTGAGTCTGTAAGGCCCTGTTAGTCCAGGAGGCCCTACAGTGCCTGCCTGAGGACCGTGAAGTAACAAGTGCTGCCTGTACTCAAAGGCTACATTTGCTCTGTGAGAGTTCATCATTCCCAGAGAGGATGGGACATCTGGTGCACTGCTCACTTCATAACTGTTTGGAATTCTGACATGCAGAAGATTGGAAAATGCAGCCACCACACTGCCAATATTCTAGAGTGGGAAAAGGAAAAAGGACAAGGGCATAGCATCTTTTTTCTTCATCACATACTTAAAAGAGGACTGCACTGAAATGGAGCAGTGCATGTTTTGCAGAACAACCTCCCCTGAATGCTCTCGTCCAGTTTTGGGGTGGGAGGGATGTAAAACAGGTCACACATTTGCACACACTCCAAATGGCAGACTGAGGGCAATGCTTCCTGGGCTCACTTCTGTTCAGCTTAATGACAGTAAATTTGACTGATTGCCTTATGATGAAACATCAACACACTAGCTACGTGATCCCTGATTGGCCGGGATTACATTAGTAAGAAGCCCTTGTTTTCTTTTTTTTAAAGAAGGCACCTAAGCTGCTATTATTATTATTATTATTATTATTATTATTATTATTATTATTATTATTAAATCAAGGAAAGCAGCTGCTTCAAAGAGCATGTGATAAAACAAGGAAATTGGGAATTTGTGAACCCAGACCTCCGCAATCTAAGTAAGTGTCTTTTTCTTCGAAAAACTGTTTGTGGGAAGTATTTCGGTGCAGATTTACAATTTAAAGAAATGGCACTGAAACCAATAACCAGAGTTTACAACAACTGTTGTACTGCAACACAAATAAAATAGCCATAACGTCTGCAGGACATGGGGCACAACATTGTCACAGATACATGCAGCTCACTGGAACTTTCCTTACCTCTGCAGCTGTGGGATGTAAAGTAATTGCTATGGATACAAGGCCAGATTTTGGACCATTTTGAGAAGGACCAAGCTGAGAGCCAAAGAAGCCAGAACCAGGCTCTGTTTTGATATAATTCCTTTTTTCTTCTGAACCTTCAGTTAAAGGGAGAGATACAAAATTAAACACGCATGGAATGGAGGCACATGAACATGCCGGTGGGGAAATTAGTAGAAACATCTAGAAAATATTTTGGCAATACCTTTTCCAGTACTGGCAGGTAGAATTGGAATGATGGGGGATGGAACAGGTTCGGGCATCTCTTCCTTTACTGCTGACAGATCAGGGTATCTGCTTATTTCCATGCCCATTACACTCTCGGGAGAGGAGGAAGGAACAAAGCTGTCAGGAGTGTCTCTGTCATCACAAGGATCCTGAACCCTGAGAGGGAAAATAATTGGAAATGTTTTTCACATATAGATGTGTAAAGTGGAAATGGGTATGTTTAGCCTGGTAAAGAGGAGACTGAGAGGAGATATGATAGGTAAAGGTACCCCTGCCCGTACGGGCCAGTCTTGACAGACTCTAGGGTTGTGCGCCCATCTCACTCAAGAGGCCGGGGGCCAGCGCTGTCCGGAGACACTTCCGGGTCACGTGGCCAGCGTGACATCGCTGCTCTGGCGAGCCAGAGCCGCACACGGAAACGCCGTTTACCTTCCCGCTAGTAAGCGGTCCCTATTTATCTACTTGCACCCGAGAGTGCTTTCGAACTGCTAGGTTGGCAGGCGCTGGGACCGAACAACGGGAGCGCACCCCGCCGCGGGGATTCGAACCGCCGACCTTTTGATCGGCAAGTCCTAGGCGTTGAGGCTTTTACCCACAGCGCCACCCGCGTCCCTTTAGATATGATAGGCATCTTCAAATATTTTAAGGACTGTCACATGGAGGGTGGAGCAAGCTTCTTGTTTTCTCCTGCACCCATCCAATGGATCCAAAAGTTACAAGGAAGGATATTCCGACTAAACCTCAGTAAGAACGCTCTGACAGTAAGAGCTGTTTGACAGTGGAATGGACTCCCTTGGAAGGTGGAGGACTCTCCATTGTTTGAAGTTTTTAAGCAGAGGTTGGATGACCATCGGCCATGTATGATCCAATTTACCTGAATTCAATAGGACTTACTTCTGAGTAACATGGTTATTTAGAATTTAGCAGCATCATGGAGCACCTAAGATAACAGATACCCAACACAAAGCTAAAAATAAAAATACTTAGAGAAAATATCTACCTCAGCTCTTCATGATTGTTATGAGGTGGGGTTGGAAGAGAAGCGGGAACATCCACACTTTTAGGACCCTGAGCCATGGCTCTGGCTAACAGATCATCCTGTGGTCTGAAAGGCAGCTGAAACTGCTTCGGTCCCAGAGCTTTGGTAACTGAAATGCAGCAAGAACAGAAAAAACAAATGACCCAAATATTCAGTGACCTATAAAAGGGGGCGGGGAATCAAAAAATGGATCCTAACTTCAACCTATACTTCTTTTGTTTTACATTTAATTAGACTTTCATTCAGTAGCCAAAGTTATGAAAATCTGCAGCATTCTCATACAAATGAAAGGATGAGGGAAGCTCATGCCCACTTTATGAGGACCAACAATATAGCTATCTATACTGGCCATGTATACATTATGTAAGCACAGAATATGCACAAAATGTTCATCAAAGTTGTTCCTATAAATTTTGTGAGAAATGATAACAAAAAGTCAAAACATTCTGCTGTGAAGTGGATTTCAAATCTGAAAAAAGTAAGTAAATGGTTTTCAGACAATCTGAAAACTGAAAATGTATACTCTGGCATACATGTGAAAACTTACCATCATGCCCTCCAAGCATTCCAGCCTTTGTAGCAAGTTCTTCAGTGGTTGCAAATCCATTTACCATTTTTTGGCAAGTCACAGGTGGAGGTGTAGGAGGGAGGGAGGCCGGAGGAGTGGGAGGGTTACTCAAGTTATTCTGCTGCAAAAGAGGAAATAATTTAAAGTTAGCTTTCAGCAAGTTTATCTGGTACGTGATAAGTTATGTATCTTACGTACAAAAGCTCCAACAGAATGAACATAATTTTTATTTTACAACTGCACATACATAATGCACCTGTTTATCTACCAGTCACACTGGCTTGGTTCAGATGCAACACAAAACCTGGTTTGGTGCTATGAGAATGAATCTGGAAGGATAATATACTCAGAATAAGAATTCAGTTGCTGGGTTTGGGGGTAAACCATAGCTTACTATTATATCGAAGCATTTGACCTGCAAACCAGGACTGCAAGCTTTGATCAACTTTGATTTTGCATGGCAAATGCAAGCCATAATTTGCAGGTCATGTTTGAAGTTATGCCTGAACTGAGGTGGCTGGCTTGGTTCACCCATCACACTAAGCCGAACCACGGCTTAGCATAAACACATGTGTGTGGGTTCTGGGCAAGAAGACTGGCTGGGGAAGAACAAAAAAACCCTCATTCTGCTGCAGCACTGCAATGAGCTAAGCCATGGCTTGGCCTTAGCCTGTCATCTGCAGCTGGGCTTGTGGTTTATCTCTCTCCAGACTAACTACAAGCAGTAAGCAAGGTTTGCTCCATGGTTTATGGCTCACGGTTCAGGAAAACTTAACCATAAGCCTGGGTTTGGATGACACACTAAGTAAAACCAGGCCTTAGTTCAGTGCAGGGTAGCAGAACAACAGAAGGACCAGTGGGGAGCACTGCAACCACAATCCCCTCGATGGGAGCCCACATGCTCATCTGTTTGTGCTAAGCTGATGCACCATAGCCAAGGAGATCCTCTCATCAGTCACCACCTATCTAAAGGCTTCCTCAAACTCGGTCCTCCAGATGTTTTGAGACTACAATTCCCATCATCCCTGACCACTGGTCCTGCTAGCTAGGGATCATGGGAGTTGTAGGCCAAAAACATCTGGAGGGCCGAGTTGGAGGAAGCCTGTGGTAGAGCATCTGCTTTACATTTCAATTTATGGCATCTTCTCTCTAGGAACGTCCCCTGTCTGAAACCCTGGAGCACCATTGCCACTCAGTGTATACAGTGCTGAGCTAGATGGACCAATGGTCTGACTCAGTTTAAGGCAATTTTCTGTCTCTAATAAATGGAGTGATTCATACAAGAAAGGAAGGACAGACACTATCCTTCAAATTAACAGTCCTTTATGACTTCAAATTATTTTGTGTTTGCATTGCACTGGGAATTTTGTTTAAAAAGAAACTTTAAAGGTTAGGATTACAACTTTCACAATTGCATCAGTTTGAAAAGATAGTTATAGAATAAAAAATATTTACAGTGTGAGTAATGGGTCACATCCAATGCTGTGGTTCCACTATGGCAGTAGACTTCCACTTGTGCATCAGAACTGCGCCCCCCCCCCACCCCCCATGTCTGCCAGTGTGGGAGGGGAAGTCCCGTTGCACAAGCAGAATTCTGTTTTAAATATGCCTCACCACTTTCCAGTGAAGAAGAACAATAATAAAGTTGGCAATGAGAGAACAAGAAAAATGGAATCTTTTAAAATCCAGCATGTCTCATGAAACACCGTGGTATAACTACTGCTGGATCCCAATGTTTTGTTTCGTATAGAACATTTGGAGAATCTATGTAGAAAAAAAATACACCTTGTAGATTAGCTGAGAATAGTAATCTGATACCCCGTCAAGCGTTGCACTACCAAAGCTTCCCAAAAGGCGATTTCCACTATTCAGATGGCCACTGCCATAAGGAAGAAAGTGGGCAAAACTCACTCCAATTATCGGCTCCATTAGAGGCAGCAAAGAGAGTTGCTGTAGGAAAAGATGAGTAGTAATTATTTTTCACTAGCAATATGCAACAATGAACTGTAAATTTCCACTCAATTACACTAAGATGACTGTGACCATTAGAAGCCCAAGGTTTTTTAAAAACTCATTTATTGAACACTAGCCTTGAGGTTAGTCCTTCAAGTACTTTACATAAAGGACTTTAGACAGAATCACAGAAATGTAGAGTTGGAAGGAACTCAAAGGTCACCTAGTCCAACTTCCTGCAATACAGGAATCACAGCTACAGGAATCCCTGATAGACTGCCATCCAACCTCTATTTAAAAACCTCCAATGAAGGAGAGTCCACCACCTTCCATGGTAGTCCGTTCCATGGTTGAACAGAGTTCTTCCTAATGCTTAGTCAGAATCTCTTTTCTTGTAATTTGAAATAATAAATAATAATAATAATAATAATAATAATAATAATAATAATAATAATAAATTTATACTCCGCCCATCTGGCTGAGTTTCCCCAGCCACTCTGGGCAGCCTCCCAACCAAATATTAAAAACACAGTACAGCATTAAACATTAAAAACTTCCCTAAACAGGGCTGCCTTCAGGTGTCTTTTAAAAGTAAGATAGCTGCTTATTGCCTTGACATCTGATGGGAGGGCAGGCGCCACTACCGAGAAGGCCCTCTTCCTGGTTCCCTGTAACCTCGCAATGAGGGAACCGCCAGAAGGCCTTTGGAGCTGGACCTCAGTGTCCAGGCTGAACAATGGGGGTGGAGACGCTCCTTCAGGTATACAGGACCAAGGCCGTTTAGGGCTTTAAAGGTCAGCACCAACACTTTGAATTGTGCTCGGAAACGTGCTGGGAGCCAATGCAGATCTCTCAGGGACAGCATTATATGGTCTTGGCAGCCACTCCCAGTCACCAGTATGGCTGCCGCATTCTGGATTAATTGCAGTTTCCGAGTCACCTTCAAAGATACCGCCACGTAGAGCGCATTGCAGTAGTCCAAGCATTGATTTGTCTCCTACCCTTCAAAGGAGAAGAAAACAAGCTTGCTCCACCTTCCCTGTGACAGCCCTTCTGATTTCTGAAGATGACTATCATATCTCCTTTTAGTCTCCTCCAAGCTAAACATACCCAACTCCTTCAACTGCTCATCATAAGGCTTGGTTCCCAGACGCTTGATCATTTTGGTTGTCCTGCACACATTCCAGATTGTCAATATCCTTCTTAAATTGTGGCGCCCAGAACTGGGGGACTGACCAAGGCAGAATAGATTGGTGCTACTATCTCCCTTGATCTAGACACTATACTTCCGCATTGCTTTAGCTTTTCTGCTGCTGCATCACACTGCTGACTCAGGTTAAGGTATGGAATTACATCCTTTCATGCACTCTACCTGTGAGGTAAGCAGGCTTTACCAATACATTTTTGCTCGCAGACTTTGCTCTCAAATAAAATAAGCTAACACCATCAGGACAGTGGCTCTCCAACCGTGGAGCACTGCAACTGTTTCCCAACCTTCTATTAATAATAAATGAACAACAAACACATTGTTTTAAAAGCTTGTTGCGTAAAATTAAAAAAAAAAAAATGTTTTCATGATGATTTGGAAAGTTGCAATAGTTCTGCCTCTTCTGTCTCACCTCCAAGCCTTATTATTTTTACCTACCTTCCAACAGACACTTTCTTCGTCTTTTATGCATTAGCCCTATGCCTTTACCAAGCGTCTTTCACTTTGCCATTTCTCAGTCTCCTTGCTTTCTTCTCCATGATCCTGGCTGCATTCTTTCATCAACACTCCCTATGCAATCCCTAAAACACTGACATTATGTTGCAGGGGGCAACAAGTCAAATATGTCAGCACCATCATGCATCACAATAAATCTAGATGTGGATTGTAGGCAAAGATTAAGTGCACTTAAAAATGTAAAAACGTGTATTTCTAGGTAATCAACTACTGTGAATAAACAAGCATACTAACAAACCCTAAACATTATGGTGCTGCATGTGATCACCTTGCTCAGTATAGTCAGTGACATAATATATCTTTTAAGTTCTTTACCCCTTTAGTGCTCACCTGTTTTAACTGCATAAATGTTTCAGTGTTAGGGTAAATAGCATGCTTTTCCTCTTCCTCTTTTTTCCTCTTCTTAGATCGAGGTGCTGCCTTCTCACCCGCCCTCTGAGTTCGTTTATTTCGTTGTTTTTTCATTTCATGTCCTAAATCTGCCCTCTGAAGCTGGCTGTTACCACATCCAAATGTACCCTGCAATGGATTCCCTAATGATTGCTTATGGGGGACGGGAGGGAAATGATAAAGATATATCAGTTCAAATCACTTAGTTTAACATTTTGTTTTGTATTCGTATAAAGCAACATATAATGCTACTATACATTTGGCATTACTTTATTAGTTTATTATCTATAAGAAGCAAGACACCCACCAAATGGTAAGAACACGATTATGAAAATGAGCATGGAGGCAAGTAAATCTTTCCTTCCCTGTTCCAAGGAGGTTTTGCCCATCCTTGTCTCCAAAATCCCAAGCTTTCACCACATCTTTAACTCTGTCTGCTGCCACACCTGCCCCTTTGCCTTATGCTTTGTCACCTCAGCTACTCCCTTTAAACACTGCCTTCCTTCCTCATTTCCTGGGCCCCAAGCTGATATTGCTACACCTTTCATTACTTTAGCTTCTGCTTACTCTAAAGCGACTTTCCAAACCACCTGCTTTTTCTGCCTCCATATATCTTTGCTATCTCCTCAGCACTCTTTAATCAGGCATCCAGCCTGCTTCCCTTCAGCCTTCAAGAAGGGGTCTGATATGAGGAAAGGGAGAGGACTGGTCTATTGGATGCCAATGTCACACAATCACTTAAATCTGCATACTCATATAGCCTTGCTGTAGCTCTGCTTACAGTAGTTCCTAGCAGGAATACTGGTGGGGGTCTTTGTCCCAGGTGCAAGCTTACAGGCTCCTGAAACATAGCTTATCAATTCCACATCTCCCATTCCTTTTGGCAATACCCATCCTACCCTGGCTCTTTAAAAAGCAGTACTGAAGGAGAAGGTGTACAGAGACTCACAAATGTTGCAGATATTTTTCTTCCTATTTTATGTATAGGTTTGAATGCTTTTTTGTTACTGCCCAAATTTAAATGATAAATATATGGAAAACATGCAGAAATCATAACTCTTTGAGGTACAGGCACCCCCCTCACTTTTAGAAAAAAGCTAAACAACAATAAAAAAGAAAGCACTACAATTACCAGTGGCATTAATGATTTTAGGAGGGTGAAGAGAAACAGAAGTTTAGAAGTATATAATTGCACCCATGCTAGAGAAATGCCACCCTTTCTATGTGATTCCTCCCTGCCCTAGTATTTTTGTTAACATGTTGTTTTGCTTAACAATGTCCAGAGTCTCTTGACAGGCTGCAATAATGACAAAACATACACACCTAATGAAATCAGAACTCCAGCATTCTACAGTAATATTTCATAGACACAAATGAGCTCTCTGATCTTAGATTCCAATAATGTCAAACCAAGAATCACTGTCATTAAAAATTATAGCTTTTAAGTTTGAATACAAAAGCCATTTTAAAATTATCAGTATAATTTATTTACATACAAAAACAGAGTGCTAATGGCAGCAAAACCTTCCAAGCACTGGTTTTATCCAGTTTTCAAGAATATTGTGCAATTATCAATTCACAACAACAGGTTTCCCTCTGGGAGGCACAAGAGTTTATGAAAGTACAAGAGTGACTCCCTGGAAGATATGTTAGCTATGAATTACTAAATTGGCTGACAAAATATATTATTCAGTGTTCAGCATGACTATAGTTATTTTTTCTAAGGTGCAGAATATCTTCATCAGTGAACACCACTAGTTTATTACTGTGCTCAAACTAACTTATTTTGAGTTTGTGACTCAAGTGTTAAAAACACACACCTTAAAATCAAAAATACAAGAACTTTTGCCGTTCCTTATCTAATATAAACAAATGACTACTTTATGATAGTATCTATTCAGGGACCATAATCCAGCACGTCAAAGGAAAACTGAGGTTTATAATTTTCCATACAATCTTAAGCTTCTCCTCACATCTAAACTGGATATTCACTAAAACAGTTGCTTGCGAGTAGCTCTGTATATTTGTCACGCATAGAGGCTGAGATGCTGCAACTATGTATTCAAAGGCTGTGGAGTCTGCCTTTGAATCATGCTTCTCCATTTCCTGCTTTACTTGATGACCTCTAGGGGGGGGTGTGAAAGCCCATACACAGAGCATTGTGAAGGAGGAACATGTTCAACCAGTACTGCCTTTGTTTTTTTAAAGGGCATATCCTTAGCGGCTGGGCTATTTTAAATTTACAAAAAAAAATTAAAATAAATACACAATGCTGCATCATTTCCAATACCCTCTAAGTCTGGATGTTAATAATAAAAATTGGTTACCATGCTGCCTTCCATCGGATCCCGTTTCCCCACGAATTTGCTCTCCTTAGCACTCTCTTCTGACTGTAAGCTGCTTTCTGCTTTCTGCTTGAAAAGAGAGGCAGATTTTTTGTTCTTAAGCAAGTGTTTGAGGAGTTCATTCCCTGATTCCCCTTTTGCTGCTGGAATGCTGTCAGGTTGTGTCTGATTCTGCAAAGAAGGGGAAGGCTGCACAGTAGCTTTCTCCTCTTCCACTTTAATGCCATTTTCATTCTCCATCTTAGGCTCAGCCTCACTAGGGCATTGATCAGCGCTTGTCTTTTCCTGATTAATTTCCTGAATGCTCATAGAAGCCTCTGGCTTGTCCTTGTCTGTCTCCTGGTTCATGCCTGGCTGCTCAGGCAATATGTTCTGTGGCAAATCAGTACTGGAGAGCTGACTTTTCAATTCTAAGGAAGACTGACTCTCTGCAGCATCTGGAGGGGATGAGCCTGGCAGCTCCTCTGCCTCCGATTCTCCTGGATGCCGTGGAAGTTCACCAGGCGTGCCAACTGTTGGGGTGGAGACAGCATCTGAAACAACTGGAGTTGGGGGTGCAGTTATATCTGAATGTGGGGTTGATGGGGTATTTACTGACTCAGCATCGTCCTCTTTCTTCTTCTTTCTGGTTCTTTTCTTTTTGCCCTTCTCCTCTGGAATGATATCAGAATACAACTGGATGAGAGACTGACTTGTTCCAGGAAAGTTTGTTCCATGGGGCATGGCGTCCTGACCACAGGGGGGACCACTGCCAGTTCCAGGAGAAACTCCAGGCAGACCAGTGGCAAACTGAGGCCGAACCTGGTACTGTGAAAAGCTTCCACGCGGCTGCTTGACAGAATGGAAAGGGGGACTTCCATCTGGAATTGGGGGAGGATCGGGAACAAAGGAGGAAGATCCCACTGGCTGCCGCTCACTACACTGCGGAAAGCTGGAAGGAGGTGGGGAGTTTAGAGGTCCTTGCTGCATAACGGGTCCCATCTGCTGCTGTTGATGCTGTGGAGATTGCTGAAGAGGCCGTGGAGGCCGCATGAAATCGCAAGGTAGGTCTGAATTGAAGAACGGTATTTGAGGCAAAGAAGTTCTGGCATTTAATTCTGAGCCCATTGTACTGTGCTGTTCCATTTCCATTTTCTGCTGCAGAGCTCTCTGCCGATCCACCTCCTGCATAAGCTGAATTCGTTGCCTTTCCTGCTGCTCTCGCAAACGCTCCTTTCGCTCACGCTCTTGAAAGCTTTCACTAAATGGGTTGTTGTCATCAAACTCTACACGTGGTGGTGGCCCTGACTGCACATTTGAGCTAGGAGCTGACACAGAAGTGGGAGTAACAGGATTCACTGGCAACTGTGCCATTGGTGGCTGCATTCTTGGTACATTGTGTGGGATGTGTGCTGAAGCAGCACTGGGAGGTTGCCATCCAGGCAAACTTGGCATTCTGGGTGGATTGGGTTGTCCAGGAACAACTATGGCGTGCTGTTGATGCTGAAGCTGTGGAGATACCATTGGGAAACTCTGCTGACCCACTGCTGGTGGAGATCCTCCTGTGACCATTGCAGGCTGAGCAGGCATACCTGGCATCATTGCATGGGGTCCCATTCCACACTGTTGCTGTTTAATCCGATATTCTTCAATGAGTTCTGCATGCTCTTTCTGTTGCTTTCGTATCTACAATGTAAGCATGTTATTAACTGATGTCCCATAAAAGTACATTTTCTGTTTCTTAAGCTGGAGACTTCTGTGAAAAAATGAACCTTAATACATATAAGCAATGAAAAAATATTTAAGAAAATACTGGACACATTTTACAAACTTTCTTTAATTTTTTTTTTTTAAATGAGCTAACTGATATTCATTTCTGTGATATATAAATTCACTCTTTTTCCTTTTATTGTCTACATTTGAGCTGCAAAGGAAAGAACGACTGGGTAGATTTCTTTCAGCTTAGCAGGGCTGGTATGTTGGGTTATGGCTCTACCTAACATACCATCCCTGCTAGCTGAAGGGAAACAGAACAACTGACCCACCTGAA
Organism: Podarcis tiliguerta; assembly: GCF_965153285.1. Classification (NCBI taxonomy): domain Eukaryota; kingdom Metazoa; phylum Chordata; class Lepidosauria; order Squamata; family Lacertidae; genus Podarcis; species Podarcis tiliguerta. The sequence continues at coordinate 49,057,311 of NC_139545.1, read as the reverse complement.
GGGTAGATTTCCTGTGGCTTAGCAGGGATGGTATGGTAGGTGGCACCGTCACCCAACATACAAGCCCTGCTAGCCAAGAGGAAATATAGATTAATATGCTTTTCTCTATACCCATGTATTCACCTTTGCCTACTATCAACGGAGGCTAACACTTCATGCCCGTGATAAAGTGAACTCTAGTCCATGAAACCTTATGCCACAATAAATTTGATTGACTTTAACTCTGTTAATTTGGTATGTATTATACTATATTACATTAATGTAGCTCCACTTCCCCTGCCCCCAGCTCATGGGCAACTAGAAAATCAGGGTCCCAAAATGAGTAGGAGTCTCCACAAATAAGGGAGGCTTCACTGCTAAAGATAGTTACCCTTGAACATCTGGAGGGCAATGGAGATGGGGACAGAGTTACTGTGTTTATTCATGCTCTCCCTACTATGTGTGGTTATTTAAGCCCCATTATGAACACCTAAAGTGGGTTCAAGAAAACCCCTGAACTGCAGACCTGACTCTTCAGAAAGAGTGCAACTCCAGTCATAGCCAGATCAATGTTATTATTGGTCAACAGTACCATCCTAGCTGGATTACGTTTCAGCTTGTTTGCCATTCCAGAACTGCCTGCAGACACCTGCTCAGGATTTCTACCACCTCCCTGGTAGTAAATGGGAATGCAAGGTAAAGCTGTGTGCTATGCTTTTCTCTATACCCGTGTATTCATATTTACCTATTTACATTCATCCCAAACCTCTGGGTAACGTCTCTCTCTGACTCCATATGAATGTTAAAAGCACAGGGAAACAGAAGTCTTTCAGCAGCACCTGCGGGACCCGCCTCTCCAGAAAAGGCCCAATCCACCATATCTTCAAGTTCATTCCAGAGAGGCTATCCAGAAGAGTACTATAGATGATGGCATCAAATGTTACTGAGAGGTCCAGGAGAAACAACATGGTTGTATTTGTTCTGTCTGCTCTGTGGCACAGGCCAGGCACCTGGGCAGTCAAGACCATTTTTGTCCCAAAATCAAGTCAAAGGTTAGACTAGACCAGGTTTAAATTTTGGGAATACCACAACCTGCTCTAACCTGTTCAAAAATGATAGCTTTGACAGGGGACAATAAGTATGTGAAAATCTAAAAATACTTATGTGGGTCTGAATCTTATACTTTTGTTTCTTTATAAAAAATTGCTACCACCTCTTCTGCCAGTTTTAAAATTGTTGCTGTTGGAACACTTGCAATTTAGTTATTGATAAACTCTCACCTGTTCAAGTTGTTTTTGAACCATACTCTGCTGCTCAGTAACATGCTTAAGCTGCTCTGCATCTTCCTCTGGGAATTCTCGACCAGCTTTCTTTGCAGTGCGCTGTTTTGCAGATAGTGCCTTTTTTGATTTTCTGTGTGCTCCAATTTGTTCTTCAAGGAATTTCTGCTGCATCTGAAGAAGCTGCTGTGTTTCTTGTAGCCATTCTTCATATTGCTTTCTGTGTGAATCATCTAAGGATAAAACACAACAAATGAATTTTCTTACCATGGGTTTTGCAAACTTTCACAAATATCGTTTTCAAACTGATTTCAAAAAGGAGGGATTTTCTTTTATATCAGCCCCCCCCCCAAGTATTAACACCTTTCTCTTTTTGTAATAGAGAAAAAATAAATTATTTTGAATAAAATAAGAAAAGAGGAAGTAAAGCATCAACAAAATCTGGAGCATGCAAGTATGCATTAACATCTTTCAAGGCAGAATTTAAGGCCAATATTTTCTTACCCTAACCAAGGAATCAAGTGCTACCCCTTTGAAACTGACAATGGGGCTACAAAATCTCCCTCCCCCTTTTAAAAATAGGTTTATATAAAATACATATGAAAATGAATGTCAGGTTAGTCATTATTACTCAAATATTATTATCATCTAAGCAATGCTAATTATTCTGAGATGTTTCTGCAACTGGTTTTTCTACTTTTTATAAGTTTATAACTTTATAAGTTCGGTAGGTTGTAACATTTCAAAAACTTACTATGCACTGGCTCAGAATATTTCAGTTAATTGTGTCATAATTCAATTATTGTCTTTGAAAAGGCTTGTAAATAAGCTGTGTGTGTTCTGAAATATAATATGTGCCCATGGAGTTGGCTTCAAAGTCTAATATCAGTTTATGAGAGTTAGATACTTACTTACAAAACCAGGACCAAAATTTGGAGGGTTGGGCCTAGACATCTGCGGTGTTAGGTTTCCATCCTTGAAAGGGGGGGGAGGGGGGGAAACAGAGTGTGTTAAACAAAATTCTGTTTTACAGTTGCTCTGAAGCTGTGAGGAGTGGGAAACTGTGCTACATTCAACATGTGGTCAAGAGGCTGCTGCTACTGAGTTTGGGTTATAGGTTGTGGCATAGTTATGGACCCAGTCCAGAAAACATCCTGCTTCCCTTGTGGGATGATGAGCTCCTCTGACAAAGAGATGATCATTGCAATAAGGTGTAACAGTGCAACTCACCTGCTCATATCAGGTAAGGACAACAATTCAAATGTCTAGCGTTTCAGGCCAGAGACTTACTCAACTCATGAAAACATTAGTGGCTGTGGATATGGATGCAGGTTTGTCTGAATGCTCTATCCATTATAGCACAGCAGCTTTTAGACCACAATTCCACTTACGAAAATCTGCTTTACTTCAAATTTCAGGACACGTTACCTGTGTGATTGCTTGCTGGACAAGATTCTGGCTTTCACCGCTTGGTACTCCTGGCACTGCTTGACCCATAAAGGCAAATCTAGTAATGGGTATATAAAATCACATTTTGGATTTGTTTTACAGCTAAAATTAATGAAGTGTTAATAATATGAGATTCTGATATAACTAATCTCAGCAGGGAAACAGTGTGCTCCTGGGCATGCCCAGTCTGCTGCTTCACATTCCTAGCCCCTGCCCTTTTCTGCATACCACAGAGTTATTGCTATGTGCAGAGGAATACAGCTGTTTGTGGGTATGACATGAATCACAAAATAGGAAATGAATGATTAATGGTAAAATTAACGCTAAAATTTACTTTGCTAACCTCCCAAGGAAGGTAACAGCTATCAGAATAAACTGAAATTTCAGTGAGCAGAAACTCATGCTGATATCTATGAGAAGCTAAAATATTCACAATCTTTGCCTACCTGTTCATGACCATTTGTGGCATGCCCATATTGTTCTGTGCCATTACTTTATTGATCCCTTTCAGAGCCACCATTTTCGCTTTCATTATAGGGTCAGTGATTGCATCAAAATCTATGAAACCAAAATTTAAGAAGAATAAGTATTTATTATATAAAATAGCCAGTGTGGATAAGCACATCATTTGTTCACCACTGCTAACCAGTTGAGGCCCATTTTTAAAAGTTTCATAATTATGACAGAAAAACTGGTCCACTGATCTTTTAATTATTTTTAAAGATAATTTACTGTGGTTACTATAGGTCTTTTAGAAATTCACACTTAATAATTGGCTCAAACTACATTAAGACAGGGTGACTTTAATAGATTGATGCTAGAATGCTGATAGGAATCATAGGGAATGTTTTAGACAAAAGCAGTTCTCTTAGGTGCCATATTCCCTCTTTATACTAGCCCTGAGCAAGTGCCAGCAGCATAATACCTTGTTTGCAAGAGAAGTAACCATATTGCTGGAGGGAGAGAGGGAGGGATGTCTGGTAATGGACTGTGTAGATTGCTTTCACCCACTCATGTATTTGCTTTGAGGTTTTTACTCTACCTGTCGCCTTCATGACAGAGTCTTTCCTCAAGGATTTCCTCTGACTAGCTTGCTTCAACCGAGTAAGCTCACAATTTATACAAATTTCAATAAATTGAAGTGAGAGCTGGAGCAGTGATCTCTCCCTAACTGACTTGCTAACATGACATTCTTGGCCTTATGCAAATAGCAAAGGTAGGTTTTTGCCATACTCATACCTGCAGAGCATGTTATACCATGCTCTGAATCCAAAACAAAGAATATACAATGACAACAAGAATATTAACATATTAACTGGAATTTGAAAACAGAATATACCAGTGGGGAATGTGGTTATAAGGAGTGGCAGAGTAACTGATCTGCACCTGCTTGCCCAATCCAATTGAACAGAAACACACACACACACACACACACACACTTGAATGCATATGCAAATACAGAACATGAACAGAGTTTGGCAGAATGAAGAATCATATTTGCTCTTCCCCTTGTGGAAGACACCTAATATGATGCACCTTGTCCCAAATTATTCCCTTCACCTTTACTTCTCACCCAAATTCCCACTCATATTCCTCCTTCCTAAACTAGGAGGGCCAGTAAAAATGGACTGGCAGCCCCCCACCCCCAAAATTCAAATGAAGTTGACAGCATTGTTTCAGACTAGGCACCAGATAAATATTTTGGCTTCTATAATCCACGTTTTCAGCTGCTCAGTAAGCTACCGGTATGTCTATTGCATTCCAAATACACACTTTCCCTGCAGGAACAGAAAACCTCTCGGACCAATTCCAATTTTCTTTTTTTCTACATACAGATTAAACAAATTAGAAAACACAATAGAGATAATAAATTTTATCAAATGGTGGACATTCCGAGTATTAATACCGTACTTTACCATGTGTAAGACTAGGGTTTTTTTTATGTTAAAATAATGTTTAAAATTCGGGTTGTCTTATACACAGATAGTGCCGAGTGTATTTTCTTAATTTTGAGTCACCCAAAATAGGGGGTGTATTATACACCGGGGGGGGGTGTTATACACTGAAAAATACGGTATATGGTTGTAGATTCTATCGCACTTAGCATTATCAAAGAAAAAACAAAAACATACCAATGTTGGGGAAAAATGGCTCTGAACGCTGGCGAATCATGGCTTGCATCTGTCGCTGCTGCTGCTGCTCTTGCCTTTCTTGATCCAAAAGATCTTGCAGCAGAAGAGGCTGTTCTTCTAGCAGAAGAGGCCTCTCTCGGTTTTGCTGCTGGGCTAATGTTTGCGGAATCATCATCGGCTGTGGCCCAGGCATACCACTGGGGCCGGGTCGATTTACAGCAGGCACAGTTTGATTACCAGGCTGCACTGCCCCAAAGCTATTAGCTGTCTGGCCAGGAATAAAGGCTGGATTTACCGCTGTCCCTTGTGAGAAGTTATGGCTTATTTGTGGAACCATGTTCACATTAGGTACAGTATTTTCCATGGTTTGACCAGCAGATGTCATTAAAGTTTGCGGCATACTTGAAACAGGGTTGATTTGTGCTGCTGGCTGTGGATTAGGCGGAGAGCCCAGAGGCCCGACATCAGGGTTTTCTGAATTCTCATTAGCTAACAAACTTGTAAGAACAGGAGTGGATCCAGAGAGATTGCAAGAACCTTGAGCTGATGTTGGAGCAGGGCCCGGAACAGTATCTGAGCTGGGCACAGTGATCTCCTCATTCATATTTGTTTTGCCAGGTAATTCCACATTATGGGGCATCACAGATGTTGCCTCTCCATCGTGTAACTCTGTTTCAGTCATAAACTGAGTGCCAGAGGATGCCACACTTACACCTCTTTTTTCACTTTCAGATTTAGTTTCTTCTAATGTGTTTGGAGACATAACTTCTGTTTTAATTTCACTGACTTCAGCTGTTTTTTTCTGAGGAGACAGTGCTGTAGGAGTGGCAGGTTTTTCATCCTGCTGCTTTTGCTGAGTATCTTCTGCTTTGCCTTGTATTTCATCTATGGGGACATTAAGATCTAGCTCCTCACTAAACATACCTTTTTTGTCACCCAAATCGTGGTCTGGATCAGTGTAGGCAATTATGTCAAATTCGCCCGATCTTAGGAGGTAATCAAGGTGGCGATCATTTGTTTCAAGATTATCTAATGTGTCCAGTTCATCTCCTTTGCCATCTTCTGGGTCTAGATTTAGATTTTCAAGGTCCTCATCAACTAAATCTTTAACCTCAACACCCTCAAGGTCCTTGACATCTAAATCTTTTACAGAGGAGTCATCAGGATCAAGCTTTTCTTCTAACCCATCAGTGGGTTGGTTGGGAATCTGTAAGTCACTTGCTGCCTCAGTAGGTGTTGCTGTTGGCAAAGAACCTCCTGAAAAAGCATCATTAACTGGTGGATGACCTAAAGAACACATGACTAATACAGGTGGTTGGTTGGGATTCACTATAGCTTGCTGACCTGGTGGTAAATGCTCCAAACCAGTTGCCACATGCAATGGATTGTTTAGGCTTTGAGAATTACGTCTTGTGGGCTCTAGGTGTCTTGGGCCTTGACAGTCCTGTCTAGGTACAAATCCTGTATGTTGTTGATGCTGGGGGACTGTGTTCGTAACAGCTGATGAGGAATTAAAAGGAAGTCTTGGCCTGCCTTCGGGTGCTCTGTGACAGAGCTCAATAAATGCCTGCCCCATGATGTTGTGCTGTTGAACCTGAATACCTTGTGGTGGGAAATGCTGCGAGAGTCCAATAGGGTTGCCCATTTGTGGCTTGTTAGGGAGTCTAGGCATGTCAATTGATCTTCTGAGTTGTGGTGGAACTCCAGCACGTTGCATTTGCTGGGGAGGCCCAAGGAAACGTTCTTGACATGGTGGAGGACCATGACCACCTCCAGAAAAACCAAATCTGGGGAAAAAAAATTTGGTTGACTTGGATTGTACACTGTAGAAAGTTTACACAACAAACCAATTTTGTGGGATATTATATCTTTTGAATCAATTGAAATGACACCTTTGCTAGCCAATTTACATTCTGACTGGCTGTTACTGAAACAAATTATTGGACTAGATGGTCATTACATCTAAAGTAGCAATACATGTTTATCTTCATATTTTGATGAAATCCAGAGTAGGCGTCAAAACAGAGTGGAACTGGTTTAAATTAAGGCAATTTACATAACTATTGAAATAATCAAGAAAAACAAGTGAAAAAAATCAAGTTTCAGGCTAATCCATGTATTATCTGGGCTAAACAAGCATTTACTGCGATAAGGAAATACAAGTTTGCAATATATTATTTATAGTCTGCCCTTAAACCTACAGTCTCAATAGAGCCTCATCACTTCCCAGAACATACCTTTGTTGTGTCATATATTTTGCACTAAAGAATTTAAACCTACTTGTAGAACAATTTTGAAATTAAGGATTCTAAGCAAGATCACTTACATGAAGAGGTCACATATTTTTGCCCCTGCTTTGTTGTTTTTCACAGAAAAGCAAATGTTCAGCAGGTTCGATAAAAGGGTCATGAATTCAATTTAAAGTGGCCGAGTGTAGCCTTTAATGTGTTTGCAGTATTACATTCAGATATAATTTTAAACCGGAACATTTTTAAAGGGTCACTTAATATAACCAACACTTAAAACATATAGAAAAAAACCCACAAATTTATTAAACAATGACATATTTTATGATGAAGTAATCAAGAAGTATACCTAATTCCATGAGGTCTCATTGCCATTCCACCCATATCTCCTGGAAATTGGGGTCTATTAAACTGCCCATCGATGGGAAATCCTGTGAACCTCAGTCCGCTGGGAGGGACAATGGCTGACCTAATATTCCCAGGATATGGAGGAGGAGGCCTGTTAAAAATCTGGTTCAGATTTTCTTGTTGCTGCCATGGTTGAGTAGATCCTGCATGAGGTGCTGTGGTAGGCTCTTGTGGCATTTTCTCTTGACGGATTGCATTCTTCTTTTGTTGCTGCTGCTGCAGAATAATCTCACGTAATTTCTGGCGCTGACAGGGAACAAAAACAATTCAGCTCATTTATTTATTTCATTCTTATCCCACCCTTCATCAGCAAGTGATCCCAGGACAGGTTATATACATAATGAAACATCAAAACAGAACAAACAGTAAATAAAACATTAGAAGAACATAGAAAAAGCACATAAGTAACACATATCTCCTTCCAGTATTAATATCACAAAATCAGTTCCCCTCTCTGCATCAGAAGCCTGAAGGAAGAGATGAGCTTTTAGCTGGTGCTAAAAACACTAAACAATGTCCGCACCAGCCATTATCTCGAGGGGGAGATTATTCTACAATTGGGGTGTCACCACTGAGAAGATCCTATACTGTGTAACTGAGTACCCCTCAAGAGATGGGACAAGCAGAAGGGCATCCCTGGCAGTTCTTAAAGCAGAGGAAGGAAAATAAAGGACTACGTGTTCCTTCATGTATCTCGATTCTATGTTGTTCAGGGCTTTGTAGTCACCAGTAAACCCTGAAGTGGTTTCACTAGGATACAGACAGTGTTAAAGGCCTGATACTGATGATAAGACTACTGCCACAGAATACAAAATACCTGCATCTTATAGTATAAAAGAAATGATTTACTGACACAACACAGCCACAATTGATAAGTTCTATCAACTCTGGCATCTCATGGTTTTCACAAGCACGTTATTCAACAACAGTAAACTCACTTGTCTTATTTTTTCTGCATCTGCCTGAGACATTGTGGTCTGCGTATTTGTTGCTCCAGCTGTTGGTACTGGGCCAGGAGAAGCTTGGGGGAACTGTTTTCCCTGCAAGCTCATGGAAGAGTTTGCAGATGAGCCCAAATTCCCCTCTGATCCAGATCTTGGCTGATCTGCAACATCGTGGGGAAGCTGAGCGGTTCCAAAAGTTTCTGGCTGAGGTCTTGGAGTCATTGGAGGTTGATCATAAGGATCACAAGGTGGTGCTGTTGAAGCATGGCTAAAAGAATCTGTCACAGCAGGTCCCAATAGCTTTGGAGGCTGAGAACACGGATCTGATGGCCTTACAAATGTCCCAGGTAAGGTCCTGTTCTGTGATGCCTGCAGATAAGGATCACGATTTGACATTAGGGCTGGTCTACTGTAAGGTTCTGGAATTCCAGGCCTTGGTGTTGCTGGTGGTTGAGAATATGGATCACTACTAACCGGTCTTGGTGTACCTGGCGGTTGGGCATATGGATCAGAATGCCTTTGATTAGCTGAAACCTGAGCAAATAAGTCTCCAGTCTGTGAAGGTCTTGGTGTGAGTGGCTGATGCATGTATGGGTCAACAGCAGTGGGGCGAGGAGTACCCGGAGGCTGGGCGTAGGGGTCTGTGACTGGCCGAGGAGTACCCGGAGGCTGGGCGTAGGGGTCTGAGACAGGTCGAGGAGTACCGGGAGGCTGGGCGTAGGGGTCTGAGACAGGCCGAGGAGTACCTGGAGGCTGGGCGTAGGGGTCTGCAATAGGCCGAGGAGTACCCGGAGGCTGGGCGTAGGGGTCTGAGACAGGCCGAGGAGTACCCGGAGGCTGGGCGTAGGGATCTGAGACAGGCCGAGGGGTACCCGGAGGCTGGGCGTAGGGGTCTGAGACAGGCCGAGGAGTACCCGGAGGCTGGGCGTAGGGGTCCTGAGCAACTGCCCTTGAAATAGTTCCAGACTGAGAAAAAGAATCACCCTGGTTTCGCACTACTCTTTGTGGGTGGGCAAAAGTCTCTTTTATTGCTGGATGCGGAGTCAGGGGAGGCTGACTATATGGGTCATTAGATGGATTGTGTGAAAAGCTATCTACTGGCCTTGGTGTCAAAACAGGCCGTTCATAGGGGTCCACAGACATGCGCCGTGGTGTTGGTGGCATTGAAGCATACGGATCTTGTGGGGACTGAGTTGGGCGCATTGGAGTTTTAAATGGGCCAGGACTTCCCTCAACAGCAGGAATGGGAGTCAATGGTGGGCGTGCATATGAGTCAGCAGGAGACATCCGGGGCCTTTGAAACGCATCTGTTCTTGGAGGTGGTTTAGCAAAGGGGTCGCTGTTTGCCACTGATAAAGATCCTTTCCCTGGTTGTTCTGCAATTAAAGGTGATCTTGATATTCCCAAAGGTTTGGAGAAAGGTTCCGTTCCCATTGTAGGCCTGGGTGTATCTGGAGCTTTTGCATAAGGGTCACTGTTGACTGGAGACAAAGAACATGAATCTCTGACAGGTGATGGCCTGCTCCCTGTTGATTCAGATGCCTGAGCTGGCCTGGATAGGGGTGAAGGGGGTGGACAGATATCTACTGGTGTAACAGAATTTATTCTGACAAAGTTTTGATTTTGGTTAACAGGTGGTGGCCTAGGAGTTCCCACCATTTTTGCATAAGGGTCAACAGGAGAAGGTGGTCTGGTAGAGGAGCAAGGAGGAAACATCTGCTGTGATGGTGCCTGGCAATGTGCATCTTGAACAGGCATTCTATTTGGTGTCGCAGGTGGAGGTGGGGCCTGTGGCTTTAAGAAAACATCAGAAGGTGTAGAAGTAGGGGTACCAGGAACCTGTTTTGTATATAATGTCTGTTGTGCAGGTGACATACTTCCATTGCCAGTCTGAGGGGTTAAAGGACTTTGAATCCCACTACTAGGTGTGTCTGAACCTGACTGGTTCAAAAGCTGCTGTGACCCAAGTTGTTGCTGCAGTTGCTGCTGTTGCTGCTGCTGCTCATTTTTCACTTGCTCAAGTTTCTGAGTTGCTTCAATTTTAGCTTGCTGTTTACTTTTCTGACGCATTTGCTGTTTTAGGAAAGGAAAAAAACCAGGTTGAATTATAACTATCAGGAAATCAAACAATAGTAAAGAACTCATAAGCACATTTTAAGGTCATTTGAAAAGTTCCAACAAATTAAGGATATGGGGCCAATTATTTCTAATATGTATATTATTTATGCAGGCTTCCAGATGACTAATATCAAACGTGCACATTTCTGAGAATATATACTTAAATTTGAAGAAGAAAGACAACTTCTGTTAAAAGATACAGGGATACTGTATAACTTTCTTGGACATTCCATCCAAGATGAAAGTCATGAGAGGCTCATGAACTTTATTTTTAAAGGTCCTATTTTGAGTTTCTTATCTCACACAAAATTATCCCTATGATGGCTTGGCACATGAGCTAACATAGCATACAGCTCACAATACATTGGTCTACATATGCTAAATGCACTGACTATCAAAATGACATTTTATTTCACTAGTGGGGGAAAACCTGCTAACTTTCTTGTGAAACACCATGTGGAAATAATCCTTGATGCATTTGTAATAGCTACAAGTAGCCTCTACAAATGCTCATGACTTGAGAATTACCTCCTTCAAATGTGGTGCCTCACCGAGAAGCTGAACTATGAAATGGCTTTGAGTTCTTCAGGCATTTGCAGTATGGTGGGGCTTCTTAAACTTTCTTACCACAGGGCCAATTTGAGGGCCCTAAAGCTTACTGAGACCTACCAGTCTACACAGAGGAGGTATGGGGATGGAGCCAGTCACAAAACGGTAGCAAATGGAGGAAGTTTAATTTTAGCCTCACTTTTTGTTACTTTAAATTGAGAATTCTCAGTTAAGGTGCTATGATTATGTAGATGTCACTTCAAAGGCTACCTATAATTGCTGTACCCAGCCCATATACAAAGTATATGATAAACTACTACTTCCTTTCCTAGCATCTGATGTTAATTAAGGGCAGCTCTTTCTCCAGATGTACTAGACAAAAGGGGGAATCAAAGACCAAATGCAACACACCTGTCTAAATTTCCACTCTTGCTCATGCTCTGATTCCCTCTGCTTTAATGGGTCCTTAAAGAGTTCAGTGTCGATACGAGAGCTTGGATCAATGCTATCCTGCTGCTGCTGCCTTTTCATGGAATCATTAGACATCTGCACTTTGTTGATCCGTAAGGCAGCTCTATTATCTCGGGCTTTTTGCTGCAAAACAAGCACACATGTAATTTTTTAGACTTGTTTAGACTGATATTGGAAGTAATGCCATTCTTTATTACCAACACAAAACCCACAAGCGGTTTACGGGGTTTGAATAAATTGCACATAGGAAATAAGAAACTAGGACACCCTCGGTTACATTTCCAGAAAGGTAGCCATGTTTGTTTGTTGTAGCGAAAACAAAGAGTCTTATGGTACCTGTGAACTACTAATCTTCCTAGACACACAAAGTAAGGTTAATGCACCTATGTCATATCAAAGGTGCAGTTAGCAAACACACACACACACACACAAAAACAGTACAAGAAAAAGAGTCCTATCCATGTGTTTTGCACCAACAGCAGCTTCACTATTTCATTAAACATATGAAGAGAATTAGGACAATATCCAAAATCAAGCTAACCACTGTAAGCACTAAACAGAGCAAATGGGATTTTTTTTAAAAAAAAAACCACAGACATCACTTCAGTTAATAATATAATCAGTTTAACCATTTAAAAACAGCTATAGGAATTAATTTCCGGGTGATGTTCATGATCTTTACTTTTCCAGAGGAATTTACATACTAAAAGTTTAGTATGTAAATTCAACACTAGGTTTTCAGAGATGCAAAAGAGCAGCCAGAAGAAAGCAGGCATGGCCCCAAATCCATAAAAAATAAATTAAGAAAACTAACTGAAATTCATGTATGTAAAATGCACTTTGCAGAAGCAGTGTGCTTTATAGCAGTTTTAAAACTTAAAATACTTTTAGACTAATTAATGGAAATCAGAGACATAACATTTTTTTCTGTTTCAACAAAAATGGCAAATACTCATTACCACATATGGAGCTCTTTCTTGTGAGCTTGCTTTCCTCCACAATTTAGCAATTTGCTTCACTCTTGTAGTCCAATCTGAGAATGCAGAGGAGAAAAAGGAGTAAGATTTTGTTATTTTGTATTAGGAATATCATCAATGCATCAGTAAACAGTAAACATGAAACTGTTGCCTTTTTCAGAATTCAGAAAAGCTGAACTTTATGAAATAAGATTGGTGCCTAACAGATTTGTAATGCAAGGTTTAACTCAGTGGACTTCCTGTACTGGCAAGAGGTTGGATTAGATAAGATTACTTTTAAGGTTCCTTCCAATTTTATGATTCTACAATTTATAACATACCTGGGAACTCCTCCTTTAGATTTGGAAAATTGATATTCGTGTACAAAACAGGTGCTACAGTTGCCATTTCACCAAGTGCTTCTTCCTTTTCCCACTTAAGAGTGCTTCTCTGTGCGTTAGACATGGTATCACCTTCACCATCCAGTGGTGTAGCAGACGGAACCCAAGAACTGGTGGGATCATTCAGCACTGCATTAAATGCTGTATTCTTATCCCTGGCAAAGCAAAGCAAAATATGGATTTGTTCATTTCAGTATACTGAAATACACACAAATTAGCAACACCTCAAAATTATTAATAATTTTGGTTACTCTAAAACCCGGGAAGAAGAGAAATCAGAGAGCCCAACTCGTTAGCAACATGATTTGACTCACCTTGTGTCTGTGTATGGTGGCTGTGCTATAGTAGAAAATGAGCCTATACCTCCTCCCGGAACCAAAGTTGTATGAGGGAGATGGGGGCTTGGTCCAATTAGGCCATTTATAAGTGGAACTCTTGAAAATGCATTCTCTCCTTTAAAGAAAAGTTGAAAACACAAATAATATTTATTTATAGTAATTTATTTACATATGGGCTTTTGGGGCATAGCCCACCCCAAGGTGGCTCACAATACCATAAAGCACAATAACTTGAACAATCTAAAATATCATAAGTAAAAAACTGATTACTATCTGAAAGCCAATACTCAGGGGGGGGGGGGAAATGTAATAGTAGTACTTTGCATGTGAAAAGCAAACTAAAACTCTGCTTCACTATTTCACAGTACTAAACTAAACCATTTGAAGGGACATTTTCTGCATATACCAAATATTAAACATTCAAAAATTTTAGTCTGTTTTGAAGACTTTGAAAGAAGATAACATCCAGGGACTAAGCTCAAATAACTCTGCCTCTCACATCATGCTATTTTGCAGACTAAAGACTTGTTTTGGCATTGTTTTCTGGGTTCTGGGATGCTGTAAAGAAGGCAAGGTTTGGTTTCAGGAACATATAACGATCCTTATTCCTTGGCTGGAGACAGGAGGAGCTGAAAAGATGTTGGCCAAGCATCCTTGGGTACAGGGGTGGGAACCAATGAAGTAGTGGGGGCAGGGAATCTGTCAAGGGATACCTTTCTTCAGGGAGAATTTGCCAGGAGCTGAGCAACTGTGGGGCAGGGAAGAGAAGAGACAAAAATGGATGGAATTTGCAGCACTGAAGAATGTTCTCTGCCACTTTTCTTCCTCTTTCTACCTCTCTCTCACACATACACATACAACTTGGAAGAGAAAGAAAGAGTGGGCCTGCACTAACCAAAGGGCTGGATGCAGCCACAAGGCCACAGGTTGCTCACTACTGTCCTCGGTAGATAGGAGACAGGCTGTATCAAAAGAAACATATCCACCCTTATAGGATAATTTTATTGATAAAAAAAAATTACAAAAACAATACTCTAGCTTCCAGTTTTCACAAGACTGGGTGACAATGACTGAATTGTGCGTGAATTGCTAGCAGTTGCATTTTGATTTTTCAAAAAAAGATAGTAAACAAACCTTGATTATGCAAATGCATGAGTTGAGGAGGTGGCGGTGGTGGGGGTTGTGGCAAAGGAGTTGACTGAGTAGCTGAAGGGCTCAGTACAGCAGTAAATAGGTCTTCAACATCCTTTCCTCCCAGCTCTGCAAAACACTGCATGTGAGTATATAAGGTAGGGTTGCATTTAGTAAGCTTCATAAAATGATACTAAAAAGCAAGAGAACATACCTGGAATCTTGTACAGTTTGCCAAGAATTGCACCTGAACAAAGTAAAATCAACAGAAACATTAGCAAACATATACGTACAGTGAACTGTGGTAATTGCAACTAATTAAAACCAAGCACGAAGTAAATCTAAAAAGAAGTTCCTTCATGAGGCAATGATATAAGAGAAACATTTACCATCTGTGACCATCTTGTCCAGTTCAGGACTGAGGATTCTATCTAACTGTTCTTCACTCAGTGGCCGTGAACTCTGACTGACGCTTTGTGGAGGTATAGAGGATGGATCATCAGATATGGGTCCAATATCTAGTCCAGCTGATGGAAGGAAAAGTATGGTTTTAACTAAAAGACCAGCAATAAGCTGATGTGCCTAGTTTAACAACTGCTTGGAAAATATATTTGAAGCAGATTTTTCTATAACACACCCAACTAAAAAACTTGTTTGGTCTAAGAAACGAAGGTTTTGCAAACCTGACTGAATATTATCGTGAATCATAAGCCTCTCCTGGTATTAAGAACTTAACAATTCCAACAAGTGATTGAATTATTTTAACATTAGAGGCTTCTTTGTAAATATCATCAGCAGGTAAGAGTTAACCTATGGACACTACAAAACTGTCTCTGGAATAGTTAAAGGAGGAAATATTTTATTTACAACTGATATAGATACATTTACACAGAACTTAATATGGTGTCCAAATCTGGTGAAACAAAAATAGCCTGCAGAAATGGATGACTCTACCCTCTTTGTAAGATTCTGCAATTTACTACCTTTTCTAGTGAAGAAGAACATTTGCCAAAGAGAGCCAAGAATACACTGAGGGCTTCTGCCCAAGGCACTATCCTTAGATGTTAGGTGTGGTTTGCCAGAAACATTATTGTGTCTCTTTCCACCTTTGGCTCTGGGGGTGGCGCTGGGGATGCTCAGCAAAAAACAACGTACTATTTAGCCTTTTCTCCTATACATTACACAGTAGTAGTTTTTTGTCAGTCACTTCCTGGTTCTGTACTTCCTGGAATGGCGTCTGTCATCAATTACAGTAAAAGTGAAACCTCCCTCCAGGCTCTTCTTCCAAGTACATCTCCATCTCTTCTCTGAACTGCTTTCTCTATATTAGAACCTGTAGTACTTCATCTAGTCCATAACTGATCTAAATCTGGATTCTATCCGTTTATTTATTCACAGTATTTATATAGGTCACCTCGTAATAATATTCTCAGGGTAGCTCACAACAGGAAATAAAACAATTTAACATTCAGTAACAATGATACTATGAAAGTACCAATACAGCATAAAAACAGTTGCTGAGAATAGAAACAGCTGAAAGCTGAAAGAGATTAAAAAGTATAGGAGAATAAAAAAAAGATATTTGCCTGGCACCAAAATGACACCAAGGCAAGTGTCCCTAGGGAGGTCAATCCATAGCTGGGGTGCTACTACTGTAAAGGCCTCTCTCTCCCTTAGCCACTTGCCCATCTCACTTGTAAGAGGCACTTGAGTAAGGTCTAGAAGGAGAAAGATTCAGGAGCCCTGGTTTTAAGTTATGAAGGGTCTTAAAGTTCAAAACTGTCATCTTGAATTGAGCCTGGAAATGACTAAGAGCCAGTGAACAGGATGAAGCACTGTGAGATCAGCTTATATTACTCAGTACACCCCAAAGCAGTGGCGTAGTGTGGGTTGTCAGCACCCGGGGCAAGGCAAGCAATTTGCACCCCCTAACCCATGGATTTGCACCCCCTAACCCTAACCCCCAGATGTTGCGCCCGGTGCGGCCAGCCCCCCCTGCACCCCCCACGCTACGCCACTGCCCCAAAGAGTTCCAGAGAGTCCACACACCCCTGACCACTGGAGCCTTCCAAAGTTGTGTGAGAGAGGAGATAGATTAGAGTGGGACAGAAGGATCCAGGGTGGGTTTCCCACCTTCTTCACCTTCTACATGATTTGCCCCTGCACAGGACCTCCTTCTGCCCCACTGAAAAAAGCAAGGCTATCTCTGGACCATATAGGTGTCCTGGACACTTCCCTTGGCTGATCTGCATTATCTGTGGCATCCAAATCATGGCAGTTGTGAGTGGCTCTTATCTTTGAAGAGCCATGTCAAGGCATGCTTTTGAAGATTTGTTCACATGTCCTACTGTGCCAAACTGCAGAAGGCCTAAACCACTTGCAAAAGCTCTGTTGAATGATTAATTATTATACCAGACTTGTTCCTGTTATCACATCACACCAATGAGAGGTGGAACTAAGTATTTCTTCATGTTGGATTGGCTAGTGAACACAGGAGAACAGTATATTGTTAAGTAGCACATGGTCATGGTTGCTGAAGCTCAACTGAGTGAGTTTTAGTCAACTTGTCTCAAGGCTATCTAGATTATTTATGACCTCTCTGTCTTCTTGTGGGTTACTCCTGATGGGTGATGTAGGCAGTGGGAGTGGTGGTTGTGTAGGAGATTAGAATGAGGTGGCTGAGAATTTCCAGTCTAAGAATGATAGAATTCTTGGAATTCTACATACAAATGTTACTTAATATGGGTTAGTATCATAAACACACTTATAGCACTTACTCACCACTTAGTAACTACAATATTTAGCAGTATATGAATTTAAGTACTAGGAAATACAATGTTGAAGCCATTACAAAAAATAATACTTAAAGAGATAATAGCTTATATAATCTTTAAAAATAATGACTCCAACCTTGTGTTTTATGCTTGACAAAGTTGCTGTGTTCATCCAGGGCCAAATTAAAAACTGATATAAACTTTTTATTCATGCTTTTCATAATACAACAAACTAAATTAAAAACAAGTCTATCACTGTGATGCTCTACAAAGCATACTTAAATAGTGCAGGAGGAAGGAAACGTGTTACTTTGTACTGTGAAAGGCACACACACAAATCCAGCTATTCACAACATTTTAAAACAAAATTCTGAAACACTACTAGGTGCACTGCACAGGTAGGTATTTAACATTGCACAAGACTCTGCACACAGAGATAGTGAAACATGAAAGCATTTTTAGTGACATGGAATATATTTACACATGCAAAAATAAAAAAAATCAGCCGAAACCACTAGGAAAGATGACTACTTCTAACCATGAATCACCCACTGTTTATTTCCTTACCAAAAGGGGAGGATGAGCTCTCAACCTGGAAAGTGCATAAATCAAGACCTACAAGATCCAAACCAGATAAAATGGATGATTATAACAAGAAAGAAAGAAAAGGAGAGGCTGAAAAAGCAAGAAAGAATATAAACTAAAAGTATATACAGCTGCATGCTAAAATAGTACATGGGAATGCCAGACACCAACAAGATTTTTAAAAGTTATCCCCACATCAATAAAGTGCAAAGTAAAACAAAGTGCAGATTTATTGATCAAAGCAAGAAATAAGAAAGAGTCCTTTGCTTGCTGAAGCATACTTATGGTATAACAAGTACATATATAAATAGTTGCATAATACCATGAACAGGATGATTTTATAAATCAAGACAAATTTCACAAAACCAACAAAAACTTATACATGTACCTGAATGATCCCCAGATTTCACTAAATCATCAGAAAGAATTCCAAGTATGTCATCATCAGTGCTCAGCACAAGGGCAGCTAATGGGTCATCCGAGGTACCTACAGAAAACAGGTGCTTTACACAATGAGCTTATCCACATGTACCTTTTACTCTGCTCTCTCAAGGCAGAGGTCTGTGCTTTAATGCTCCATATATGAGTGTGTTTTGGTTGGTCTTTTTGCCCTGAGCTTTCCCCACAATGACCCTTCTTTAAAGCCAAATTGGAGCAAATGTCAATCTGGGTTTTCAGTGGACTGACATTTGTTTTGATTGGACTTTAAAGAGTGGGTTTTTGACCCCAGGGGAAAGCTCTGGAGCAATAAAAAATGGAGGGCACTTGGACACAGCACTTTATATCACAGTCCTTGCCTAGAAAGAGTCAGTGTGGAAAAACCCTTAATCATAACAACTGTGATCCCCCATGTTATTTATCCATTTGCTCTGAGCTCAAGGGTTTTTAACAAGTATTATTTTGAGTATGTGTTTCTCCAATCAGATACCTTTCTTTTATTTTCTCTTTACGAAAAAGAGGCTTGAATGTTTCTTTGTAAACAGAAAGCTCAAATTTAAGTAAACAGTTGAAACACCATTTAACACTTTGGGAATTGGCCTACAATGACTTAAATCAGGACAAGAAACTGGCATGCCATGGTTAGGATACAGCCCACCCACAGCACCCCACCTCCTCCTCGGCTATCCCTACAGATTTTAGGCTTGGAAAAAAGCCTCCTATTTGGAGCCCATAGAATCCTTTTCCCAAGCTTAATTGCAGTGCAGGGGGCCACGGGGGGAGGGAATCACAGCTGTGATCCTCTTCTGGAAACAACCTCCACTGTAATTAGGCTTGAAAACAGCCGTACTAGTGGAAGGCTTTACTCAAGCCTAATTGCTATGAGTGCGGGGATGGATTTCACAAAAGGGGCAGCTAGGAAGGGAAGGGTTAACCATGCAATCTCTGTGAGGATCACCCTCTTTGGCAATTAAGACTGATAAGGCCTATTTGTGTGTATGTGTGAAAAAGAGCGAGATCCTGCATATATGTATGTGTGTGCAGCATAATTATGTGGTGTGTGCAGTACATTTATGTGGGCACACCAGCTCCTGCAGTACTTTAGGCCCATGCACTTTTGTTTTGGCCTTACTCACCACTGGCATGTACCGTATTTTTTGCTCTAAAAGACTCACTTTTTCCCTCCTAAAAAGTAAGGGGAAATGCGTGTGCGTCTTATGGAGCAAATGCAGGCTGTGCAGCTATCACAGAAGCCAGAACAGCAAGAGGGATGGCTGCTTTCACTGTGCAGCCATCCCTCTTGCTGTTCTGGCTTCTGAGATTCAGAATATTTTTTTTCTTGTTTTCCTCCTCAAAAACTAGGTGCGTCTTGTGGTCTGGTGCGTCTTATAGAGCGAAAAATACAGTAGGTGCCAGAAAGTGGTCTAGGGCTGAAAAATGTTCCTCACCCCTGTGTTGAAACAGCTTGGATCCATATAACACCTTCCCCATATAATAAATACAGACTGTAATGTCAACCACTGCTGTCCTGGCCCAAGCTTCATAATCTTTGGTTTTATACCATCTGCACTCCAGCAATTTTCTGAACTGCTTCAGAAACATGAGCTGTTTGGTAAATCAGGGGGATTCTTGTCACTATAATGAGAGAGTATACTCAAGAGCCACTGTCCAATTGCTGCCATCTGCTGACAAGACAATGTAGCTATCAGATTTGAGTATAATTCCACCCCTTCCAACAGTGTTGGAAACCTATAGGAACTGTAAACTGCCAGAAGGGCCATAGCTCAGCACACTGAGAACACACTGAGAATACTTATTAATAAGATAGCTAAGGAAATTATTCAAAATACTTTCCCTAACCATTGTCCTTCTACCAATCCACCCAAAATTCCTGTTTTTAAGAACTCTGCTCTTCAAGTAGCCCTTACCAAAAGAAAGAAAAACATACAAACCAGTGTACCTTGTATTCCAGATTTTGATGGAGCTGGAGTGGAAGTGGAGCTAAGAAGTGGATCTGAAGATGGATCTAGGAAATTTGTGTTCAAATTTGCTTTGCAAGAAATGTTAAGGCTCTCTTCACATAAATTATCTAAACTTGGTTTTCTTTGTCTACTGGTATCTAGGAGGTCTTTTCCAAAGAAGGCTTCCTACAATTAAAAACAAACACATTCCCCACATTTGAGCATTGGAACACAAAACCAAAAACTGATTTCTTTACATACAAAACTATTGTTCACCCAATTTTCATTCTAAACCACAGAGCCTAGGACTTCAGGGGTCCCTTTACCTTTACTTTTAATGTTAACTTTGTGACCACAACATAGTAAAATTAAACTCAACACAAATGACTAATTTTTTTAATGTAAAGTTCTTGAAGTTAATTCATCACCCTTTACTTCCTATTCAAATACTTGTATCCTATGAAAAAAGAAGAAACATTTCCAATTTGGGGCAATTTCCCCATTACTCAACAGTTCCCCATGCCCATCCAAGGTTGTTCAGGAAGCATCCTGACCCCTTGGATAAGCTTTTTGGAGCACACAGATAGCTGCTAGAGTGAAGAGTAGATGGGGAACTTTTCTTCTGCAAACTTGGTTCAATTCAGCTATCTTAGCATACATATTAGGTAATATATGGTGAAAAGAATTAAGTTCTCCATATTGCTCCATGCTGCTGAAAAAATAGCCTCTGTTTATAAGAATCAGTATACAAAATTAAATCCTCCTAGCAAGGGCAAACTATTTTCAACTGAAGCATCTATAGCAACATTAATACAGACATTTGGGTTATGTCTGAATAACATTCTATTGTTTTTGTTGGAAAACAAACGAAACAGGAAAATTAGAAGGAAAGGTGTAATTTATGTTTTAATGCTTAATAGCAAAAGGAGGCTGTTGAAACGATCGCTCTTTATGCAAAATCAACTTAGAGTGATAATGAATTACACAACTGGAAAGCAAATGTTTGTGTTTTACACCGATTAACAGTTTATTCAATATATGCAAATGCTAATCTTAAGCAGCACACTACGCATAGCAATGACTATACCTGCAAGTACGCTGGGAAGATTTCTTCAAGCTTGTTTTTCTTCTTCCTGTAACGCTTTTTAATTTTTTCTGTATTCTCTGAAACAGGAGTAGTTTCATCAGCGGGTGTATCTAGTAGCTGTTCACTCCAACCTAACAATGACAATCATGCATAATAACAAATTTACTTATAACTCTTGCCCACTCTTGAGGTACTGCCCCACTCTGTTTAGCATCTGTACATCTCCTTAGTTTAAAACAGCAATATTATAAAAATCACAATAATGCAGAACTGCAGAGATGGACCAATTTAGCAAATGATGCATAATGTTTTCTTAAGGTATTCAGAGATGCTAAGTGAAATGAAACAAAACCTACAAAATTATTTCTGGGCTGAATTGAGATTACTGTGAAATAATTGCATTCGAGGAAGATAGGGAATGGTTTTTGTTCAACAGAAAATGAATGTTGAATACTGTATACCAGGGAGGTCCAACTCCCAAGAGACTGTGATCTACTCACAGAATAAAAAACTGGCAGTGATCTACCCCTTTTTGGGGGTGGGGGGGTTCAGCTTTATTTAGAGGGGAATATCCCGCGATTGGCCCAAACCTCCCAGGTATCGACCAGTTGATCCCAATCAACCTATTGGATATCCCTGCTATATACTGTAGATTGCATATCTGTATTTGTATACATTTTAGTAAAAAAGTCTCATAAGTGACAAGTGCTATTTTTAAACAAATAAAATTTGTTACTGAATTAAACCTCTTAAAAGGATGTTTCATTTAGGTGCTTTCATTAATTCTCATTATATTATCATTTTATATTAGCAGGATTGTTATTTTTCTCTTGTCAACCAAATGATACTGTGCAGAGTTATTCAGCTACTGAAGTGACACTTAAATACATTTAGCACCTTTTCAAGTGTTAAGGAAATGTCTGCAGTGTGTCAAGATATGGAACCTACACATTACCACCTACGTTATGAAAAGCACCAGGAGAGATTTCTAAAAGATTGAGGGGAATTCCTACTTTTGATGAGCATTCTTAGGTAACTGAACAAGTCAGTTATGGGTAAATCAATATAATCAATCCAACTGCAGTATCATCCACTCTGCAGTTACTGTCCATTCCTAAAACAAAGCTATGGTAACATAGCATTTCATTAACATTGCCTTCATAATGATACAACCTATCATTAGACAACAAGACCCAAACCCCAAATTACTGATTAAGGTAAAATCCCTGGTTCTAAACAGAGCATAAAAAGTATTGGAGTTTGTGTTCATGTTATGTAAGGAGGCATTTAACCAGGTTAAACTAATTTATCAAGAGCAGATGCTATCACTACAATTTTTTAAAAGGTTGCACTGCAAGAAACCCATTTGTCGGTTTTCCCTCAACACTACTACATTACCTGTATCCACCTCCTGACAGGCAATACTGAGTATAAATGGGCAGCATGAGACAGTGTGAACAGATGGCAGAAACAAGGTGAGATGGGTGGGTGAGCAAGCAGTTGCAGGTGAGGTGGAGAAGAGTTTTATTTGGCCCACAATTTAAGTAAACTGACCTAATTCACACAGTTCAGAATACAGTGATCCTTCCTCTGAATTTCACAATACAGTTTTTTTGCTTAAAAACATATTGAAGTATGTAATTTAGGATAAAATATTTATAGAAATGCATACACTGAAATAAAATGTATATTTCTATATGTATTTTGCAGTAAAATACTGCAAAAATCATTTAAATAAAAAATTAAATAAAAAATTTCATAGTTTTTTTAATCCACAGATTAATGCACAAATGGTATGGAACAGGCTTAAGGATAAACACATGCAAAATTAATATGAACTGCTCAGGACAGGCACTTTTAAAATGATGCTTCAGGAATAAGTATGTGCTATGGGAAGTGCTGAAAATACAGATGTGGAGAAAACCAGTAGTTAATTTTTAAAAAATTGCATTATAATGAATCTTAACAATATAATGCTCCTATATTGGAGTACATGTTGCTATAGTGACAGATAATTTAACATAACTATCAGTGTCACATTTAAGTGGTTGATTCACATAATTAGTACCCACTTTCATCTCTGCTGGGTATCTGCTCAGATACAGAGCCAGAGGAGTCCTTCCTTGAAAGAGATCGTTTTGTTTTTCCCTGTCCTGTACGACTCCGCTGACGTACCATAAATCCACCAATGCCTGTAAACACACACACACACACAATACACCTTGAATTTATTTGGATTAGGAAAACATACTTGGATTTCACCTTTTTGTAGATTCACAAACACTAAAGTCCACTTTAAGTATAAAATTGGAAGTTGATTCACATTACATATTTAGTAAGGACCTGGCTCTACATCATAATACAAGAGGTGATCATGCAACTTATTTTACGCTACCAGAACATGTGTCCAGGAGCCCTGAGTGATCCAGATGATTGGTCCTGAGATGTATATGTAATGAAAATGATGCACCAGTGCCTCACATACTATAGCAGGGATAGTGAACCCTTGACCCGTGGGCAGCAAGCCATGGCCAACTGCCCCACTCCTGATGTCATATGTAGTATCAGGTGAGAGTCTTAAAGTGTTTCCAATTACGGTATTCTCTGGCAAGGGAGGCTTGCTGTCAGTGCCAATCAGCAGTGACAATAAGCTTTCAAGAATCAACTAACTGCTACAGAGTTCCCCATCAGAAAAGAATTAGAATGGAAAGCATCTGCCAAAAACCCAATGACTAAAGAGGAGAATATGATGTCTATCTAGCAAACTTAACCAGATGGAATATGGAAGGGTGAAATAGAATGTCCTTTCATTCTTGCTGAGAGGATAATTTACTGGGTAAGACATTAGGTAGAAGTACAGACGAAGTTGGGAGAGTTAGGAACAAACTGATTTCACAACCATGTTTAGACCTACTGATCCTTGTGGAACATGCAAAATTCCCTCATCCTACATGTACAGAAAAAGAGTCTAATCTGAAACGTTTGGATTATGTTGTTGTGACAAGGAAAACAATATTCCAACTTCACTTTCAAAACTAGTGTCCCCCTTCCTGATACAGACTGTCTAGAGTTATTATACTTTGCACATGCACTGGGGCAGAAAAGAAATTTCTTTTAACTGCTATGGTAGTTATTTGCTTTAATGAAAGGTGCTCTAACAGCACCGCCATGATAGTGTTATGGGGAGATAGTGTGTGCTCACATATACGTTTTCCTGTCTTAAACAGTGGAAGCAAACCACTCAGAACAGCAGGGCACCTATCAGGTTTAATGATCCAATGGCAAGTTTCAATACAAAATTAGTACTTAAGAGAATGATACGGGTAGTTTTCCTGTTTCGCAACATTGGAACACCATTCTTTACAATCAGAAAGGAAATGAATTGTAACCCAATTAGCGGAAGCTGTAATATACAACAAACAGGGAAGTGATAATTCTCAGCAAAATCTTGTCAATCAAGTTTGTAAGTTAAAAGATTATTATTTACATATAGATAATAAATATAAACCTAATGAATATGCAAACATCTGGAGCATGTACTCTACCAGGTCTGTATGGTTTTCTTTTTCTCTTTTTAATCCCCTCAGTTCCTTCTACTCCCTTAGGATCATCATCAGCAGGCTCCCGTTCAGGGCTTGTATCAGATTTACCCTCGCAGTCCATGAGATCTCCTTCTGAATTTAAACACACACAAACACATAAAACAATTATAAAGTAAAATTCATAGGAAGTTGTCATTTTCTCTTACAGAATTCTGCCTCACCTCTCAGGAAAAAGCTTCCTAAGGTATGTAATGGCATATATAAAATAATGAGCATAATAAAATCACACACAATTTTAAATGACAGCACACTGAAGTAGTAGTAGTAAAAACGGACTCTGCTAAAATCAAATGCTGGGAAAAGACAGAAGGTATAAATGCTACTAGGGATGGTGACTGACATGCAGAGAAAGGTGCGGAATTTCAGAGACAGGGTGCCATAACTGAAAAGGCCCTGTTTGCCACGCAATGCACCTCTGATGGTGGGATGGGGGGGTGCACTGAGCAGAGCTTCCAAGTTCAAGTAGTTCTACTAAGTCTGCTGGGCCTGGGTCATCTAAGTTTCATCTGGCTTGAATGTCATTAGGACAGGTATACTTGTGCCCAGGTCCCATTTCTTCAACCTGAGTAGCAGCTGGCAGTCACTAAAAGTTGCTAAAAGGTACTGAAGGTATGAAAGATAGCTGGGCATCCTGTTTAGGGGAGTTTTTAATGTTTGATGTTTTATTGTGTTTTTAATATTCTGTTGGGAGCCGCCCAGAGTGGCTGGGAAACCCAGCCAGATGGGCTGGGGTATAAATAATAATAATAATAATAATAATAATAATAATAATAATAATTAAACATCACCTAATATACCTGTACTCATAAGCAGGCACTTATCATATTAATGAATAGCAATATTGCTGGGTATTTCATTACATGGGTTTCATTATGCAAGTCGTCTTTCTACTATGTGTCAGTAAGTATTGTACTAGTCAAGTATTTCTCATTACAGTTAAAATCCATTCATGACCTATGTATCTCCTGATATAACATCGCCATTGTGAAAGTCTAACATCCCTTTGCTAATAAAGGTACCGGGAATTAATTGCTTATGTCATAGCACTTACACCAACATGGAAGGGCTCCCGATGCAGTTGGTGGAGTACCTGTTTTGCATGCAAAAGGTTGCTAAAGCCACTGATAGGCAGAGCAGGCAACCAAAGAGTTATATATAGTTAGAAGGTTTCTCAGAAATAATCTAGTCCAAACCTCTGCTACATGCAGATCTATCACATTCTGTCTACTGAAGGGCAAAATTTCTGCTGGTTCTGTTCTGGAAGACCTGAACTACTGAAAATCCCAACTGCCTCAATATCCTCCTACAACCCATGTCCTTCTGTAAACTGCTTCTATTGTTAACAGCGACATACAGAACAAAGCAACAATTACCTCTACTGTCATCCATCTCGCCATCCCTTGAATGTTCTGATTGGATGTCAGGCAGGGTCTGAAGTACAGCCACACTATTCTGGTTTATAATCTTCAACTTGAGCTTTGGCTTTGTCCGTTTTCTTCTTGGTACAACAGCACTGAGGCTCTGTAACTGAGACATCCCTGTTTCTGTCAGACAGACTCCATCCTGAGTGTATGTCTTCGGTGGGTCTATGAAATTTGCATGAACCATAATAGGAATACACAACTTTAATAACCTTAGCTTACAAGCATTGTGTAACTATATCCCCCCCCCCCCAACTTTAAGGAACTTGCAATTAACATACTAACAATTATCCATTGTAACATCAGAGCAAAAGAAATAAAAATGAGCAGAACTATTTCTGAAGTAAATCAACATTGGTTCAGAATAACACAAAGCTTTTCCATTGATATATTATTTATTCCAATCTGATAGAAAGAACAAAGGACTGGTTCACATGTCATGCTAAACTCAACCATGGTTTAGCAAAAGTGTGTGGGTTCCCAGAGTCTGGGAACAATCCTCCCTGATTGTTTTACTGCTGCGCCATGCTGAACCAAGCCACGACATCTGAATCTGGGCTGGCAAGTTTTGACTAACCATGAGCACTAACCAAGGTTTGTCCAGTGGTTAATGGTTTTTTCCAGGACCGCCTGGGTTCAGATGGCACACTAAGCCAAACTATGGTTTCACTAAAGTGTGGCAAGTGAACTACCAGGGGTGAAGCAGCAATGAGCTCCTCCCTGGTCCTGCTAAGCCTAAATTTGGATTAGCATGAAATGCAAACCAGACCATTGTTTCTTTACAGTTTTCTTGATTGCTTCCTGCAGATATTTATTCATGCTATCACCATAGCAGAAGTACTTTGACCCTGCAAAGGTTCTACTCAAACTGAGTCCAAGGAAAACCCCATAAAGGCTGTTCCATAAGCAATTTATAGCAGTGCTCATGTTAAGGGAGAAAAGGTAACAAATTAATGAAATCCAGGGAAAATCCCAACCCACTAAAATGTCCCATTTCAGCCCTGTTTTTGGCTCACTTTAGGGATTTACTTAAACGAAAAATCTGCCTGTTCCATAAATTTTGAAGAGCAGTTGCATGTTTAAAAAACAAAACTTTTAGTAAGAGGCAATATGATGACAAAGGATAAAAAGAGCTGAGAAACGTATTGATACACTGTAGAATTTATTTCTAGGTTAAGCAGTAACCATGTTAGGGGGAAGAAATAAAGAATTTTGAAAGTTACCAAATTCCTTTGCTTTTGTTATAATTTGAGTGGCAACCGATGGTTCACAGCATTCAGAGGAAGGCACTGAAAGATAAAAATTGAAATTGGCTGTGAGTCCTGGAAGACCTGCTCCCTGCCTTGCAGGCCTTTTCCACATGGCAGTGCCCTCATTGACTCCACCTACAAAAGCTGAGGCTGCTGAAGAAGCTGGATATCATCTTGTCTGTCTCAGTGCAGACCCAGGTCATCAAGTCTGAGCTTCCACAGCTGCCACCCCCCGCCATAAACCACCATTGGCAGGACTGGCAGCAACAACACTAGATATGTTCTATGCTTATAACAGTAATTTATTCTCTTGTAAACTATGCTACTTTAAATGTGCATTTTATATTGGACTTCCTTTAGTAATGTTTTATTTTGAAATCTTTTAAGATAATACTGTAGTTTCCTGTTATTTATATTGCTTTGGCTGTGTACCCTATATATGACTTTCTTCAGTAATATTTTATTATAGATTGCTTTATTTGATGTTTTAATGTACTGTAAACCACTTTAAGATTTTTTCCTTTAAAAATATAAAGCGGTATAGAAATGAAATGAATAATGATGATGATGTTGCTTGTATTAAAATATATAATCTTCTATAACTATAGTTTTTGATGTTGGTATCATTTGTAATTTTCTGCAAGTCTCTTGTGCTCAGGCATGTCAGAAGAGCATTATTAAATTTTTGAACAATTGAATTTTTTTTTAGGTTAATAAATTTCAGTTGACATTCACTGTTACCAGGAATACAGTGGAAGGCTGAATATACAAATTAAAAACAACTATGTGCTAATAGTGTGTTGAAGAAATACTTAAATTTCTGGAAGCACTAGGCACAATCTAAAGAACATTAATTCCATAACAGCTCTCACTGAAAGCAGTAAAGCTTACAGCCTAATTCCATGCATGCATACCTGCAAGTTATTTTTTTTTCTGACCTGTTTTTACCCACAGCACCAGAACACTCTGCCAAGGCACCTATGCACACAATTTCTTACTGATATACCAGAGGATCTCTGGCAGCATAACTGCTGACTCTCTGGTGGGTCTTCCTCTCTGCTGGTAGAGTGGCACTTAGACAACTTCCAAAGGAACCTCAGTCGGCCTTTGGCTGGCTTTAAGATTGCTCCTTTAAATCAAGCCCTTCTCCGGGTTGTGAGAGAAAGCACCATGTACCATTTGTCCCTTTCAACAATAGCATTCATTTATTTTATTTCTTTGTATGCACAGCCTGCTCCATCTTGAAAAATCTAGGCAGGTATCAATTAATTTTTTTAAAATGTAAATAATGCCTTTAAAATAAAATGAAAATCTAATTTGATGTAAACCTGAACAAGTTTATTTTTTAATGGTGTGGGAAACAACATTCCATAGAGGTTAAAGCCTGGATAATTTGAGAGACGGGGGGATGGAAAGACAGAAGCACATTTGGGAAGCCAAAGAGGCAGCGGTCCCATTTGACTTAGAAATAGCTAATTAAGACAAAGCATGATAATTTCAGAATTAACTAGCAAGAAATAGTATGGACAGACAGTGATTTGGATGTGGCAGCTGGCAGATTAACATATGAAGAAAACAAGAAATATAAGTTAGTTTAAAGATCAATAACACAATCTGCCAAGTGGGCAACCTCCATGAAGGACTCTGGTGCAAGACCCTTTAAATAGATGGAAGCCTGCCATTCTGCTTTCACAGTCATTTCCCAAAACCTTCTAGGTATCAAAAGGTTATTGGAAAACCAGACGCGGGTGGCGCTGTGGGTTAAAGCCTCAGCGCCTAGGGCTTGCCGATCGAAAGGTCAGTGGTTCGAATCCCCGCGGCGGGGTGCGCTCCTGTTGTTCGGTCCCAGCGCCTGCCAACCTAGCAGTTCGAAAGCACCCCCGGGTGCAAGTAGATAAATAGGGACCGCTTACTAGTGGGAAGGTAAACGGCGTTTCCGTGTGCGGCTCTGGCTCGCCAGAGCAGCGATGTCACGCTGGCCACGTGACCCGGAAGTGTCTTCGGACAGCGCTGGCCCCCGGCCTCTTTGAGTGAGATGGGCGAACAATCCTAGAGTCTGTCAAGACTGGCCCGTACGGGCAGGTGTACCTTTACCTTTACCTTAAGAAGGGTTTTAGGATATGAAATTCTTTTAGACCCAGTGTTGTTGTTTTTACCCTTTTTCTGAATTATGTGGAAGACAAGGTGAAGTAAGATCAAAAAGAATTTACTGCATGGTTTCTAATACAGTAACCACCGCTAAAATTTTATATGCAGGAAGGTGAGAGTGGAGATGATCAATGACACCACCTATTGAAGAATGGATTGGTAAAATATGGAAGTTTGCTTCAATGGCTGAATTAATATGATACATCAGATTCAAAGTGGAGGAGACAATAACAAGGTAATTTTATGATGAATGGCATTTTCTTTATCAAATATAGTAAGAAAAATTGGATGCAATCTAATATAAACCATGGTTTTATAGTGTTCTGAAATATGATTAATTTTGCTATTTGGAATTCCTTAATGGTGGGAAGCAACAAGACACTGGTCACCTTTGAACGTGATATGACACAAAAGAAAGAAAGAGAAATGAAGTCAGAGTAGCGGTTGTGCTTCATTTGTAGATAGCACCTCAGCTTCCATAATATAAGGAACAATAATGATTGAACTGAGGATAAATCTTATGACAATGCCTTTATATATATATAAAAGGATGGGTGTGAGAAAAGAGAAAAATTTGGAAATGTGTTTCTGGTATTAAGAAACAATGAAAACTGGAAGTTATTACAGGATATTGTTAATATAAACTATTGATAGGAATAGCTATCCGTGTGTTTGATATGATGTAGAGAAATGTGGTATATATGTTTGTTTGCCTAGAAGGTTTTCTCTGTATGTTTTATGGGGGGGGGGGATATTCTGTGTCCTCTTTGACTGTCAAAGGTCATGGCCTTATATTGTTATTATGTCAAAAGCCTGTCTGGCATTAGCAGCTGAGTGGGAGGTAAGAGAGAGTCGATCACCTTGAGAATTTATTATATAGGGCCTGGATCAGGTAAATTTATTCTAATTGGTCTAGGTGGCTGCCAGTTAGGAAAAGAGTTGAGATTTGACAGGGAGAGATGGTACAGTAACTCTGACTGCCATCATCATTACTTAGAGCAGTGGTTCCCAATTAGAGGTCCAGGAAGCCCTGGGGGTCCATGGAACACATCCAGGGAGTCCACAGCCCCATCTCTTGCTTCCCTCCAGCTAAATTTTTGTCATTTTTGCATGGTAAAATCACAAATGTTATGGTCTGTTTTAGCGTTGTGTGGTTTTTCAATATACAGTGGTGCCTCGCAAGACGAAAAGAATCCGTTCCGCGTTTTTTTTCGTCTTGCGAAGCAAGCCCATTAGCGGCTTAGCGGATTAGCGCTATTAGCGGCTTACCGGGCTTAGCGGATCAGCTGATAAGCGGCTTAGCAGATCAGCTGTTAATCGGCTTAGCGGTTTGGGGAAAGGGGGGGGAAGGAAAAAAACCGTGTGTCCCCCTCACACAGGACAGGGAATACTCTACACTGCAGGAACTCGAAAGACATTTTCGTCTTGCGAAGCAAGCCCATAGGAAATTCGTTTTGCGAAGCACCTCCAAAACGGAAAACCCTTTCGTCTAGCGGGTTTTCCGTCTTGCGAGGCATTCGTCTTGCAGGGTACCACTGTATTGGCCAAAATTGGTTTTGAAATCACACCTCAATAATGATTTTGATCCGGCAATACGCAGCCATATATCGCTCCTCATGTGAAGGAAAGCAGGGCAGTCGATTGCAAGGTGCTGCCTTCCGCTCATGCTGACGGAGAGCAGGCCAGCTGATCGCCCTCACATCAAGGCACTGAGGCGGAGCAGCTTTTCTCAGTCAGCAGGAAAGCAGCCACAGTAGATATGCATCTTCGCTGGCTGCTCCACTGACAGCGACTTCATGCACACCCCCATCCCTATCCCCTCCCACTCAAACCACGAGGTGGAGGTGACTCCGCTTCCTCAACTCCCCTCAAGCAGCCAATCTCCACAGCTGAGCCTTCCCTCATTTTCACGCCTTGAATGATCTCCATGACTGTTCCTTCCCTCATCCCCATGCCTGATTTCTAATTTCAGACATTGTGATATATCAGAATATTGTGAAGTTTAGCTGTTGATATATCACAATGTTGAAAACCAGATATTGCTCAGCCCCGGTGTGTTTTTAGTATACCTAAAATCCTTTGCTTATTAGGGGCTACCCCACATTTTGTTCAAAAAATTGCTTTGCAGAGGTAACTACCATAGACTTATCAAAATTTTCAAAAGTAGTGGCTTGGCTTTTGAAAAATAGGGGGTCCTCAGTAATTAGCTAATTGAGAACCACTGACTTAGAGTAAAAAACAACACATATTTTTACATGTCTACGGCTATTAATGCAACTTATGAAAAAAATAATCCTGAGAATCTTGAGGTAAGAGAAGTCTATCTAACACTGGGAGCGAAATATTCCAGATAATGTTATTCTTAAATAATGATTTCATCTTCTCAAAATCATGGTGCTCTGAGTGCAGTCTTTCTCTCACTTGTGGGCACACACACCCTCTTGCTGCTATTATAATTTTAAGCAGACTTACAAATCCTCTGGGAAGAGATTTACCCAGCTTTCTACTCTAAATTGTTTTTTTTCCTCATTAATAATCTTGCAGTGCTAAAAGCAAGACAAAAGAAATTATTTCCCTCAAGTACTGCCTCTGAAATCAATTCAGCATCTGCCAATCAGGAGACAGACCAAAGAAGTTGTTTCCAAAGCTAGTGCTACGCTGCTAGATACCCAATTAAGAAATTCCTTACCATTTGCTGGTGGTATGTATGGCTGACACATGGTACAGTCAAAGCCACTGTCAGCTGTGCTTTCAACTTCCTCGTCTGTGTTTAAGTTTTGACAGATTGTGTGCATCCATCTGGAAGTTAAGTTAAAAAGGAGAAAATGAAACGTATACCATTTTATGCCAAAACACCATTCAGACTCTCTTTAGATTGAAAGAAGCACAGAACACGTCTACTGCTTTAAAAGTTTCTCTGTAAAGAGGCAATGATATGAAGACCCCAGAGGAAGTCTGCTTTAGTCCCAGAAGATGTTAAAATGGTCAGATAAGACAGGGGTACTTTGGGTAGATGGTTTGTCCACCCAGGGGAGCAGTGTTCACTCTGTGCTAGATGGGATTATACTCTCCCCAAGCAACAGGCTGTACTTCGGGAGTGCTCTTTGCAATACAGAAGCAACTTGCACCTCTAAATGTTGCATCAGAGGCCTGGCTTGAATGTCGTATTACATCACAGTTAAAAACAAACTATGAACAAACATCGTGCTGGTGCACGCTGCCCAACATTTCTCACTCTCTGCTCCACTCCTGCTCCTACTGTTGCCGTGCTGCAATGTAACAAGAGAGGCTTGTGGTTTCCCTCAAACAAACCATGAGCAGTAAGCCAAGAACAAACCTTGATTTCCATCCATGGTTTGTTTGGACAAAAACAAATCATGAGTCTGGGTTCAGACATTATGATGAACCAGACTATGGCTTGTTTGCAAGCAGTAAAAGGGGAGAAATAGAGCATGAATGTTTAATCACTGGACACCAGCGGGTGGCATGTCCACATTCAAATATACTTGGTTTTACACTATAGTATAACGTGATGTATGAACCAACTCAAGAGTGCCATTTATCAACTCCGGATGAAGAGATAACTTTCTTTTTTAAAAAAAACCATGGTGGTTTTCTTCTTTCTGATATTAGCTACAGCTTTTTCTTTGAAAGAAGCTCTCTCTTATTGCAAAGCGACTCTGATAAGGGAGAGAAAGTAAATTCTATATGATGAATTAAAACAATCTTCAGTCAACATGATACTATGAGCAAATTATTGACGTATGAAAATATATAATTCACTGTGTAGCAGAAACTCTGACCTGTCACACTGTCTGCATTGCAGAATAAGCTCTTCTTCTCTGTAATTGCAACAGCAGACTGGGCAGGTAGATAAACTTGCACAGGGAGCACACTGTGTGTAATTATTTTGCCATTCACATCTAAGACCAGGAGACGTAGCACCACAATGTCTGCACCAAACACACCTGTAAAACACAAAACAATATCTTTCTTAACATGGGCTCATGGCAAGATTCACTGCTTCGCTTTATTAAAATACTTATTTTCACCTTAAAATTGTATTATCTTAAAATTACAGCAAAATGTAATTTTCCAAATCAGCCTTGCCGTACTATACTAATTAAAAGAAAATATAGTCAGATTAAAAGAAAACATTAAAAGCGGGGGGGGGGGGGCGAAGGTATACATACCATTTGCATTTCCACCCTCCTTTAGGAACTGTCTGCAGTGGTGGATCTAGGCAGTAAGTGTGATAGCTGATATCACAATCATCGCAAAGGAGCAGTCTTCCTGGATCTGTAGCCTTCCCACAGGCTTCACACACAGTGCATTCCAGACATCTCCAACCTTTGTGGAGCACCACTTTTGTTATCTGCATAGTGGAAGATAATAGGTAATTATTTATGGAAGCCATACAACCTCAGTTGATTTACAGGCTTATATTCCCAATAAATTTGCTTCTATCATTTGGAAATAGTGTTTTTTAAATGTTTATGCTCTCCTTTTTGTTTTAGAGGGAAGTCCTCATTTTCTGAGAAGTCAAAAATATCTTTGCATTCAATAGCAATGTACATTGTGCTCTCCAAGATTATGAATGAAAATTTGTTTTAGATATTTTTAAAAATAAAATGACCCAAATGTAAGGATTCAGCATACTCTCAGTTATTGCAAATATCAAAATCAAGATTCACATTTACTGAAATTAAAAGACAAAATCTGGAGAAATACAGTTTGCTCTTGATTAACAAATCTATTTGGCATCTCCTCCCCATTATGGCATTTAAACAAAAGTACAATAGTGCCAAATATTACTTTCCTAAACTTAAATATGGCTATAGTTTAGAAACATACATCGAAACTTGAAAAAAGAAGTTTTTCAAAAAGGCCCATCATGGTACCTGACAGAAGCAAGGCACAATGTTCCAAACCTCTGAATCAGTCTTTACCACCGTATGTCACAGTGTAAAAGCCAGTTTACATATCACTCTGTTGAAAAGTGATCATGAGAATAAAAACCTCACATTGCTTATTAAGAACCCTAGAGATTCTCTCCCACTAGCAGAGATGGTTGGGGAAATATGAAGTGTTCATGCTCTGTGAAAAGAGCGAGTGTGCTCCAGTTACGTCGTACACCCTCAAAAGGAGCAATTCCTTGCAAGAGGTAAGAAGTTGGTACTGGCTAGATACTGTACAGTGGTACCTCAGGTTAAGTACTTAATTCATTCCACAGGTCCGTTCTTAACCTGAAACTGTTCTTAACCTGAAGACCACTTTAGCTAATGGGGCCTCCTGCTGCTGCTGCGCCGCCGGAGCACGATTTCTGTTCTCATCCTGAAACAACGTTCTTAACCTGAAGCACTATTTCTGAGTTAGCGGAGTGTGTAACCTGATGTGTATGTAGCCTGAAGCGTATGTAACCCCTGTAAATATACCGCTGTATTTTTCGCTCTATAGGACGCACCAGACCATAGGACGCACCTTGTTTTAGAGGGGGAGAACAAGAAAAAAAAATCTCCCCCTCTCTGCTCAGCGCCCCTCTCCCTCTCTGCTGAAGCCAGGAGAGTCTTGCTCTCCCGGCTTCAGCAAAAGGAACCCGAAGCCTTCGGAGCACAGCACAAGTTCCGCACCGACCCCTCTCGCTCTCCAGGCTTCAGCGAAAGCAATGCGAAGCCTCCGGAGCGTGGAGAGAGAGCGGAGGGAGCACTCCCTCTGCGCTTCGGAGGCTTCGCGTTGCTATCGTTGAAGCCAAGGAGCCTGCATTCACTCCATAGGACGCACACACATTTCCCCTTAATTTTTGGAGGGGAAAAAGTGCGTCCCATAGAGTGAAAAATACGGTAATTCTTTCTTAGACAGTTGAATCTTCCATCTTTCGGGGGGGGGGGGGGGAGAGAAAACAAAAGAGAGTTGCTCCTGACATGCTAAGTATGAGAGGCTGGAACTGTCTCCTTCACAAGAGTACAGGAAAAGTCAAGGGGCAGGCAAACACTGGTAAGGAAAGGTGTTTGTAGGTTCAGGATTTTAAGCAATCAAATCAGTGTTGGTTTTGCTGTGATCATTAAGAGTGTAATGTGTGAACCAGCTCTACCACTCCTGAATGTTTTCTTTTTTCATTCACTAGTGTATGACAACACGGTGGCGTAAGACATATGTAAATAAAAGGAGATAGGCTTGGAAATAGTTATCCGATTCCCTTCATAATCGGGGTTTGAAATGCATTTTAAACTTTGCTTCAAAACATGCTTAAGTCACATTTTCTGTTGGAGTAATCAACCTAAATTTTCTTCAAAGCAATTCATGAGGATTAAAATGGCTACTTTTATGGAGTGTTCAAAAGTTTACCCCCTCTGCTACACTAATCACTCTGGGAGAACAAAAGCTGTCTAGAGTGTGTTATAGCTTGAGTACAACCCTTTCATAAAAGTGCATGTGATTTAATACATTAAAAGAATATTCCCTTTTTAAATAACTGCACTTAAAAGACGATTCATTGTTTATATGCTGAAGCAAATAGCTTATTATCTGTGCATGTCTTCCCATAACTATCCAAATTGAACTTTTTGCACATTCTCTCCTAGCTTAATGAATGTAAGAAATTAACTACTCCAGTTTCTGAAAATTCTGACAGCCAACAGACAAAGTGAATTAACCGAAACTTACTGCGGTCATAAATGAAATGAACTACAGTGGTGCCCCGCAAGACGAATGCCTCGCAAGACAGAAAACCCACTAGACGAAAGGGTTTTCCGTTTTGGAGGTGCTTCGCAGGACAAATTTCTCTATGGGCTTGCTTCGCAAGACGAAAATGTCTTGCGATTCCTGGGGGGTTTTTTCCGCTCCCCACCCCCTTTTTCTAAGGCACTAAGCTGCTAATAGCCTTTTAGCAGCTAATCCGCTAATCCCTTAAGCCTTTAATAGCCGCTAATAGCCGCTAAACCGCAAATAGCGATAATCCGCTAATCCGCTAATGGGCTTGCTTCGCAAGACGAAAAAACCGTTAGACGAAGAGACTCACGGAACGGATTCTTTTCGTCTTGCGAGGCACCACTGTATATTTTTTTAGGAAACCAGCCTTAAACAAAACAAAACAAAACACACTATACTGCTTCATATCTTAATACTTAGGTTATATCTAGCTCAATACTGAGCTGTTATCTCAATACTTTCTTTTAACCATCTGCAAGATAAACGGTGCTATTTATAGCTGAAAAATTACACAAAGGTTAACTTCTCTTGCATTTATAAAATGTCATTTAATTAAAGTGCTTTGTCAGTTGCATACAAATAATGGTCACATTTCCAGAGGAATATTTTACAAGCTGAAACACTCCTTAATAATGCAAAAACTGGAATCAATGCAGTATATGCAGGGACAATATGCTGACAATAATTTCAAAGTGCTCACCTTAATACTGACACAGTATGGATGGTAACACTGACCACACTGAGAGCAGGCAAGCAATCGTCCTTCTGCACCTTGGCCAAAACTCCCACAAACCACACACATATCCTAGAATATCAAAGAAACTTTTTCAGGTAAACAACTAGAACCAGGTAATTAAAACATGGAAGAAATATACACCTTGAATCCATTTTTAGCAAACTTTGTTCTCTTTCAAAATTTCAGGTGTATACAGTCTCCTCATTATTATCATTAATATACCCTATGCATATAGCAAAAATCAGTAATGCTAGTAAAACTACCTTGAGCATTTTTGTAAGGACAGGTAGTTAAAAATCTACAAGAATTTCCAAAATATATTAGAAGCTCACTGCAAATGTCCAAAGAGAGATGGACCAAAAATATCAGCTCAGCTTTAGATCTAACTCACCTCTAGCTTTAAAGACCACTAGAATTGTAGCCAGAAGCTACATAGCAACAAGTGATGAAGAAATGCTATTACCTGCCCTCAAAACTTAAGAGGACAGTAGCCCCACAATGCAATAACTGCAGCCTCCCAACAAATGGTATTCTGTTTTCGCTACTATAGTAGCCCATATACAGAATAGTTAATTCCAAATTTAACAAAACACTAACAGGCTTATTACTTGTTTTATGGTTCACCAAGTACTAAGTTATAAATTATCTAGATTAAACACCTATAGATACATTAACTATCGTCAAATGTCTTGCTAGGAAGAGGTTGGATGTCACCAGAAGTGGACAGCTAGAATAAACAATACCATTAAATATTGCCTACACTTTTCATCTGAGGCTTAGAAATTGGGAAATAACCAATGACATTAGAAAATAATAAAATGTGAATTAATATTGCAACCTGATGCAAAGTAAACTTGTCACTGCTAGAAAACAGGACAACAGTATTGTGCATTGAATTTTCTTCCTCATCTTTGTTAGATGAAATGTCCATATCGGTGACCTACAAATAAAAGAAAACAAAAACTTAACAGTTTTCTGGCAGTAAAAGCAGGTCATTGTGAGCAGAGACACGAATCAAGACTTCTGCCTGCTCAAATAATATGCTAGAGATTCTTACCCCTGGAGAAAGAAAAGATCCAATTCCATTTTTAAGTTTTGATCTCCCCCGTCCACCTCTTCCAGAAAGGCCTGCACCACGTGGTCTCCGCTTCCCAGGAAACCCTGAGCCACGACCCTGTTTAAAGCAAGTTAAAACATTTAGATGAAACTAAGCAATGCTTCACAGAAATGTTCCTTATAAAGCAGACTTTGTAAGAATCCAACAGGATTTTGTATTTTGCAACACAACAGTATTTTTCACACGAGCATGTCCCATAGCAAGGCTTGCAGATATGAACAGATCTTGATACACAGCATATAGTGAGGGTTGTGGCCTATGAACCTTTGTCAAGTATCTTATTATGAATTTTGATCCAGGTGAGGTTTTTGATTTAGTGGGAATCATTTGCTCGCAGAAGAGGAGGAGAGGAAGTTTTTGCTACCCAATAATCTGTCCTGAAAGGTCACCTGGCAAATAATGTTTCCCTTCTCTCTGATTAGCAGGCACCAACTAGTTTCCACTCTATGCTTATATCCTGCATTGGCTTAAGAGTAACTTCCCATCAATCTCATCAAAGGCATACCTAACACTGTACACGCTATTCACAAGGTATGTAATAGACATTGATGACTTGAGAAAATGGGGAGGGGGAGAAAAACTATTGCTTGCTAAGAGAAAATTCACAACAATGTTCACTCTAGCTCCACAGATAGTCCTAGAAGGATGTTATCAACTGAAAGTACCAACACACCATTAATTTACATCATTTATAAAATTTGTAAAGGATACAGGAAGAAAGGACACGTTTTCATGAAACTTAATATTAAATTAATAGTACAATTACTGATACAAGCATATCAATCAAACGTGAGCGTGCTGAAAATGAGAATACAAATGAACAATTCTAAGTCTCATGAGAAGAAAAATTCTTTTCAGCTTGTTCAGGTCTTAGGCTGGTTACTCTAGATACAGAGTTCTTCTCTTCTAATAATGTATACAACTAAACGTTATTTTGAAACAGAAAGCACAACAAAAAGCAGCAGCACCTAGTAAACAAGAGGTAATACAATAACCTTCACAAAAAGACTGCAAAAATAAAAATATTGATTTTATCTGTACTGTATCTATATTATGCAGATAATCTTTCAGGGCACATTTAGTATTTCAGCTTTTGAGATTTAAAAAAATCTTAGGCTAGATTCTGGTGAAGAATTCTGGAAAATTCAGAACCTTGCATACTATTTTGTGATATTTTGGTTGACCTAATAAAGGTACTGTCCTAATATGGATTTTTGACTTTGTGGAGCCACACAGCTACCTTTACTTTTTATGTTAGTAACAAGCTGCCATTAAACTCTTTGTATGGAAATAATAATCTGCAGCCCTTTGTGTGAGACCTTCTGGAGGAGGAGCAGAGAAAATTAGTCTTACAGCAACCTCTAAAGTATGCACTGGTCACTGGAGGTTTCAGACACCATATACATTGGTCTCCCATCTACCGTATTTTTCGCCCCATAGGACGCACCGGCCCATAGGACGCACCTAGTTTTTTGGGGGGGAAATAAAGGGGGAAATTTTTATTTCCCCCCCAGGTGCGCTGTGCTAATCCCGAAGCTTGGGGCATGCGAAGCTCAGCACGCCCCAAGCTTCTGGGTGCCGGCAAGGTCTCCGCTAGCCCTGGGAGAGCCGCGCGGCTCTTCCAGGGCTAGCGGAGCGCTGCACCAAACCCGAAGCTTGGGGCGTGCAGAGCTCAGCGCGCCCCAAGCTTCTGGGTGCCGGCAAGGTCTCTGCTAGCCGTGGGAGAGCCGCGCAGCGCCGCACAGCTTTCCCACAGCTAGCAGAGCGCTGCGCTAATCCCGAAGCTTGGGGCGTGCGGAGCTCAGCGCGCCCCAAGCTTCTGGGTGCCGGCAAGGTCTCCGCTAGCCCTGGGAGAGCCACGCAGCTCTCCCAGGGCTAGCGGAGCGCTGCGCCAATCCCGAAGCTTGGGGCGTGCGGAGCTCAGTGCGCCCCAAGCTTCTGGGTGCCGGCAAGGTCTCCGCTAGCCCTGGAAGAGCCGCGCGGCTTTCCCAGGGCTAGCGGAGCGCTGCGCCAATCCCGAAGCTTGGGGCATGCAGAGCTCAGCGCGCCCCAAGCTTCTGGGTGCCGGCAAGGTCTCCGCTAGCCCTGGAAGAGCCGCGCGGCTTTCCCAGGGCTAGCGGAGCGCTGCGCCAATCCCGAAGCTTGGGGCGTGCGGATCTCAGCGCGCCCCAAGCTTCTGGGTGCCGGCAAGGTCTCCGCTAGCCCTGGGAGAGCCGCACGGCTTTCCCACGGCTAGCAGAGCGCTGCGCCAATCCCGAAGCTTGGGGCATGCAGAGCTCAGCGCGCCCCAAGCTTCTGGGTGCCGGCAAGGTCTCCGCTAGCCCTGGGAGAGCCGCGCGGCTTTCCCACTGCGAGCAGAGCGCTGCGCCAATCCCGAAGCTTGGGGCGTGCAGAGCTCAGCGCGCCCCAAGCTTCTGGGTGCCGGCAAGGTCTCCACTAGCCGTGGGAGAGCCGCGCGGCTCTTCCAGGGCTAGCGGAGCGCTGCGCCAATCCCGAAGCTTGGGGCGTGCAGAGCTCAGCGCGCCCCAAGCTTCTGGGTGCCGGCAAGGTCTCTGCTAGCCGTGGGAGAGCCGCGCAGCACCGCGCAGCTTTCCCACAGCTAGCAGAGCGCTGCACTAATCCCGAAGCTTGGGGTGTGCGGAGCGCTGCGCCAATCCCGAAGCTTGGGGTGTGCGGAGCTCAGCGCGCCCCAAGCTTCTGGGTGCTGGCAAGGTCTCTGTTGCTCCCATGGCTAGCAGATAGCTTCCTGAAGCCTGGAGAGCGAGAGGGGTCGGTGCGCACCGACCCCCCTCGCTCTCCAGGCTTCAGCGAAAGCCTGCATTCGCCCCATAGGACGCACACACATTTCCCCTTCCTTTTTGGAGGGGAAAAAGTGCGTCCTATAGGGCGAAAAATACGGTATGTTTTATTTCAGACTCCATCCAGTTGATAGCAGGAACTCATAACATACAACATGGCCCAGTTACAGTGTACAGAATATACCCTGTAGGCGTTAAGCACCACATACAGCTGAATTAGAAATTGACTCAATGTTCATTCTGCATGCACTGAGAGAGAATGTAGGGATTTTAAAAAAAGCAAGTTATACAGCTGTTTAAAAATTGGGTTTAAGTAGCATATTAATTTAGCTATGCTTCAGAAGAGTTTTCATTAGTATCTTTTTATAATGGAGAACAGCAGAGAGATAGCAAAGGATAACAAGAATATAAATACAAATTAATTACCACTTTGATGCTCCATATGGCACTGCCAGGTAGCGGTCTGGACTTAAAAGTTTCCCGACCTTCTGAAATGTCTGGGGACCAGGAAGGTGGGCTCACTGTATTATGGCTACTCCAAGCCCCCTAGGATATGTCAGGTGAGAAAATAGATGTATAAAACTCAGCCAAATAAAATAAAAATAAAGAACGCAAATAAAAAGTTCTGAAAGCAAAGCACATGCAGGCACACAAATACTTGGTTTAACAAACACATGGATTTACTGGGATAAATTTCAACCTAGCACTCACATTTATACAGGATGAGAATCAGACTTCAAGTGTGAATAAAATGTTGATTAAATAATAAATATAAAAGAGAAGCACTGCCGGAAAACAAAAGATTGCTTGGCATGAGGAAGAGATGAAGTGTGACTGTGACTCACTTATAACTTTTATTACTACAATACTAAACCAAGATACACCTATTTGGGATCATGGCTATATTTTTATGGCAATATTATTTCTATATTTCAGTCTGCATCTTGGAGAAGGCAACTGACTTGGGCCATGTTGTGTGACTGTTAAAATAATTTTTTAAAAATTACAAACCAGAAAAGCTAAGAAGCATAGCAGACAAAAATGGATTAAAATAAAAGGTATAATATGAAAATGAAAAATAAACGAACAGTTAAAATATCCATGAGCTGAAGCTATACCACCAAAGCACTATTTAAAAAAAAAACAACTGAAATTCTTATATCAAATAAAATTAGCAAGCAATCATGTCTATAAGTGCCTAATATACTGTATTCTGTAGAGTCCAAAAATAGACTAAGATTGAATTCACCAAGGCAATTTCCATGAGCTGAATTGCGCATATGAGTTTTCTATACTTGTACATAACTCTTTATGTATAGGAATACAATCCCTAGATGGAGACTGGGGATCAGACGTCATCTGTAAGGATCCCAGAACTACATTTGCAATACTCTCTACCCCCAATCCTTTATTTCACTTTTGCTATGCATCTACAGTAAGTGTAACAGGTGGCTGCTTCTTTGAAAAGTATCAGTAATGCTCTCAGTTTCCACACACAAAAATATTTAGGAATAGGGTTCCTCAAATTTCAGGATTGCAGATACTGTGGCCCTCCAAATGTGACTGAACTGCAACTTCTGTCATCCCGTGCTAGCTAGTACTGATGGACTCCCACAATGTCTCTGGAGGATAACAGCTTCCTCTTCTCTCTCATAACTGGAAGAAGTCTCTAAACTTTAGGTACCCTCAGAAATACAGTTGTTTTATCAAACAGACACTTGTAGAACAAAATATTTTAGGCTACTCTAGCGCTGAGAAGTCTTGTAGCACTAAAACTCCACTTTCATAACTTAATAAAAGTACTAAAATATGATTCTA
Organism: Podarcis tiliguerta; assembly: GCF_965153285.1. Classification (NCBI taxonomy): domain Eukaryota; kingdom Metazoa; phylum Chordata; class Lepidosauria; order Squamata; family Lacertidae; genus Podarcis; species Podarcis tiliguerta. The sequence goes on along the minus strand of NC_139545.1, from coordinate 49,014,466 downwards.
TGAAATTTCATCCTAAATATACTAAACATAAGACTATGTCTACATTTGTGTGTGCAGCTAGCTTCTTGAAAATGTCAGCTGACACACCAGTGTTATGTATACAGACAAAATAGTAAAATATGGTTTGTCAAGAATCAGGAAATAATGAAAGCAATTAGCACATGTGAGTGAGTGCATCATCAGAAGATTAATTTGCTAACTACCCAAATCATAATCTGGCGTCATGTCTAAATAAGACCATTATCTTCAAAAGAGATTCTCAAAAACAGGAAGAACACTCAGGCTTTTGATTAATGTCCATGAAAGCACAACTCAGGAGAAAGCTCATTTACTTAAAACAAAAATAAAACAAAAAGTAGTAATTGGTGTGCACTCTGAAACAAACTGCCATTTCTTTAGAATTGATATTAATTAATAAAGAAACACACAGCATCAACAACACAGATCAAAAGTTTAAGAAAAATGTTAACAACTACACTGCCCAATGGAAAGTCCATTCCTACTTGCCTATAATGAACAAGAACAAAACGAAGGTAGGGCACAGCCAGCAAGTAGCAGGAAGAGGCAGCAGTTCAACAGCAAGCAAGTTCCAGTCTGATATTACAGATGTGTCCTACCTCTATTTTTTCTGGTTTATTGTGCAGGAGTGGATTATGTATTACTAACTGTGCTATCAGGGAGTGTGACCCTGACGGAAACCAACTCCTGCACAACTCTAACCAATCAGAATGAAGAAGAAGCAGGACACACCAATAATATCCACCACTGGAAACTCCAGGGTCCTGCTAGAACTATCAAATTCTGTGTCTTCATAGTAGTGCAGCTTCCTTTTTCAAAAGGCTCCTGAGCAGCACCATTAAAACAAAAAACTAAACTGCATCTATCCAGTGAGCCTTTACATACATATTGGTCAGTGTCGGTAGTGGTAATTATTTTTATTGAGACTTAAGGCATGCTGGCTGGTAAATGCGCATAATATTGCTTTGCCACAACTGCAGCATGTTTGGTTTCTCTCTATCTAAACCCCAAACATTCTCTTAAATGAAACCTACAAGTTAAACCTAGTATGGTCAGAATTTATATAATTATGTCCCTACATCAACTTCTGTTGTAAATCATCAGAACTTCCCATGGTCTGTGTTAGGATATTTATGTAAACTGAAATAGTATTCATGTAATTCCTCAAATATCTTAGGTAGCATGCCATATTTTCTGGAAATAAGCATGCATGGGACAAATCAAAATTGTGTTTAAAGATGCAGGGAGGTTGCAGGGGAGGTGAATACATCTTGAATTTCTTCTGTGGCTCCCAACATTTTTTAACAGGCAGCGTCCACTCAACAGCAGCCTTTCTGTAATGGATCATGTGTCCATGGCAGCCATTTTATGATGGTGCCCAGAACATCTTCTCAAATCTCAGATGTGCTTATGGAAAGTTTTGGACTCTTGGCACATAGGTGGTAAGAAGAGGCACTCTCACAGTACATTTATTTAGGCAGAGCAGGAAGTGCTGCCAGTCACTGATACACTTTTACCAACTTCTTAATAGCTAAGTTGCATGGCTAACATAGGCTTTGAAAAGCAGACCAGGGGTCCTGAATCTCTTCATTTCCTAACATTGTCTTCTTTCTTGAAGAGAATTTCTTATTCTGCCAGCTACCTGTCTACAAAAGCATTAAGGCCTACACAAGTATACCATCCAAATGCCATCCAAATTAGTGGGGTTAAGTACTCCCATTACTTACCTTTTTGCAGTCAGGGAACGTTTCCAACAGGCAAGATTTAAAAACGCAAATGCAAGAGACCCATTTCCCCACAAACTAATTCCTAATTAGTAGTATGAAAGCTAATTGTCCTTTGCCAGAAGAAATACACAAAATCCTATATATGTCTAGCACATGATTTAGGGGCAAGGATAACAAAAGATTAAAAATACAACTTAAAAGGTTACATTCTAGCACAAATATAGTAACCAGAGAAATGAAAACAAAAGATTGAACTGATAGCATTCAAAAGCATCAGATATTTGCTTATAACACAATTTGTTTCTAATGGCTTGCCTAGAATGAGTGTTTACCTTCCAAGTGCTAACCTGTCACCTCCCCCAATAATTGAGGAAGGAAGGAAGCAGGTTTCGCACATTAGGTATGTTCCATTTTATCTGAATTGCATCCAAAATCTATTATTGACAGCTAGATAAGAGGCAATTTTGAGATACAAATGCTTAAAGTTTTACATACTGCTCAATCAAGTGGGTCTTATTTTGCTTCTTCATTTCCCAAAAGCAAAACTGTTTACCTATTTTCTAGATTACAGTTTCTATTGATTCTCATGCGGTTGGTTCTTAGACTCTCAATTAAAAGACTAGGCAATTAATACATTATACCAGGCATGTCCAACTTCCAAGAGACTGCGACCTCAAAAGTTGTTGAGATTTTTTGGGAGAGCCAAAAAATGGATCTGCTCTGAGTAAAACTTAGAATGCTGCCCTTCAATGCATGCCCAGTTGCTGGACTCTACATTAACATATACTGTTAATTTTTTTCAGAGACCTTAACAACTTGTCCACCTAGACATATATTTCTCTTCCGTGCCCCTGCCCATTTTTTCTAGTGCTGCCACTGTGTGTCAGGGGACTAGAAGTCCTCTCCCAATCAGTCCCTTACATGCCTCCTTTTTGCCTTTTCCACCATTAGAACATCAGTAAAGCCAGATGTGTGACGGCAGTCCACCTTCCTTCCTAAGGAAAAGACTTCTGAGGGCAGATCTTCCAATGAACATAGGATTGCACCCATAACTATACAGTCGCACCTTGGAAGTCGAACGGAATCCGTTCCAGAAGTCCGTTCGACATCCAAAGCGTTCAACTCCCAATGTGTGGCTTCTGATTGGTTGCAGGAGCGTCCTGCAGCCAATCAGAAGCCACGCTGGATTTTTGGCTTCCGGAAACTGAACAATCACTATCAGGTTTCGATCACTTGGGAGCCGAAAGTTCAAAGGTGTTCAGCTTCCGAGGTTCTACTGTATATGCATTATTGTTAAAGAGAGGTTGAAAAGAAAATATAAACGGATTATAATTTAGTAGAAGTCAGTGAAATCCATTACTGTACCAAAAATTGTGTGGGCTAAAGCAGACATGGCTAATTATGTATTCAGTATTAAGCATAGCATGAACATTAAATAAATTGTGATAAAATAAAAACATTAATTATTTTACTCTTCAGGGGGGTGGAACCTGTCTAAATGAAAAACAACTTTCGTAGGAAAATCCATTTGTTTTTTAAGGTTCCTGCACCTAGGAATAATTTATAATAATTAGAAATCTAAATCAGCCATTTTATCAGGACATTTTATTCTCTTTTTACCAATTAATATTATTTCATTTAGAATATATATGCAGACTAAGAATAGAGGGGGAAACTATAAAGAAGTTCATGAAATCAGCAGTGAAATAAATTATCTAAGTAATGTGTGGGTTCTAAAGAGAATTAAATGAGACTTGCACAGCAAATCTTTGAACAGCATTGTTTTTCACCACCTACAAGTAATAAATGTTTGGTCTGGACATCTGAACACTCTAGCTAAATTAGTAATATTGGAAAATATGCTTTACCCTGAATTAATTCCAGAATACAAACCTTTCAGAAAAACCACAGGAAACATAATTACTTCTTTTTCTTTCTTTCTGACAAAATATGTACAAACATTTACTCATGAAATCAGTTCTCCACAGTAAATTGTTGGTAAAGAAGTGTACCAAGAAGCTAACAACAGAGTCTGTAGTCTCAGTTTCAGACAGGAAGGCAAAACAAATACCTCTCTTGATGTCATAGCCAAATTAATGATTCGGGTAAACAATACAACTAAAATGCTTTTTGTAACTGATTTCAGTAAAACATGCTCACCTGTCTTGACCTTGGTCTCCCAGGAGAAAACTTTCTTTTGGTGATAGCTGGTTTTCCCATTCCAATTTTTGGAGTGAGCGATACGTATGTTGTTGGAAGAGTTATAGAGGATTCTAGTGGTGACATCTGACTACGCATTGTGTCATGTGAAGAGCCTAACTCTAGTGAGGCTGCTGGTGAGGAAGACACACTGGACTTGTTTAATTCAACAGATGATGAAAATAAAGATTGTGTTTCAGCTGGCGACTTTAAAGATTTATCTTCCAGTGGTGAGCTGTCAGTTGCACAACTTTCATTTGCAGGAAGAGATGACGTTTCATAATTTTCAGGAGTGTCATCTCCTTCTGCAGCTTCTGACACCATCGTTGTTTCTACTTGCTCTTCCTTCTTACAGGAGCTGCTCTCGCTATTGACCAAATTGAAGGTTTCCGATATCTTTGCTACATCCTCAGGTATCTCTGGTGGAAGCTGAGATTCCTCTGTGGACATTTCAAATACCTCAGTGCTTTCCTGTGATTGTTTTGTTTCCTCAGTTTGCTTGTCTAAGACTTGCTGCATTGTATTTGAAATATTTTCTGTCATTTCTATATTTTTATCAGCATGATTAAGATCAGATGCAGGAGTCTTTTTAGGAGATGTTTCTATTTCACTTTTACCAAAATGGTCAGGAGCCTCTGTTTCCAGTTCACCATTATTTTCATTTAATGAGAAGCCTGAAATAAATTAGAACATTTCATTTGAGTCTGGAATTAGAGTATCTCTAGTGTAAAAGTGTCTTTAAAAAAATATGTGAACATTCGTGAAATATGTGAAAAATATGTGAACAGTTAACAAGCATGTGGGGCCTGTACTGCTAGTCCTACATCTTGAAATTCTGAAGATATTCTATTATCATTCTGTATCATATGATCTTGGGGAAGATTGAGGGCACAAGGAGAAGGGGACGACAGAGGACGAGATGGTTGGACAGTGTTCTCGAAGCTACTAACATGAGTTTGATCAAACTGCAGGAGGCAGTGGAAGACAGGAGTGCCTGGCGTGCTCTGGTCCATGGGGTCATGAAGAGTCGGACACGACTAAACAACTAAACAACAAAATCATATGATCAAACCATATGGGTTCCATTTAGCAATCATAGCTAATAGCCATCGGCAGAACCATCTTCCATGGTTTGTCTAGCTCTTGAGCAAATAAAGTATGAAAAAATAGTTCCTGCTTGTTTGTCCTGATTCAACTGTTAATCAATTCAATTAGGTGGCCCACAGTTTGAAACTTAATCCTGGGAACACTTTAGCCTTCCCTTACAGGGAAGATGCACAAAGCCCCCAGTCATGCTGACTGCCCTTTTCGGTTCATTTCCCAGCTCTGCAATTTCCTTCTTTATGTACAGTGACCAAAACTCTACCCAGTGTCAGTGGTGTAGCAAGGTCAGGTGGTACCCGGTGCAGAAAATTTCTTGTCCATCCCTCCCATTGAAATTATTAACAGAAGGAAAAATAAGATACTTAGAGTTGCAAGTGTTATTTTCTGGTTTATTTACTTAACATTGTGAGCATAAGCACTTAAAAACCTTTTTCCTAACTTTTTTCTCTGCAAATTTTGAAATCACATCATCAAAATCAATTCCTTTCACTGCTTTGTTTTCAACTGACAAGATGGCTAAGCCAGAAAGCTACACGCTGAGTTTTTGTTTTCATTGAATTATCCACCACTAAAATGCAACGAAGTCTAGAATATCTATTATCCAGTACCAATTTCAACATCACTAAATAAACCCTATCATTTTCTTCACCTTAAACATCAGAATATCTCCTGCATAGTGAGGTACTATACATGCACAAGCCACAAAATTCTCATTCTTCACTTGAAGGAAAGCAATATTTTAGTGTGGCAGCACGTTGGAACTCCATATGGATATGATGTGGTTGCCTGCTAAAAAAATTTTTGTTTAGACAAGCCTATCCAGAAATGTAGACACTGTCATGTATTTTAATCTGGTTTTTAGCTAATCATTGATTTTAAATTTTTTTATACGTTTCGAATACTTGGTTTTGTTTACTGCTAATTTTATTGCTCTATTCTTTTTGTAGACTGCTTTAAGGTTTGTTTAAAACAAAGTAGTATATAAATATGAAATAAATAAATACATGCCTTTGGTTCTGCTTAGTTTATCATTATTCCAAACAAAGCATAATTTAGCACATAACAATGCAGATTCATATGGTGCTGGAGGAGACTCTTGAGAGTCCCATGGACTGCAAGAAGATCAAACCTATCCATTCTTAAGGAAATCAGCCCTGAGTGCTCACTGGAAGGACAGATCGTGAAGCTGAGGCTCTAATACTTTGGCCACCTCATGAGAAGAGAAGACTCCCTGGAAAAGACCCTGATGTTGGGAAAGATGGAGGACACAAGGAGAAGGGGACGATAGAGGACGAGATGGTTGGCCAGTGTTCTTGAAGCTACCAGAATAAGCCTGACCAAACTGCAGGAGGCAGTGGAAGACAGAAGTGCCTGGCGTGCTCTGGTCCATGGGGTCATGAAGAGTCGGACACGACTAAACGACTAAACAACAACAAATGCAGATTCATAATGCCTATTTGAACTTGAGGTGTTCTTCGGTGCCCCAGTGAAGTAAAGCGAGGTAGAAACAGAGCCTTTTTGATAGGGGCATCTTGGCTCAAGAACAGGCTCTCCAGAGAAGATCACCTGGCCCCTTCTTTATGTTATTTTTCAAAAGCAAGTTTTTAAAAACAAAAACAAGACCCTTTTACACACCCAGGCTTTTAAAATGGAGGTGGTGCAAGGAAATCTATGGCATAACCATTGGCAATAGATGCTTTCTCCTGACTTGCTGGTTTATTACTATTATATATTTCGTTTTTAATATTTTGTTGTAGGCTACCCAGGAAATGTTTGTTGATTAATGGCTATATAAATCTAATCAATCATCATCATATGAATGTCATACAGAACTATTAAACCAAATCTATACCCTGATCTCTGGAGCTTATAGTTAAGATTGAAAGATGCAATATTTATTTTTATTTTTTGCTTTAGGCAATAGCTGCACATGAGACCCTCATGTTCATTTTTTTAAACCTCTGTGATCCCTAACTTAGTTTCCCCCCTGTGACTTTTCCAACTGGCATTTTCTCCATATGCTGACTTTCACCCCCAGTGGCATTTGCATAATTAAAAAAAATTATCTAGCTTCTCCTGCTTTTTTTCACTGCCTTCTTAATTTGGCATTCACAAAAATCTTTCAATTCTTCCCTACCAATGGGAATTAATAATAGACTTCCCTCATTCTACTGCTCAAGTGAGCAGGATGCATAGATGCATCCCAGCCTTGGCAAGAAAAGTCCAGTAATCAACTATTAACTCCACTGCTTATTATAGAAATTATTTTGTACTTTTATATTGTGCATTTGTTTTGAAGACCTTAACAATACTTTGTACTGTTCCAATGGCACATCCTCAAAAAAGAAAAAGAAAAAAAGGAACATCTTAATTCTTCAAATGCTTTTGGATTTAGATTTTTGTAAATAGATTCCACATACAGTATTTATGTGCATATGGGTGTATTGTGTCACATCAAAAGAAAAATGCTCTTACCATCTGTGCCACACTTAACCGTTGATTCTTGAGCAAGGCTGCTATCCATTACTAGTTGGTCCTTGTTGGCAACATCTCCTCCTTCTTCTGTTTCCATTTCATCTGCACAAACTTAAGCAGCAAACACTTTTAAAAATCTCCATGCAGCATTTATTGTATTACTCACCATCATTAACTTATCTTGGAGCTTGACCTTTTTGCTTCCACAAAACGATATTTTAACAGTGAGCACACACAGTTAACGGTTTACTGTACACAAGCTAATGCACCCACATTACTCTTCAACACCAGCACTGGGGAGAAACAAACCATAATCCCTGGTTTAGCAGTACATGCTTCGATCAAACCATGGTCTGTAGCCAAAATTTGTGCTTTCTTTTACTAAGCATGGTTTGTTTCAACAAAACAAGTCATAATCCTTGGTTCAGGCATAATGCTATGCCAAAAATTGTGGTATGTTTCATCCCAGTAGTAGATGGGAAGAGTGAAGCAAGCAGGATAAATTCATACACAGTAAACCGATAACTACGGTTTACTGTTATGCCTGAATGCTGTCAGCATGATCTGAATGAGTTAGATGGTAAGTACAAAATTTGGGTATAAGAGAATATCTAATTCATAAGTTAAGGGAATGAGTTTCATAATCAAATAGGATACCATAAGCACTTCTGTCAGGGTAAAGTGTCCTAAAGCTTGTACTGCTTTAAATTTGGCAGAATTGTAGCACAAGTATTAACATTCTTGTACAAATTAACACTGCCATTTAAGACTGACCCTGGAAATAGCTTCAACCTCAGTGACTTCCACAGACTTTATCAAAGTGTAAAATAGGAAACTTTTATTCTATGTCCATGATTCAATGAAAACAAAGAAGAAATGCTGAACTTGGATTGTAAAACTTGTAAAAGCTGTAAAATCCCAACATTTCAAATTAATAACCTATCTTTTGGTCACAAACTCTCTGTAGTATATCCTAACCTGAAATCTACTTTTAAAAAGCCAGAACAGTAACATGCTTTCATACTAGTAAAACTCATTAAAATGCACAAAAGCAAGCAGGAGCATGGAGACGACCTCTACAAGAATATTAAACTCTTAGCTCCTAAAAAAGGAGATCCACAGAGAATATTACTGTTAAAAGGCATATGAATATGTCTTTTTATGTGAAAAAGCCTAGCAAAGTTCAAAATGGCAGAACAATTTGGAGTGCTGCTGAATTCAGTAACTAATCTGTTCGTCTTGGAGACTGACATCATTAAAGGGAAAACTTCAGTATGAGGAAATGATCATTTACATTGGCTTCAAATCTGAAATCATTGTACAAAAGTAATCTCTTGGGAGTATGGAATGAAACAACCCATCTCCTATAATAGCTTCATATTTTTCTTTGTTGTTAAAATGGCAATGCCACTCTTGCTGTGAGACAAGAATATATTCCACAATTTTTCTTCAAGTACAAACCATGGCAAAACCTATTCAATAAAATAGTCTTTTGCTTGGCAGCATGTTCCCCTTTTTTAAAAAAGCTGAGAATGGTGCTATAAAATTCGATATTCAATTTCTGGAAGACGTTTTAGTGTTAAAGGTTTTCGGGCATTGTCCTGAGAGCCTTTGGAGCTGGAATCTCAATGACGTACAGTGGTGCGAAGATTTTTTAAAGATGATTGTATTCCCCCCCCCCCCGTGCTTTTTGGCTGCAATGTTGGCAGCCATAATATTATATAGGATGTGCTCCCCAAATATCAAATGAAAGACAAGCAGTGGGCATGGAAAATATGAAAGGAGAAAGAGTGTCTTTTACCTGTACCAGTTTCAGGAAGAAGTTGGTCAGTATCCATCACATCACATGCCTGCGCATGTTCCTCTTCTGCTTCTAAGTATCTGCAAAGACTGCAGGTGTATTCTTTTAAGTGAGTATCCAGTTCGTTATCGGGAAATTTGTCACATTCTATGTGAATCCACCTAAGGGAACCATTAGTCAAAAATTCACATTAATGAATTTATTTAAAATGTCCCACTGAAGTCCTATCTTCATTGTAAAAAAATAATAATTTTTAAAACTCTGGATTTTCTGGATTTTTGGGCACCTCAAATCAAACCAATACCTAAAAGGGATTCATAAAAGCATCTGAATCCACTTTACTTGCAGATGTGATCCAATGCGCTACATTCAATAATGAGTAATTGTTTTGTGTACATATACATAACTACAATAACCCTACAAGAATTAGTTCCAGATCTATTTAAAACTTGAAGAAGCCAACCATACACTGAACAGTTAACCCTATATGGTGACAGAATTTATCAGAAGATTCTGAGAACCTTGTGGATGAACAGTAGTTGATACGCATATAATATTGCAGAAAATGAAGCGTCTTCAATAGATCAAAGCTGGATGCAACATGGGGCCACTTTAACAAAAAGGTTGAGGGCCATTAAGAAGTAGCAGAGTTATCCAATCCTTTAAAATGATAGTTAGGTTTCCTACCTTTTGCACATATGACAACGCAACTTGTCTTTTTGCAAGTCTAGATTGGAGGATTTTTCACAGAAAGGACAAGGCAAATTGTCTTGCTGACGGTAACAACTATCACACATAAGACAGTTGTGATGCCACTGACTACTGGTCCGTGTGCCACATTCTGCACATACCCTGCAGTTCTGAAAATATGAGAAAAGGAAGTATTTCCTGTTTATGATACTATGCTATTGCATCAAAAACAATCACTGGCAAACATGTTCTACATTGACAGAAAGAGGAACTTTAATTTTATTTATTTGGAAGTTTAACGAACAAAACTAGTAGTCCATAATCTATTCAAAACGCAGCCTAAGGGTAAATTTTCACACTGCACTTCCACTAGACAAGAAAGTCTTTGACAAGGATGTCTTTTATGGGACATAGTTCTCTTGCCAGTAGAAACTTAAGTCTCCATGCAGACACGATCAAAAGGATTATTAACCTTTGATGGACAGAAAATAAAATGAAAAGCATCCTTTCTTTCTCCTGAAAATTGAATTATATACTAACTCTTGACAATGTAAATATAGTCTGAATAAATATCTGCTCCTCTATTGTAAGTTGGGACTTCTTTTTCCCTGTAAATGTCAATTTCAAAGGGGCGAGAAACTGATCTCTTGATTTCTAAATCTGTACTAACAGTTAGTAAATTAAGTATGTGAGGTAAGAAAGAATATTGTGTTATATATTTGGCATACTTATCCCTCATTTTTGCACACGTAGCTAGCCGTGTTGGTCTGCCGTAGTCAAAACAAAACAAAAAATTCCTTCCAGTAGAACCTTAGAGACCAGCTAAGTTAGTTATTGGTATGAGCTTTCGTGTACATGCACACTTCTTCAGATACCTCTTTTTTTGCACTTATTTTAAAAGACTGTGGTTGGCAGAAGTAAAGGTCACTTGAAAATCAACATGAGATTAACCAGAGATTCTCTGTGTTGCTATTCATTAGCTGAAGTGAGTTGAGTGGGCTAAAAGAACATAAAAGCAGGCTTCTTATGTAATCAACTTCCAATTTCAAAATGTAAACTCACTTTGCATTTCCAGCCATTTGTTGGTACAGAGTCCATAACTGGTTGTAAACAAAAAGTATGATACCCTTTGTCACATGTATCACACACAAGCATCTTGTTGTCTTCTCCAGAATGCCTAGGAAAGAGGTTAGCAGGTTAAGCTTGCTGGATAGGAAGGAAAATACTTTAAAAAACAAAATAGCACTTTGCAGCAAGGTTGCTAAGCACTAAACAGTAAAGCACCAACTATAAAATAAGTTAGATGATCCAATGCTGAAGCCTGAAGTCACATCTAATAATATAGAGCCAATACTTCAGTTTCATTACTTGACTCTATTAAATGTCATGCTACTCCACCAGTGCAACATTACAAATCATAATTATGCACTCACAAATATTAATAACAAATACTAGAAAGGGAGAATTAAAAAGTCTAACAACTATTAATTGTTATGGAAGTAATGAAATACCAATCAAAGCCTTGCCATATATGCTAAAGTTGCTGCAGATAATGTGAGAAGTAAATGATACAGGGGAAGTGAGTAGGTGGGAGAGGCCTTTTCTTTGCACTAGTCTCAATACCCTCCTTGAAACCAACTCAACTAGGGCTCTGTTGTGCCGTGCTTTGGGCCAGTAAACAAAGAGAATCCACAATCCATTGTGGGTCTCCAGCACCAAGAGCAAATATTCCTAATGGAAAGTTTTCTCCACTCTTCACTCAAGAATGAAGAAGCCATATCAACATTTTGGTGAGCAAATCATGTTTGGTTATGGAAATCAGGGACCATTCCCATAAACCTGTCCAAGTGCTTATCTTCAAGTTCCACAGAAGAAGAAAAGGAGGAGGTAACAGCCTTTAGTTAAATTCTCTTACACCTTTTATAACCATGGTCAATACATTAAAACAGATTTCCATGTCTGCCTCACCTCTCAATTTCTGCCTCAGAGAGCACCCTCTCCCATTTTAAATAATACAATTTTATGGGAATTTCCTCTTCCAACTACCAAAGCACCTTGTCTCCATTATCAGGCTCTGGTGACTACAGAACTGTCACAGGACGGGATTGAGTTTCACAACTCCCTGCAGTTCTAAACACAATAAAACCACAGTCTACTTTTGCTTACTTGCAGTTCTGGCACACTTTGCAATCGGGACACTGCCAACCTGCCCGTTTTATAGGTGTCACTTGTATATCCAGGCACATTCCATGGTAATGCTGGCCACAGGTTGTACAAAAAAGCTGATCTAAGAGGTCGCCAGGGCTATCACACACTGCACAGTTTGCTTCTTCCTTTGCTGTAAATTAACAGGTGAATTTTGCATCATTTTAGAAGGAGTCGTCATAAAGCTTTACATTATATAAATATTTTTATCCCGTTATTCCAACGCTACATAAGAATTAAATAAGCTGGCAAAATACAACTGAAGAATATATAAGAAATCAGACGTTTAAGTGCATATGAAAGCAGACTGTGCATAATGACACTTTGCATAGCAAACTGCTTCACACAGGTTACATCCTTTAAAAATGAAACTAGTATTGGAAAATTTGTCCTCCAATACTTTTAAAAGACAAGCAGCTTAGTGGGAACAATTATTTACTAATATATTAAGAGCGATGATTACAAAGTGGGTGGGTGAGCAGCCACAAGTAAGCCAATGGTAGGCAGCCTGGCTTCCTTCCCTTGATTCTCATGAGTTTGTTTGAAGAGCTACAGATTGGGAAAGGAGGGAAATGGATTTCCTGCCACTTTCCTGACTGTAACCCTTCACCTTACTCAGAGCAGCTAGAATTAAAGACTGGAAGTTGGGAAAGGCTGGGACATAACTCTCTTCCCCAATTCCCTTTTATTATAGTTGAATAAAAGGTAAGCAATAAAGAATTGATCTGGATCCAGTAACAAAAAAAGGAATTTTGTACTGATCATCAACAGGTATGAACTGAAGCTTTAGCTCACTACTGCTACTTACATCTTTGTGGGGCCTGGTCAATGTGGTCTGGGCAAAGAAGGGAAAAATTATTAAAGTCCTGAAAAGTGCCTGCTCCAGCAGCACATGGATAATGGTACATCTGGGTGCATTTCTCTTCACAGCATTTGATAGTGGCTCCAAGGTGCTTGCAATATGCACATCGCTGAAAAACAAAGCATGCACCTATTTAGTATTGTGGTTAAAATCAATCCCACTAAGCAGAAGGTTCACAGGAATATAGCATTTTTCTGTGTGCTATGAGCACTTCATGCTTCCTTCCACAGACGAGCTTTATGGGGATGCTGAGTTCATTTTCCAGCAGGATTCTGACACCTGCCCACACTGCCAAAAGTACCAAAACCTGGTTCAATGCCCATGGGATTACTGTGCTTGACTGGCCAGCAAACTCGCCTGACCTGAACCCCATAGAGAATCTATGGGGCATTGCCAAGGGAAAGATGGCGAGAGAAATCAATGTTTTTAATTCTTCGAAGCAAACAGGGTTTTTTAAATTAAAATTATTTACAAACACAATACCCTTAATAGTATCCTAATTACTGTACAACAATCTAAATACACACAAATCAGTCATAAATGATGAACACAGTAAACGTTTTAAAGATACTCATAGCAAGTAATTCAAATTACAGATATTACATGTAACCGCCACCATAGCCCAGGACAAATGAGCCCAGGTCTTCACTTGCCCTAAAAAAATAAAAATAAAGGGAGGTGCCAAACTGTTCTCCCTTATCAGGGAGTTTCACAACATCAGTGCAATGATAAAGAACGCCTTGCTGCAAGCCCTCACTGTTGTAACTTCCTGAAAATACAGGATCCAAAACAAAGTCATCCTATCCAGCTTCAGTGGCTGGTGTGGAATATGCAGAAGGTACTTCTCCAGGGATGCAGGGATATAGGAATTTAAATTTACCCTAGCACAGAAGGATAATCTAGCATTGAACTTCTACTGCTGAAAGATCATTCTTTAGGAATTGAGGATAGATACTGTCAGTCACAGCAATCAAGTAAGAATAGCAGCCTTTAAAAATAAGCAGTCCATTAATTGATGTTGTGGTCCCAGACCAGAAATTCTCATACTGTATACAGATTCCAAAATCAGCACTTCATCCCCTATACACCAAGGAGGTACCCTTTGTTAGGTAGCTTCAAATGACTGGACCATTGACTCCTTGGAGTATTAGTAAAGACCAAATAAATCCCCATAGCTTGAAACCTTGTTACCTAGAAGAAGTCAACAGCTGCATAAAAAAGCACTGACCCATTAACTGTCCAGATACAGCACTCAGTGTGGGGGCATTAACTTTACTATCTAGACCAGACATTTTAAATTTTACATATCAAATTATTTCAATTGTAGTGATAATTCAAGAGATGCTTTGCATAGGGACTATTATATTTCCATCTTCCATTAAATCACCTTTTTTTTCCACTATTGGGCATACGCAAATGAAGTGAGGAAATAATTAACAGATTGAATAATATGAAATAGACTGCAGAATTCAGGTCTTTTCCTCCATGGGATTTCTACTGTCTGCAATAACAGCATGCCTAGGCACACTGCAGGACCAAGTCTAATTAGTGAAAAGCAAAAGCAAATTGGAATACAGTACACAGATAAACTGAGCAACACACATTACAGATTGCTATAAAGTGCTGCAGCTAACAACATGGTATAATTTAAAATTCAACATACACATGTTAAAAAGCTTTGGCAGTTCCTTAGGTCAGTGTCAAGACAGCCTCCTCCATTTGCCTCAGCTGCAGGAGTGCTAACCGTGGTCCTGAACCTACTGAACTCTGAATTAGCACCTTGATCCTTGTCCAGGGTCCTGACCTTGCCTTAGATCCTGGCCAATTCTGAAGCTCTGGGCCATCAACTCCTCTCACAAGGGATAGGGATAGTTGGGAGAGAAGGAAGCACATTTCCTTGCAACCCTGATGACATTCACACATAAGGCAAAAGCAGGAAGTAACCTTCAGGGAGGTGCTGCCATTTCCTGTACCTCTCTATTAACCTCAGTTCAAGGCTTCCTGCTTTAATGGCAGACCATTGTCTCTCAATGTGCCAATGGCTTCTGAAAAGCTTATACCCTAATCTCCCATAAGCAGAATTCTCTCCACAATTGAAGACTGAAATGGTGCCACTTTTTAAGTTACTCATATACTCTGAGTATGTCTTCTTAGGAAGGTCAACTTCAGTCTGGAAATCACTACTTCATAACTCAGTTAAAATACCTTGCCATTTTGCTGAATTCTTCATATAATCACTATAATGTATCAAGCTTTACTATGTTCAGCCACTGACATCCAACCTGTACATATCAACAATTTGTCTAGTATGTTATAGTGCAGTTAAACTGCGTAGCAATATACTGTATTTATTTTTAAAAATGTTTATATCACAGCTTTTTTTAAAAAAAGGGGGTTCAGAGTGGCTAATAAAAAAATACTATTAAATTAAAATACAACAAAACAAAACACTCTAAAGATAGAATAAAACACATGAAATCATTACTATAAAAGAGAAACATAAGCCAGGGGGAAAAAATCTTAACTATTGTATCAAAAGCCCTTCAGCTAAAGTTCACCAATAACCAAATATTTTCCTAAAAGGAAGGTTTTCACACTGTGATAGAAGACCAACAAGACAGGAGCAAAACAGATTACTCTGGGCAGGGAATTCCAAAGTCTAGGGACAGCCACTGAAAATATTCCAGTGAAAATAAAATTGATATTATTGATATTATCTGTTACATTTCCATTAAAAATGCTGTAGGGGTCCATATTCAATATGCATCATATTCAAATACAACCGCACTGTGGATATTGGAATTTTTTACCCCAAACGTCCAACATATATGGTTTCCATTATTTAAAAAAAACGCACACAGCCAATTTAAAAGGAGTTCCTATTTTTAAAAAGTACAATAATTACAAACGCATATAACTTTTCTAACCTACTTATTTGTTTGACAGTCTTTTAACTCCATTGGGCAATCAAGTTAGCAGCACTGACCCCCTCAACTTCACACTGCTTTCTCCTCAAGTTATCAGCCAAATTTTACGCAAGTGGATTGCATAAAATTAGATTTTCAGAAATGAGAACAATCTGGATAAACTTGAGAAACAGTGAAAAATGCCTCACACGTGTTGATTTACAATATTATGCAGAGAAACAGAGGAGGGTGGGAAATGAAAGGCATTGAAGTGAACCCTTACAACACATGGTAAAAAACCATGTCGGCAATTAGAAGCATTTGGAAACTTAGCAAGAAAACCACTTTTATAAACAATGTGGTTTATGAAATCTGAATAAGAAAAAAAAAAAAACCTAAGGAAATCAGCATTTGTTTAAACCATACACAAGTGATAAAGCACTCAGAAGTAGTAAATCCCCACAGGGAAGTTTTACAACAGCTGCTGACTGGAAGGCTTATTTTTCCCCCTGCAGCAGAAGCACTGTTTTGCTACAAACGAGACTAGAAGTTATGATCCAAGGAGCTCAAGTATGTTGTTATTGTAACTCTGCCTGACCTTTAACAAAGAAGAGTTCAAACAGCACACGATTAAAATGTTTTTAAAGGTGTGTTACATAAAAGCTACCACTGCAATTCTGAAGCACAGAAATATTTCATAAGGACATTTTTTGAAGGGGGAAAAATCAGGAAATGTCAAAGCACACTGCACAACTGACTGAATGGAATTTAAAGCAGCTGCAGGTAGGGCATTTGAGACTGGCTAAAGATGCCTCTTAGCAGACACCTTTATTCTGCAGAACAAAACTTTGTTTTGCATGATCAAGAAAGCAAGCTCTCAGAACAAGCAGTTTTCCAAGGTTAGTACAGAACTAACAGTTTTGACATGTTATTTGTCTTGGATAAATATTCTGCTTAGTGCTGCTGAACTAGGACCCAGCACCCATATCTTCCATATAGCTAACAATGGCCTATTTTCTCCCATATCTTTCTTTCAGTTTCTTCCTGGTTTCTTGGCTGTTTCACACATTTTGTTCCAGCCATGCATTCTATCTTTCCTTCTACTTAGAATCATATAATTGTGGAGCTGGAGGTGACCCCAAGGGTCATCTAGTCCAGCCCCCTGCAGTGCAGGAATCTCAACTAGATCGTATGTGACAGATGGCCACCCAGTCTCTGCTTAAAAAAAAAAAAAAAAAAACCCTAAGGAAGGAGAGTCCATTCTACTATCTAACAGCTCTTACTGTCAGAATGCTCTTCCTGAGGTTTAATTGAAATCTCCTTCCTTGTAACTTGAATACATTGGCTCAGGTCTTACCCTCCAGAGCAGGAGAAAACAAGCTTGCTCCATCTTCCATGCAACAGCCCTTTAGATATTTGATGATGGCTATCATATCTCCTCTCAGTTTGCTCTTATCCAGGTTAAACAGACCCAACTCCCTCAACCATTCCTCATAAGGCTTGGTTTCCATACCCTTTATCATCTTGGTTGCCATTTCAGCTTGTCAATATCCTTCCCAAACTGTGTGGCACAGAACTGGACACAGTACTCCAGGACTGGTCTGATCAAGGCAGAATAGAGTGGGGCTATTAATTCCCTTGAACTATACCTTTGTTGATAGAGTCTAGAATAGCATTACCTTTTTTGCTGCAACATCAGACTGTTGCCTCATGGTAACCCATAGAAGTAAGTAGATACAATTCTGCCATTGCTTAATTAAATAAGTTTCCATAGATCAGTCGAGAGAACCAAAAATAGAGCAATTGTAGCCTGATTACTCTTTTCCTTTTTTCCTAGCTTTGCCATTTTCCCCAAGATGGAGGAGCTGGCGCTTCAATTTCTGTCATAAAGGAAAACGAAAAAATAAAAAAGGCACCTGAGCGAAGAAGAAACAGAGGCAGAGATCATTCTTTCTTTTTATTCCAGCTAGAACGAAGGAAAGAGCTTAAGCGGAATGTGATAGGAACTCAGGATGTCATATGATTCTTCACAATGCAAAACTTATTCATCTGATGTCATGGAAGTCCATAGTGAAAGGGAAAAGGGGTTGAGTGATCCCAAAAGAAGTTCCTAATTACAAAGAGAGCTTCTGGCTGCTGGATATAACTAATACATAGCAGGTGTCTTCTAGAGAGGAAAAATTCCCTTACCTGTGCCTTTGTGGTGACTTCCCTTATTCTCTATTATAAATGCCTTTCGCATACCTTTTTCCTATTCTCCAAGTCAGGACCTTAATGCTAAATTGGGTTCTCTCCAAACAGTACTGATTTGCCATAAGCCAACTCTTACAGCTAATTTGTCTATATTGCACCCATATAAAGTAATTAGACAGCAAATGTTAAAACATTATTGTAATTTCTAACCTATTAAAAGCTATGTAAAATTTAATCTGTCTGCTGCTCAGCTTGACCACATCAGTCAAACAAATTCTTCCACAGAACAGGCATACCTCAGAGATATTGCAGGTTCAGTGCCAGATCACCGCAATAAAGTGAGTATCACAGTAAAGCAAGCCACACTTTTAAGTTCACACTATACTATACTGTATTATATTAAGCCAGGCCCCACTGGCTGCAGGGGCAGCAGGGGGGGGCAGAATCCCAGCCAGCTGGGGCAGTGGGGGGCCAGGCTGCACCAGCGTCCTCATAAGGAGCAATATCCACAAAGCACAATAATGTGAAGTGGAATAAAACAAGGTGTGCCTGTATATTATTTTTCTCAAGCATTTTGTTGAATTTTAGATCTACAAATGGATAAATAAGGAGAGGACACACTGGGACTACTTTCCACACTCTCTATTATTTTTCTATTATTTTCCATTTCTTTATTTTACAACTTAAAAATTTAAATCACTTAATTGCTGCATGAGCTTTCAACTTGTATTAAGACTAGCCTTATTCAGCATTTCCTGGGGGGACTAAACACATTTGCCAACTTTCTGTATTGAATTCCACAGTACATTAAGCATGATTCTTAGCTGAAGCAATTAACTGTTAAGTAAATTGTATAGTTTTGATAAATATTTTGAAAACATTGATTCTTCAATCCTTTAACTATGTCCCAAAACAGATGTGCACAACTGCAAATTCTATTTGCTTCCTGGTTTCTGAAGTGTAATGACATTTTTACAACCACACACGATGCCCTCACCCAGGAGTAAAACAAACCATAATAATTCTTCACCATCTGTTTCTTAATTTTGCATTCAGTTAACTTTGCATTCCAAACTAAAAATCATTTAT
Organism: Podarcis tiliguerta; assembly: GCF_965153285.1. NCBI lineage: Eukaryota > Metazoa > Chordata > Lepidosauria > Squamata > Lacertidae > Podarcis > Podarcis tiliguerta. The sequence goes on along the minus strand of NC_139545.1, from coordinate 48,995,197 downwards.
TTCATAACACACATTGTTCAATTGGTAGAAATTATAGCTGGTAATTTTTAAGGGCTTATATCTGTAATGTTTCCATTACTCTTAATTTAAGTGCTATTAAAGCTACCATATGGAAGACCCATGTTTATGCTACCCCAAGAACCATTGCCCATTATAGCAAGAAGGTCATTTGCACTCTCTCCCAGTTTGCCCCCCCCCCCAGTATGAGACAATTGTATTTAAAAGGTATGGGGAATATTGGAATTTTTGAAGCATATTCACAAAGATGTGTTTTTAAGAAAGTTACACTGATTAAATACATCAAGATCTGCAAGCTCACATATTGTCCCAGTACAGCTTTATCTCACTTTTCCGACTAAACATAAAGCACCTAGTGTGCCTGAAGGGGTGGGGGGGGGTGTGCTAAAGCTCCACAGTGTAACTGAAACAGAATGAACAAAATTATACAATTGTAGAAAATACCAAAATCCACAGAGGGAGAGATAATTTCAAATGCTGCCAAAGGCCTTGGTAAATAAAAGGTTTTCTTTTTTAACTGGCACCTAAATAATACAGTGAGTGGCTGCCAAATGAAACTGGGGAGGTGATTTCACAGTCTAGTTGCAATCCCAGAAAAGGGTCTGCCTGCCTGGCTACCTAACTTAGCAGCAAAGAGTGTAAGCAGATGGAACAGAACATGAGCATACACACACACACACACACACACACACACCCAGACACAGGCAGAGTTGTATAGGAACAGGCAGTCCTTAACATACCCTAGTTCGTGGCTGGCTTTAAAGGTTAAAACAGCTGTTTGAATTGTGCCTAGAGACAAACTGGCAGGTAGTGCAAGTCCTTAAGCACTGGAGAGAGATACTCAGACCTAAGAGCCCTACATAATGACCTGGTGGCTATGTTCTGTACGAGTGGAAAATTTCTGGACAGTCTTCGGAGGCAGTCCTGGACATAAGACTGCAGTACTTTAAACTTCGATGTAATCGGCTTCCGGTTCTGCTTTGCCTTAAAAGAGACAGCCCCCACAATAGTGGGAGATTGTTGGCGAAGGAAAAACAAGGATGATTGGAGGTAATTATCCTTGCACATTCCCCCCAGGGATTGGGGTGGGGTGGGGAATGGGCTTCACTTGCAGTTCATCCCGGTACCTGGCTTTGGCTCTGGCATGGAATGCAGGGGGCAGGGAGGTGCTGAGTGCAAAAGCACTTCGCCTGCCGAAAAGCCTCCAACACCGCCATTAAGAAGCAGAGGTTCTCCTGTTAATTAGAGCTTAATTGGACTAAGGTACAGGAACGTGCTAGAAGAGATGTGATCACAAACCGCAGAACAAAATCAACTGCAAGGACTTTAAGGTTTGAACTTGAGATAAGACTTCATTCAGTGCAAAAGACGGTGGGGGGGGGGCAGCCTCTGATTTCTTTATTTAAAGTTTTCTTCATTTATGATTTGGCGACCCTCCTCTGAATGTTAGTTCAAATTATATTTGTACAAGCAAGGATGGAAGAAATTGGATTATAAATATGGAATATAACATCAACTGGAACCATGGGTGTAAAAAAAGGAAAAGGGGAGGTAAGCTCTATTTTGCAAAAGGTTTACAATGGAAACTTAGAGCTGACTCTTCCCCATCCTTTATTATTTATGGAGCGAACTCAATAATGCTAAGGGGACTTGGAATTTAATTTAATTGGCAGTATAACTGTTCATATATCTTCAGTTGGAAGGAAGGATGAAAGGAGTCTGCCAAGGAACTGATAAGGTTCTTTATTGAGTCATCTGCAGTTCGACAGACCACTCTTCTTCCCAGACTGAGAGGGAAAATGGTGAAAACAGGTTATTTATTGGGACAGAGTGACTTTTGCAGCTAATGTTAAAGTTGCAAAACTATTAAGCATGGGACGGAGTGATGGAGAAATTTCTGGAACAATGGGATACCAGCTCCGCCCAAGGCATGATGGATAACAGCAACAACCAGGGGAATGAGAGATATAATATCTTACAAGGACAAGAAGAAACACCATGGACAGAATAATTGCCACACACAGGAAGAACAAGGATATAGTTTGAGTTCCTCACTTGTACCTTTAGAAATGATTTAATGTGTCAACACGAATAGAAGTTATTAATATTGTAGTTGTTGTATAAGGGATTATTATTATGACTGAAATGGAATGGAAATCAATAAGATTTTGGAATGCAGAAATTAACTAAATAATCATTCATTAAATCTGGCACGTGGGGGCCCACTTTATTGAAATTATAAAATTCAGTATTTGAACGATTGGTATTAATAATTGTATTATAAACTGGTATTGTTATAATGAGGCTATTACTGGATTGTAATTGAAAAATAAAAATCATTATCAATAAACCTTGATGTTATTAAAGCAGAGTAATTATGGCAAGATCAAGTTAATTCAGAAGAGCTCCTGCTAGCTAACCAATGAAAGGTGCTTTTAGGCTACAGATGCCACTTGAACATGCAACTGCAGATTTGGATCTAAAAAGCAAACCCAAACTGCAGACCTGATCTTACTAGAAGGGTCAAATCCTATAGAAACATGCTGAATATTAATTAATACAATAATTTTTGCAACCCACCAACTTAGTCCTCATCTGGTCTAGCTTCAAGTTACTGGCTCTCGGCCAGCCCATTACTGAGTCAAGGCACCTGTTCAGAATTTTCACTACCTTACCTGGTTTAGGTAAGCAGAGCTGGGCATCATCTACATTTCTTCCTAGCACATATTTCAGCATTAGATAGCATGGGATATGGAATCTTGCAGAACCCCAGTGCACAAATGCTATGGGCCGGGCAGAGGTTCCCTTGTAACACCTTCTGGAATCAACTCACTAGGCAGAAAAAAAACCACTGGAGCACAGTGTCCCCAAGACCTACCCTTTACTGGTGATTTCAGAAAAATCTCATATCGACTAATACTAGAAACTACTGAGAGGTGTAGTCAGCAGTGAAACCAACAACATGGGCACAGCACAACATCCTTTCCCTCAAATTTTATGGCATCCCCTTCTTTCTTTTGGCTGTGCAATACGTTATGAATCAGGAACATGGAAAGCTTATTATGTTAGATATGCCTGTGTTGATTTAACCAGTTTTTTTGCTTGAAAGGATAGAACCAACTATAACGAAAATAATAAATAAATAAATATAGATAGATAGATAATAAGTGTGACATTTTTTGTTATGCGTGTTATTTGATATTTTTAAAATCTATGAAAAATATTGTATGATTGTATTAAAAATGATTGCCACTTTGTAGTAGCAATTAGCAATTAATACAGTTTAACATAAAATAACAAAGATAAGGTAGGTTCAATTAATTTCTAGTGGTTAACAATGATGTGAGCAAAACAAAACCACTTGCCTTCTATTTTCGAAAGGCTATGCTGCTTAATTATTTTAGGCATATGTCAGATTCCAGATACTTCAGCAGTGGTCAGCAATTTAATGCTAGGACCCGTGATGAAAGGAGGTAGTAATACCACAACCTTGATTTTGTCCAATTAAAAAAGTGAAATGAAGTGGATAGAATACCAAATAACCACATAGTGCTTAATAAGGTTGACATTTTTGCAGCGGACAAAATAAATGAACTGCCAATGTTAATGCACGGAACAGGTCCAAATAAAATTAAGAGACTCTGATTATGAGGCCCTTCTACTAGTATGCAACGCCCGCCTTCTAGCTTTACTTTACCTGCCACCCAAGTACTTTGACCTTTTTGTTTTTCAGATGAGTGAACACTGCTGCCAGGGCCGACCTTTTCCAGAAAACGTATCCATCATAGGAGTCCAGATCTGACAGGGAGCAAACATTTTCAAGATGCCAAGGCAGCCTGATGTAATAGATGCATGAATCCACTCCAACCAATTATTTTTCTTAAAATTATAAAAATGCATCTCTTACCACAACCCACCTAATAAGTGCCTTTTAATATTCTAACAACTCAGTAATTGATTTGCTGACATGACATGAGTTCCAAGCATATAGAAGAACTGTTCAGTGCTCACAAATCTCCAGTGAATGCTGCTGTAACTAAAAAAAAAGAGAACAGATCCAAAGGTCTGTGTTCTTTGTGTAGGCTTCTATTGGATGCCACTATTGGATGTATGTAGAAAAACAAAACAATATATATGAATATGGGTGCAGATCCACTGAGACGCAGGGGGGTGCAGATTCCCAGGTTTATCTTACTCAAACAGGGTAGCCAATATGATGCTCACAAGATTTTTGGACTACAAATCCCATCAGCTCCAGCTTCACGTGAATCATCAGGAATGATGGGAGCTGTAGATCAAAACATCAGAGGATACCATGCCAGTTACCTCTATACTGGAACAATGCTACCTATATACCATTTGTGACTCAATGCCTTTGAAAGGCAAATCAACACACAGAAGCTACTGGAAGCCGTTTTGAACAATCAGAAATATACAGTGCAGGTTTATGTGCAATTCCCTTACCATACTACACCTTCTTCTTCATTATTATAGTTAAGGGTCAGTATTTATGTAGGGCTTTTCCTATGCATTCAATAGCAGTCCCATGCTTGAAACAACCCTGTAATATACCGTAGGCAACTTTGACTGCACCAATATTCTACAGAAGAGGTAGTACCAAAGTGAAATAATAAAGCTCATCTATGGTTGCTCAGTTCAGCCAAGGTGGGTTTTTAAAAACTCATCTCTTCATATTATATTCAAATCACTTTACAACACCACACCTATATATCCTTTCCTCCTATATAAATCTATAAGGTGCTGGAATTATTCTTTGAACCCATTTCCTTCAACTGTTCACTACTGATTGAGAAGTGACACACTGCCTACTTCCAAATACTTCCAAATCTCCTATTGTTATAACATTAAGAACTGTTTGTAACTATAAGTAATTAAGATAAAATTAGTTTCTCAGTATTTATTTGTGCGCACAGCACAACTTCATGCACAGCTAGTTTTATTGCTTATCATTAATAATCAGCTTTCCCAGCTGTTGATTTCCATTTGGCATATAACAAAAGAACATTTTCTTAAATGCATCACTGAACAATATCAGTGAGCACAGAAGACATAATAAATGTAAATATTAAAAGAACATATTCTAGAAGCCATATTACATGTCTTCTATATTCAAGTCACATATGGTCACCAAATATTTACAACCTAAGTAGATCGTGTCAAAAACTCCTAACACTCCTGTTGAAATGTACCCGTAAGTCATCACTACAACATTGAAAAGTAGTATACTAATCCTTAAATGAACTAAAAATCCACCAAAGATGCTCAAATCAATTAACTTCTGAGTGAACCAGCACTCCAGTCCAAATTCACCACCAAAATTTATCACAAAATCACATCCAAATAGCATCGTAAGATCATAATAGCAGCCAGCTGGATCTGGCCAATAGCCCACCTTGCCCAGCAATCTGTTCTCACAGTGGCCAATCAGATGCTTGTGGGAAACAAAAGAGCAGAATATGAGCACAAGTGCATACGCCCCTCCTGTAGTTTTCAACAACTGGTATTCAGAAGCATATCCTGGGCTTGGTTAAAAGAAAATTGGTAGATACATGCAACACCTGTGCTGAAAAGTATACAAACTAAAAGACCACAAGACCAGGTGAGGAAGAGCAATCTCAATCCCCTCTAGCAATTTTAAAGGAAGCGTACTTTATTTTGGCCATTATTTTTTTTTAAGTGCTTCCTACTCAGTTTATGCAAGAAGAAATAAAAATGCTTAAAACTCAATGATAATATGTTAATTCAGGGTACACACAGAAAACAGCTTTGCTAAGTGCTAGTGCATAAAGGAAGCGTACAGTGGAAATCCCTTCAGGAACGTAAGTCCTTTTATGCATCTCTGATGGGGTCTTTCAAGCTTTTTTATTTGTATTTTTGTGGTTTCTCTGTCAGTTTCTCTCTGGATGCCCTTGTCTATTCTGTCTTTTTCCAAAGCATTTAAGCTTCCAAGCATTCATTGTACTTCTGATCTTATTCAGCATCAAACTTCCTTTGAAATTTCTTTGTAGCAACAACCTCTCTTCCTTCATTCTAGTACCCTGACATACAAAATGTAGAGTTCAAGAAAGGGCGCTTTTCCATAGTACTGAAGTTAAGAAAAGCAAGTGAAAACTCTTACAAGACTGCCTCTGGTTTCCTACTTCATTGCCAAGAGTGCATTCACACAGAATATTTCCTACAGGACATTCTCTTGGCAATTTACTAAGAAATCAGAAGCAGCACTTCAGTGGAGGAAATAAAGCTATTTTTTCTTATTGGTTGACAATGCCAAACTATCTTAGAATGAAATGACCCCATACTGCTAGCACCTGTAAAACAAGCAAGCAAGTACATGGCTTGAATTCAACCTGGAATAACTAAAAATATTTTGTAGACTACAATGGCAAGCCTGTCAGGGTAATGAATCTACAATGGTACTTCATTGTTCAAGCATATCTGAATGTGCAGTAGCAACTATGAACAGTTGTTAATGTGTAAGATTTGTGTTTTTAATATTCAACTGAATTTGTAGAATGGAAAGTAGGTATGTTACAAAAAAATGGATGATGAAGATTATGACAATGACAGACATCTTTCAGCAATAGAGCTATCAGGATACCTATTGAAATGGAACCTCTATGTGCAGAATAATGCTGTGTTGAATTCCCAATGATTCATTGGGTCTGTACATGCAGCACTAAACAGATGGCTAGTGCTGTCAATGCATTCTCAATGGGACTTCTCCAGAGTAAGTAATAGGATAAGCAATCCTTATTGACTGTCTGAGACTTTCTCTAAAAACTAAACTGATTAAACTAAATGAAATGCCATTTTTCTTATTAAGTCTCATTTACTGTATGCACATGATGTTTCACCAAGCATTTTCAAAGAACAGGCCATGTGCCAAATTATTGGCATCAGTTGGTAAAAAGCATAGAAGTAAAGGACCTTACCAGTCTCAGAAGTAGTTTAACAGACTTGCTCAGAGGGAACACACACACTATTCATTAACATTTTAACACTAAACAGAAAACAGCAATATCTTTAGTTATCATAAACTGTCCTGCAGCAGAGCACCGTAGGTTGGCCAATCATTTTGATTAGCAAGAGAAGCAAAGTATGTCCCTTGGGAAAGTGGAATACTCTGAAGGAAATTACTATAGTGAACTACTCTGGCTATTCCACTAGATAAAAAAAGCATGGCATGTTAACTACTAAACAATATGTCTTTTTGAAGTAGGACTATGTTCCTCAACTCATACTTTACTAGAGAATGGAACCTGATTTTTATTAAACTTTTTTAAATATCAAACTTTATAATCTTTAAATTCCAGCTTTCAAGTTTGTTTTACATTTCACTTTAAACTTTGACTTCCCGCCTTTTCTTCCATGCTGTTCTGAATCCCATCCCATCTACATACCACATTCTAATAGACATTCCACCTAAAACATATTCTTTTATTTCAAATATTGTCATTTTTCTTCCTCTACTCATGTTTCAAATCCTGCTTGTGATTTCATCTGATTAGGATGTTTTTCACATATTCCCAAAAGGGCTTCCATTCTTCCACAAATAGTCAAGCCCCACCCCAAGCCCTACACCACTCCAGTAACATTTGTTGAGAGGAACTGCACCAGCTGTGAGCATAGAGGTTCCTTCACCAATCAGAATCAGTGGTCCCAAAAACAGAAGAGCACCCAAATCTCCTAATCCATGATTAATCCCATCGCTTTGGATTCCAACTGATGAGAATGATGGGGAAAACCTTCCAAATAGAACAGAAATGTTCTTGCCATATGATATTTAGGGTTAAGCATTCATGGCTTACCATGCAAGACAAAAATAAATATGAAAAATTAGCCAAGTTCAAACAACCTATGCACTACTTTTACTACTTATCAAAACCTTTAAGTACAGTTATCTGTACACATATAAAATCCACAATACCGTCATCAGAACAGTAAGATTCCAAACCACAGTAAAAAACCAATTGGGATGTTTTTGGAGGAAGGGGAATGTCTAGAGTCAGAAAATAGAACAACTTGTGAAAAAGTGTTTCAAATACAGTCATACCTCATGTTGCATCTGCTTCAAGTTACGTCTTTTCAAGTTGCGTCATGCGGCAACCCGGAAGTACCGGTACGGTTACTTCCGGGTTTCACCGCTCGCGCATGCGCAGAAGCACTAAATCACGCAGAAAAGCACTTCTGGGTATGAATGCTTTGAGTTGTGGACGTGCCTCTGGGACAGATTACGTCCGCAACTCGAGGTTCCACTGCATCTCAAAAAATGATTCACAAACAAGCCTTATTGTACTCTTCCTATCAGTATAATTGTGAAGACACAGTATGCACAAATAATATAAAATTTGTTCATAAAGATATTTTTCCTTATTTACCCTAGAAAATCTTCATCATATCTCACCATAGACTTCTTTGCTCCAACTTAAAAAAGGTTTTTTTTTGGGTAAAATCACTTCACACTTCACAATTCACACTTACTGAAAACCAAATACAATGTTACAATACAATTTACAATATAAATACAATGTTTCAAGACAGTGAATCTGCTGGATCAAAATCTCTGGGTACTTTAAAATGCAGAAAACACCTGGAGGACTCAACCTGAAGTTGTGCCTTTTTGAAGCTCTGATAGGAGGAAATATGGGGAATTACTACATGGTTGTCTCACCTTGGGGACACATAGGCTTCATCTGAAGGATAACACAAACCATGGGTAAAAGCCTGCATGGGTCTTGGGCCTGCATACTCATTCTGCTGGCATAACTGTAACAGGTTCAAAAGATTTTGCTTTGATTTTAGATTACCGTATTTTTCGCTCTATAAGACGCACCAGATCATAAGACGCACCTAGTTTTTGGAGGAGGAAAACAAGAAAAAAAATATTCTGAATCCCAGAAGCCAGAACAGCAAGAGGGATCGCTGCGCAGCGAAAGCAGTGATCCCTCTTGCTGTTCTGGCTTCTGGGATAGCTGCGCAGCCTGCATTCACTCCATAAGATGCACACACATTTCCCCTTACTTTTTAGGAGGGAAAAAGTAGGTCTTATAGAGCAAAAAATACGGTAAGTGTAGCTTGTCATGTGATCCAAACCTGACAAATGCTGGCTTATCTTAAGCATGCCAGCTTCAAGCCATGGGTCATGAAATGGGCTTGTTTCAACAAACAATAGTTAAGATCAACCACAGTTTAGAGTTCAAAAATAAAAATGAACGATGGTTAATAAAAACAATCATAGCAAAAGCTTCAAATTCTTCCCTGTGACCATGCCAGAAGAATAAAGGTGAGGAGAAAGCATTTGATGTCAAGGCTTGCACAGGCTCATTCTTGTGACAATAAACCATGTTTGATACTGATATACGAGCAGAGTGACATAGTTGCATTTACTGGGAACAGAAATAGTGCCATTTAGATCAGCAGTAGAAGTGAATCAAGCACCAGCTAACTCCACCTTTTTTTTGAATATTTGATCGACAGAAGAACTTGCCAGCTGGGTTTGCTAGTAGAACAAACACAATACTCCTTTTCTCTCTTCATTGGCTCTACCACCCAAATTAATATTTGAAAGTGACACACTTCAGAAATAGGAAAACATATTTTCAAATAATCAAATAATCAATACTCCATTAGGGATGCTTTTTCTGCAATTGTAACATTCTATAATAGAATGATTATTTTAAATGATTTAAGAGAGATGGAATCTTAATTACTTTGAACTCACTTTTGTGCTCCCTGAGACAACAGCTTTGTCCACACTCACTGGTAGATGCTCTTCAGTCTGGCAAATTCCAAGTGACCATTCCGCACAGCGGTGATGAGCCCAGCAGTAACCTAACATATGATGATCAGCAAATGAATGGATTAGTTTTATAGCTTTTTGCTGCAGAACAGCAAAAGGGAAAATGTATAGATAGCATCTGCTAAAACATGGGTAGGCAAACTAAGGCCCGGGGGCCGGATCCGGCCCAATCACCTTCTAAATCCGGGAATCAGCGTGTTTTTACAGGAGTAGAATGTGCCCTTTTATTTAAAATGCATCTCTGGGTTATTTGTGGGGCATGGGAATTTGTTCAATTTTGTTTTCTTTTCAAAATATAGTCCGGCCCCCCACAAGGTCTGAGGGATAGTGGACATGCCCCTGCTGAAAAAGTTTGCTGACCCCAATGCTAAACCGACATAATGTCTGGAGAAGGAAATTATCATTTTTAATTTGTTAAGAATTCCAGGTCTTTCAAATAACTTTAAGTTTGATCCACAACCACTTATAGCAAAGTAGGGAAATAAGTATTCTCTCTCTCTCTAAGGACATAATTTTATCCTTAGACTGAAAGAATGTTCTTTTTTTTTTTTTAAAGAACATTAGAACTTAAAGGTAGACATCGATTCCTGCATTGCAGGGGGTTGGACTAGATGACCCTGGGGTCCTTTCCAACTCTACAACCCTACGATTCTATGAAATATACACCCACTGAAATAATTTAGTATTTGTTCAGCTAATTCACTATTGATGTTATGATAGAATGGGAATTACATTTACCAGTAAATCTGCAGTGGTAATAATAACATTTCCCCTATATTTTCTCCTTTTAAAAGGAGCGGGAAGGAGATATTTTCAAAGAAACAACTTCATTCAATTTGAAGGATAAGTAAAATATACAATATATTGAATGGACCTATATTCTAGTAGTACACTACCTGTTGGCTCAAATAAGGCTTGGACATCAATGTCATCTGGTAAGCCAACCATTTTGAGTTCATCCCAGAATTTGACTACCTGATCATCAGGAGTAGTTTGAGTGCTTATACTTCTACAAGATGTTATGCTCTGATGAGACTTCTCTCTGTGTGGAATACAAGATTTGGTTAAATGATTGCAATTAACATAACATGGATTTACATACTAGATACAAATTACATTTAAACTATATGGAAAAATAAATAAATACATATTTGCAGGTTTTCAGGTATCTGACACAAGTGTATCAGCCTAGGAAATGAGTATACTCTAGATTAACTTGCTTCTTTATTGTGCATTGGGCTCACGTTGCTAACTCACAGATCATAGTAAATCCTGCTTCAATATTTTATTGGATCAGTTTATACTTTTATTGTATCTTGAGCAAATAGTCTCTACTATCTAATGAAATATTATGTTATTCAGAATCTAAGGCACAATTAAAAGACACTGTTACTGGGGTGGCATGAGTTGGGAGAAGAAGTTATACAAATCTACTGCCAGAGTAAACAGTGCTGGGTAGGATGAACCAATGGTCTGACTCAGCATACCAGCTTCATATATGTTAAATGTGCATTTGTGTTTCACTGATGTCAAACTGAAAATTATTAATGTGTGGACAACCAAGTAATTTATATATATAGAAGAATGAGCATTCAGACTGGCAGAGCTAAAGCTGATACCCACAGGTGAAAGTAAAAGAAAGCATAACCATGCAAATACAAATAAGTTAATACACTTGTAAGTTTTGACCATCCAAATTCTCATTAAAATGGTCCACCTTAAGTCCCTTTAAAAGGCTGCTTCATTTTGTTATTGTTTCATTTCCCACTTTACTGCTTCATTCTATTGGCAGCTGTCCAGGGTTAGCCACCAATCAGAGAACTCCAACACAACAATCGCTTTAGTACCTAAACTTGGATAGCAGCCAGCATGGCACTTGGGTATGATTACATCACCATCCTCAGGGGACAGAGCTGGCTAGTTGTTCCAAGCTAAATTAATTTTGAACTTTCCCATAGGCTACAAAAGCAACTACTAATCAGCCAGCACCACAGAATCCAAAGAGCAGCAAAGCAGCCCCTTAAGGAGCAGCTTGCTGTGGATAAAAGTGAAATAAATTGGAACTCCTAACTATATTTAAAAAATCTGCAGTACTACATACTGATGAAAAACTACCATATTTTTCGCTCTATAAGACGCACCAGACCACAAGACGCACCTAGTTTTTGGAGGAGGAAAACAAGAAAAAAAATATTCTGAATCTCAGAAGCCAGAACAGCAAGAGGGATCGCTGCGCAGTGAAAGCAGCAATCCCTCTTGCTGTTCTGGCTTCTGGGATAGCTGTGCAGCCTGCGTTCGCTCCATAAGACGCACACACATTTCCCCTTACTTTTTAGGAGGGAAAAAGTGAGTCTTATAGAGCAAAAAATACGGTATATTTCATCAGTATATAGTACTGAAGACTCATAGCTCAGTGACAGAGCATCTGCTTTGAATGCAGAAGGACCCTAGATTGACCTCCGAAATCTCCAGTAGAGCTGGACCAGCATATCTCTGGTCCAAAATGCTGAAGAATCGCTGGTCTGACCCAGCATGATGATGATGATTGGCTATAACATTTGTGAGTTGCTTTATACGAAAGGTATCAAAGCAGCATAACAAGATAAAATAACATCTTAAACCAGAATATTTAAAGCAACATAAAACACAAAATACCTAAAATGCCCAACCAGGAAAATAATAATGACAAATCCTATCCATCCTAAAAAGATGGCCACCACCACAGAAGTCAACTTAGCTACCAAAGGCCTCAGTGAATAGGGCATCAGGCAAGTCCCCCCCCCCCCCCAACTCACAAACCAAAGACAGATCCCTAGTGCTATGAACTACAGCACTAACAGTGTTGGCAGAGAGCAGGTGGAAAAGACAGGGGGGGCTACCAATTCAAGGTGCTGGTACGAGTATGCAAAGTTCTAAATGGCTTGAGGCCCAAGTATCTGCAGACCCTTACTTTAAGATCTGAAGGGGAGGCCCTGCTCATGATCCAGTTACTAGTATTTGCCCATTGGGTTGTGACATGAAGCAGAGCCACCTATATATGAAGTTTCTACTCTGGAGAAGTTTGGTTGTCCCCCAACTCAGATTGCTTCATAACATCAATCAAAGACATATCTGTTCACTTGAGTTTTGGCACGTAGTGAGGAAGTTATTTGCTTAGGTCTTATTGCCATCAACTGCATTACATCTTTATATATATATATATTAGTTAGTGTTTTAATTATGATTGTAATGTGGTTGTACTTTTTGAAACCCCGTTAGCTGCCCTGTGCATCCTCGGGAGGAGGGGCAGGACAGAAATTTAATACTGACCAAGGAACTGAACCTGGATTCCTTCATCAAAATCTAACACCATAGGCCAGGGTTGGCTAATCTGTGGACCCCAACATCCCTGACCATGATCCATGCTGGAGCCAATGGGAGTTAGAGTATAGTAACATCTGAAGTTACATGGTAGCCTGCCCTGGGTTAGCCACTGTTTCACACTGGCTTTTGTCACCTTAGTATCTAACTGACCTTGTTTAAATAGAATTGTCCATGTGTTTTGCTGCTACTGAAACACTTTCTATTGACAAAGGCCTCTTATATTTTATGTCATAAATATGTTTTTTTCATTTTCAGCACCTACTTAGGCTAGGGTTGCCAAGACACCCCAAAAGTTGTTGGCGTTTTTTAATAGAAAAATCGCAAAGTTGTTGAGCAGCCCTAAATTTAGGCAAAGTGCAAAAAAATAAAATATGGATGTATGGCAACCCTAACTGCATGTTGTCTTACTGCACATTTACTTACAAATCAGATGACTAGAACATGAACTGAAATAGTATATATTTTGGTAAGCATAAAAAAACTTACTTCTTTTGTCCTCTTGATTTGCGTAGGACTGAATTCTGCCTTGGAGTACTCTCACAAATGCCGTCATTGCTGACACCAGTTTCACTCTTATTTAAAGACTGGCTGCTCCATGGAGCGATAAACCCTGGTGTTGGACTAAACCGCTTAAGTTCTCCTTGTCCCAATGAGCTTCGTTCCCCACAATAACAAAAGGCGCAGAGCTGTTCACTGCTAGAGAGTAAGAAAGCAAAAACAGAGATGTCAAAAGCTGTTTTGAAATTAAGGACAAAAAGTCCTGGTAAACTGGAAATCTTTTACCTGGCACCTAAAAATAGATAAGGATGGTGCCAGGCTAGTCTCCCTCAGTGAAGCATTTCACAAGTGGGGAGTCACCACTGAAAAGTCCCATTCTCATGTTGCTACTCTTATTGATTTCAATAAAAGTTATTCCCTAGTAATTTTGTAAAAGAACATAGCCTTAGCCTTTAAGTATCATAAACACCTTAAGAATGTCTTCCAGTCTAGTGTGAACAGGCAAAGGAAGAATTTAATTGATTGATGTATTTAATAAGTTCTTCCATATCCCAGTTTTCACCTTCAGAAGTTATGCAATCTTTAGGCTTTCAGAACAGAGTAATATTTTATAAAGTGCCATTGAGCAATAGTTAACATGTCATCTGTTCATCATTTTGCATTTTACTGAAATAAGAATGATGGGGCTATTATTACTACATTTTAGTAGTCTTTAAAGCTTTAGACAGTGATAAATAGATATTAAAAATTAAATCCTACCTTAACTGAAAGTAACAACTCCAGTAAATGCACTACTGCTGGATAAACTTTGGTAACTTGTGAAACAAACTTTGGAAGTCTATTATTCTGATTGTCTTACATAGTTTCTTTAATGTTCTTTCAATTGGCTTTCCAATGGGTTTCAATTGGCTGCAGGAGCTTCCTGCATTCAGTTGGAAGCCACAGAAGTTCGGCTTCCAAAAAACGTTTGCAAACCGGAACACTCACTTCCGGGTTTGCAGCGTTTGGGAGCCAAAATGTACAGGTACCAAGGTGTACAAGTACCAAGGTATAACTGTATTCAGATAAGATAAAAACCAACATTAGTAGCCTCAGGAAGCGGAGCTTGAGCAAAAGGCACCACAGTACAGTAATTTATTGTTGTTGTTATTATTAAAATTTGTATATTGCCTTTCATCCATAGATCTCATGGTGGTTCACAACATAAAATTAGATTATTAAAACCACAAAATACATAATAAAAAACACCTTTGCTCCTCTTAATACGGTACTGAAAACCCACTGAATAATCAATATCTGCATACTTGCACCACTCTATCACATAACGTAACTCAAATTCTCAAATTTCCTATTCTCATGTGGCCACATAGGAAGATAAAGGGACAAAAGTCCACACTTGAAAAATGTCCAATTAATCTTTATCCAAGTGCAGTTATTGTATTTAAATGCATCAAACACCTTCAAGATATTTACATTTCCTACACTGTGGAGCACTGCCATCAGGTTAACTGCTATGGCAATTTTCCAAATGACTGATGGATAGCTGAATTTCTATTGAGAGTCAAGATGTGTATGTACTTTTTGGACAACTCACTCCATTACTGGTATAGTCGCGACCGAAGTGTAATCAGATAAATGACAAATAGAGTGTGTGAATTTTAATACTCAGCATTAATTTATATGTTTGTAATGAAGCAGGTTTAGGCTTGCAACAAGAAGGAAATGATGCTGCTAGTCAGAGTAGACAATTCTGGGCTAGATGGAAAGAAAATTGGCTCTGATATAAGGCACCTTCCAATGTTCTTAAAATAAAGGATTTGTATTTTGTTTTATTAAATCCACACACAAATTTCCAGGAGTATTTTAATCTGCTGCATCAATATCTTGGTTGATACATGACAACATTTAGCAAACATGCTTTTCCACTCCTGCTCCCCCTACATACTATGTCATCCATCTCAAATACAGCAGTTGCCAGAACAGCCTAATGCCACAAAATAGAATGATGCTGAAAGAGGGTAGTCCCAGACTCTCTCAAGGCAAATCCAAAAAAATGTAGTATAAACACCGACAACTGGGAAAGACTGGCCTGCGAGCACTTCAATTGGAGAACAGCCTTTACCAAAGGTGTCACAGACTTTGAAGATTGCTCAAACTCAGGATGAAAGGGAGAAATGTACTAAGAGGAAGGCACATTTGACAAACCGTCGCTGTGATCAACTCCCGCCCATAAATCTATGTCCCCACTGTGGAAGGATGTGTGGATCCAGAATTGGCCTCCATAGTCACTTACGGATTCACTGTTAAGACTGTGCTCATGGAAGACAATCTTACTTGGCTACGCATGATCGCCAAAGAATAAGTCTCAGCATTTTCTGTGTTGTTTGTTCAGATCCCAGCCCTTCCCCCACCACTGACTCAGCATCTGCCTGTTTCTCTTTCTAACCTGGTTTTTGCTTCAACACCAACAGAGGCAATGGAGCTTGCAGATTCCACAGACACTGAGCGCTGAAGAACTGGCGTTAGCTTCTTGTCACCATGCACTTCAGTTTGGGCATCCTCTTCTGCAGATTGTTCCTTGATTTCTGTTTGACAAAAGAGAGTAAGTTGATTAAAGACAATACTTTTAAGTGTTAGGAGAATCTGGCACAGCATTGTCCTATGCACATAATCTGTTTTTCTGTTTGTATTCAAAAACATTGCAGGTGGAAACATATGCTACCCTCCGTATTTATTGATATAGTCATACCGTTTACTTCACGTTGCAGCTTTTCAGGTTACGAACGCGGCAAACCCGGAAGTAAACACTTTCGGGTTCACTTCATGCACACGTGCAGAAGCAATCTGCATGCTTCACGCATGTGCAGAAGCGGCACTACTTCATTTCGGGGTGCAAATGGCACCCCGAAACTGATCACATTTGTAAGTAGAGGTACCACTGTACCTTAATTCTGACTATGCCTATAACAATATGTTTTATCTTTTAAATCATTTATAATGACAGTTTTAAAAACAGAAATGTCACCATTTAGTTATGACTAATACTGACAAGGGCCACAAAATTAATAAACTAGACACATAGATATTGTTTCAAAAGCATAAAAAACTACTTCAAAATAATTTTGCCTGCGACTTTAATTTAAATGTTACAAAAGAAAGCTAAGTTCAGATTTAACATTTCTATGTCCACAAGTTCTTCTAAAGTTAGTTTTGGTACTGAAACACAAATAGTGATAAAGCAACTTTTAATTTAATTATCCTTATTTCATCAGTATCCCAAATTTGCTGCTGCACTTCTACAGGTTGAAGGGCTTCATGTTAAAGTTTCACACCACAATTTTTGTGATGTTTTAAATTTTACATATCAAATTATTTGAATTGTAGTGATAAGTGCATAGGGACTATTATAGTTCCATCTTTCATTAAATCATCTTTTCCCCACGCTATTGGGTATATGCAAATGAAGTGAGGAAATAATTAACAGACTGAATAACATGCAATAGACCACAGCATTCAGGTCTTTTCCTCCATAGGATTTCTGCTATCTGCAACAACAGCAAGCCTAGGCACACTGCAGGACCAAGTCTAATTAGTGAAAAGCAAAATCAAATTGGAATACAGTACACAGATAAACTACAGATTGCTATAAAGTACTGCAGCTAATAACATGGTATAATTTAAAATTCAACATACACATGTTATAAAGCATAGGATATAATATGACATTTCAGAGGAGGGGGAAGGAAACCAACTGCCATATTACTGATAACAACTGCAGTAAAGCATAGAGGAAAACGGTTAGTTTAAACTGATCCAAAAACATGTTTCAAACTGTTGAAAGGCATAACATTACTAGGTATATGTAACCTTTGGTGTTAAACTATTTATTTGACGGCAGTTAATTAAAATAAATTTATGTCCTGTGTGATTACAATAGCACCTTTCCAGAAAAGGTTTCAGATTAGGTCTTCTACAACCAAATAAAAAACCAGAGGAGCATGTTAACAAAAATAAAGTGTCATATATTTACTAGTCCTCAAGTAAGCAAAGGAAATATGCAAATCCTATAGTAAGAAAACATCTTCCTATGATGCAATCTAAATAATTCTGGTCCAGTGGCAAGGCTTTGTTGATTGACCTGAATGTTATGTGTCTTAGGAGGATGAAAGCAGTCTGAGACTCATGAGCAATCGATTCAAAGTCATCCCAGAAATGAGGCTGAAGAGCTCCACTTAAGACATAAATACAATACTAGAAATTACAGTCAGGCAGCATACAATATGGTTGAAGGACAACCACAGGAAACTCAATGAAATTTCATTGAGATATTCCATGGAAAAAAATAACAACCCCTTGAATGGCTCAATGATCACACAAGATGTCCATCTGTTACAGCGACTGACTTGATGTTCAAGTCTTTAGTTTTGTTTTTATAAGATTGATTTTTTATCTGATTAGCGTGAAGGCTACGATATACAAAGCAATGGAAGTTAGCCAATGGTGGGTGACAGCTGATGGAAGGCAAATCACCACCATTCTGAAGATTTTACTATAGTTGTATTGAACACATCCAGTCAACAATATTTCCTACCTCATAAACCTATTGAGAGGAAGCAAATGTTTGCTCTCTTTTTCTCCACTCTGCATCTACCTAAACCCTAACTTTCTGCAACCAGCTAAAACTGCTCCAGAGGACCTACCCTCCTCTAGAGCAGATATAGAAGGGTCTTCATGGCAATGTAGGAAGCAGGGATCACTAAAAATTACCTCCCTCCCCATTCTACCAGTGAATTCCCTCTGTCAGCTGACGTCACCACTGGAATACTACTCAATATCAGAAAAAAAACAGGTTTATTTTATAGTTGGGTATGAGACTAATAAGAATACAACTAGTTAAGACAATACTCTATTGGCCATTGTCATATACTTATCAGATATATGGTTTTACCTCTTTCAACTAATTTTATATTATCTGTATTCAGACACTGAAACAGGGTATTTATATGCTGTGGGGGGGATGATTAAATGATTTTGGTTGACAAAATAGACCATTCATTGTAGTGAAGAATACAGATGGATGCTGTAAATGGAATTACTTTAATCTTGATGGATTTATCATAAGGTGCTTTCCTATAACATTCAAAGGCAACACTAATCTGATGCATAAGATGTTCTCAGTTTACAGATCTTGTTAGTTATAACAGAGTCTCAAAAAGTATAGAGGAGACCAACAGGAAGGATTAATGACCATAAAGAAGAGTTAAGTGGTTTATGAGGATTTGAAGAGAAAGGCAAGGATTAAAGGATTAAATTATAAAATTCAATTTCTATTGAATTTGCAACAGCCAATTCTTCAAATAGAATTTTGTTGAAAATATCCACAGATAAACTTTAAAAGTAAAAACTTTACTTTTTCTTGCCTCTGTTTCGTAAACAGCTTCAAATAGCTAGCATAAGCATTTTAATGTAGTCTCAAGAGAACCAAACCTTTAAATAACTTCAAAAGCTTTTAATTGGAAGGATCTTTATGAGCAATCAGTTTTAACTACTGTGTTACACCAGACTGATATTTCCTAGGGGAAAAAATCTAACTATATTTTGAAAACTTTCAGCCTACTTCTGAAGATTGTTACTGAGCTACTCTTATACATGCTGCCTAATGAGGAACAGGATCTTTCTGCAGCAGTGCCTGGAACTGGAAGTCATTGCCTTGGGAGGTTCCACAAGCCTCCTCACTTAGAAAAGCAAGTCAATCAGACATCTATAAAGAAACATGGAAACAACATTCTAAGACTTATTAGGTAGACATGGAGGAGCTGCTGTTGCTAAGGTCATCATCATTTAGAAGCAAAGAGACAGTGGCCTTGGCTTTTGCCTATATTGAAGTATCTTCCTATATTCTGTTCTGCACAAGCACACTGTCCAATGTAGGATTGCACTGAAGGACCATTTTTATTTTTATTTTAAATCAGTACCCAAGATGCTGGAGGTGGAGGAGACTGAAAATTGAATTACATCTGTAGTCAGGTACAAATGTAGTCTTAATAACCTGTCCTTTCTTTGATTTTCTAATTTTCCACTTTGGTTTTAAGCCATTTAAAAATATTCCATGTCTGTTTTCTTCACTCTTTTGTGCTCTTTTTCCATAGAGATAAGTGTATTGAATATGCTTTTACTATTACTTTCAGCAACTGCTAGCCCACTGAATTTAACCCTTCAATAAACTCATGCTTCTCAAACTACACTTTTCTTTAAACAAACATTTTTTTAAAAAAATATACATTTTCTACTTGCATTTTCTATATCTGTTTTTCCTTACATATGGATATATGCGAGGAAAACAGCCCATATTCCCAAAATTTATGAAAGCATTGGTACTACATGTGCCTTTACCAGTTTCCACAGTGTTTTCTGTTTCTGCTGCCTCCAAACCATCCATGCTGTCTTCATCCTCCACTGCAGGTTTTCCTCTACTTCGAGGCCTGTGAAATATAAGCGGTTGTTTATAATATAGAATAAAAAATAATTAAAATAGCAGATATTTATAAATGTTAAAAGCCAAATATCTATTTTTAATAGTTCTGATACATAGAATATGCTACTAGGAGAAAGGCTGTACCACTCAATCCATCTGCTCATACCTGATCATTGCATTTTCTATTACAATTGAAAGTTTCAGGTCAAAAATACATAGGCTGGGTCCAAAGAGCTACTTTAGGAATGCTGAAAGTGTTTGGTTCATAGAGTCAATATCCTTTCTCTCTCTCTTTGTTTAAACTGTAGTCACATCCCTTTTATCAAAGACTGTTTTTGAAAGTCTCCTTTGTTTCAAAAGTACCGGTAGTTTGCCATCTGAGAGAGAAGGAAGCAGTTGCTCATGAAACATTACGTCCAAAGCACACTTGCAAGCAACTAACTAGCAGTGCAGTTCTTCAGATAATATTATTTGGAAGATTACAAGAGAACTGCAAAATTTAAATCAATAAATAGATTACACAACTTTTGAATTGACTAAAAATGGGCTGAGATTAGTTGAGCAGCAGTTTTTTGAAAAATATTTTAAATGCAATTAATAATATAGTATCATTTTAAAAAATGATTCCATTCCCCCCTTCTCTCTCATATACAGGAGGATTGCCTGATGCAAAATTATGCCTGTTATAATACAACATACACATCAGATCATCTTTCCTCAGGCATATTAAAACTCAAAATTCATAGTCAATAAAAAAATACTCAGCAAGTGGGCAAAGGTGATAGTAATCTTAAAAGAACTCTTACTCAACTAACTGGCCACAAAATAATATTTCGGTGTAACATTCAATAATCCTATTTCTTCATAAAACAATACCACACTCTTAAATTTATACCAGTATATATTTGGAAATAATTTTAACCACACCACAAATAATGGGTTCTGACGAAGCATGCCATCGTCTTTGAAAATGTAACCCAATATATCATCACAACAGAAGAATCTGATGAGATACTGGTTTTGCAGCACACAATAGGAAATTGGATTAACATTACATGAGAATTTAAAAACTGTGCAGGTAAATCTCCACACAAATTACCCAGATTTTTCAGATATAATCTAGGATGGCAGAATTTCAAAAATTATGATAATCTGTCTGTCAAAAGAATCACACTAAACAAAAAACAGCAGAAGGGTGGTGCTAGCCACAGTGAAAAAGAAGTTTTAAAAGGAGTAGTAAAGTAGCTGTCGGAATAAAGAAAGGAGGGTGATGTGAGAGACAAGAAAAGGAGTTGGAAACATGTCAGTTTTATTTTATTGGGTCATATACTAACAGGAGCTGAAGTTTAAAATGCTGCCAGGTCAGGTTCACAACTTTTCAGATTTACAACACACTACACAGCTATGTAAAAGTAATAAAAAGAATAAAACTGAACTCAATGAAATTTTTGTGATTGCCATAATTATGCTCAAGAGAATGTACACAATCAACCCATGGAAGTAGCACACTTGAGAAATTGAATCTAATTATACCATATTAGATATACACTGTGAGTTTCTTTTCTTTGCACATGTATGCTTCTGTCCCCGCATTTGCATACATGATTGCTTTCTCTTCTTTTAGTATCAATATTATATTGTGTTTCTACTCAAATAAACTTTTGGGTTATATTTTATTTCTGAGGGTATAATTCTACATGGACAAAGACAAAAGAAAATTAATGTAAGCAGGTGAAAAATTATTTCATGCTCATCCCACTTGAACAAGGAGTACACCCTAGAAATAGCAACATTTATGAAAGCCTGTTTTGCTCTTATTGTACGGGAAGGGTAGTCAAGTGTGGTCTAATAGCTAAAATCTTCAAAAAGTAATGTAGAGGAGAGGTTATATATTGCTTCTAATCACAGCATCTGCATCTATGCATACTGGTTTTACTAGAGTATGGAGGCATAACATTTAAATGGTACTTTTAAAGCACATCTAATACCAAATTACTTCAAAATTTTCACCTCCTATAGAAAACCTTTAGGCAATTAGATTAAAATATTTTCCTTCTGTTTATTTCACAGGTTATGTAAACTTTTGTATTTACATCCTACAGTGCATATATTAGTATGCAAAGAACGGCACACACACATATACACACGCAGATCTTTTAAATGTGCCACACTGATGATTTCTCAACTGTGTCCCCCTCCCCCAAACACATTTCAAGCAATGCATTTAACATTAGCAAAATCACAGGTTTGAACTAATTGAATATAATTACTTCTTTTCAATAGAGAACATACCCACATCTGGTGTTTTCATGCAATTTTCTTCTTTTGCATTTACTGTACTACAAAGGACCTTCCAACTACTGCACAGGTTTAAAATAGCTCCATTGGGGGGAAATTACAAAATAGAAGTTGGAAGAATATATTTATACTTTAATTTAATTGGGTTTTAGTACAAAAAGCAATCTGAATAAATAGTATACAGTTCTACAATATAAAGCAATACAGGTTTTTTGTTTTTTTTAGAAAGGGGGAGGCATTAAAAAGTTGCTCTGAAAGCTGGAATCAGAATTATGTTCAACATGTAGAAATATTGTTTATTTATTATAAGCGCACTTTGGCTGTTCTTCTGCTGTGCTCTCAGAGAAGTTTATAAATAAAAGCATAAAATATACCAAAATCAGGAAAACAAATAACAGGAGGCAGTTAAAACTAGTATAAAAAGGAGATGCAGAAGATTTCATGCTAAAAATCCAAATCTCTTAAACTTTGACGGCCTGGGCAGATAAAAACTGTTTTTACCTGTCACCAGTGGCATAGCGTGGGGGGTGCAGGGGGGACCGGCTGCACCGGGCGCAACATCTGGGGGGGGCGCGCTCGCACTCACAGCTCTCTGCCCCTACCTGGCTCACTCACTCTCTCTCACTGCAGTGCTGGCTGTGCAAATCCGATCCGAGCCGCCAGGTCGCCGCCCACTGTGGAGGGGAGGGTGCCAGGCGTGCGGTGCGGAGAGAGAGCGAGGGACTATCTGGGGGAGGGACAGTGCAGCCGGGGGGGGCACAAATTACTTGCCTTGCCCCGGGTTAGGGGGCGCAAATTACTTGCCTTGCCCCAGGTGCTGACAACCCACGCTACGCCACTGCCTGTCACTTAAGTGAGAGATAGGGTACTGTCAGGTAAGCCTCTCTGGACAGTTCTTAAGATGCTGCTACTACACTCAGTTCACCCTGTTTGTTTCTTGCTGAAGCAACATCAGAGCTCTACATTCTTATAGCCCTATTACCAGTCTAAGCCCCGCCCTATCTCACCCCAGGACAGACACAGAAGCCTGGAGGGCTGCATTTGGCCTCCATGAATGAAGTTCCTCACTCTTCAAATTAAGCCAAGGATATGCTGGGGCAAACTGCTGTCATTTGTCATGGCGGCCATAAAATCCTCACAAAGCAGCCTTGGCAACATCCTGGGGGTCCTCAACACTAGCCCAGAGATAAGCTCTGTCAGCTCCAGGCAGGAAGACTGCTGAAGAGTGTGGTGAGTGGTAAATCAACAAGAGTCCCTAATCTGTCTTACTGTCCAACACCAAGTAGAAACATTCAAAATTGGCTCCCAGGCAGGAAGTCTGGAAAGGAGACTTTAGATTATTGCAGTGTTGTGCTGTGTTAAGAATTCAGGCAGATGCAACCAAGGCAAATAGACACCTTCCAGCCATCCACCCAACTTTCAGCAATTCAGGCCAGGCGGCTCCTTCTGATTTGTGTAATATTATGAACCAACCTTTCATTCAGCAACAGTACCACATGGGCTGGTGGCTTGTTAACATGGCAACTATGGTCACAAAGGATGGGGGAGAAACCAGAAAGAGGAACAACCACTAAATTTTTGACCAACACTCATTTAAATGACACATCCATACCCACCACCACATCTTCCCCAGCCTATAATGACCTCAATAGGGGCTATATAAAAAGTGAGCACCTTACAGGATTGTTCATTAAAATGTTAAGGAACATACCACAAAAATCTCGTAGTTAAACTGGGCTTATAATATCGCTATTCATCAAATATAAACAATAGGCCAAATTCATCAAGAAAACTGAATTTAACAACTTGCATACATTATTAGAAACTAAGCACATGCTGCAATTCATTCTGTTCCTGCTAATCATGGAAATAGGCAATTGAGTTGTGTCTTATCCCCAGGCCTAGATAGCCTACACAAACCCTTCTCCATCATCTGTTATTTCACTAGGCATTGCACATGGTTTTAAGCTTATTGCCATTGCCATAAGGCATTCAGACTCAGAATGCTGAATTCTGCACCTAACACCAACTTCTGAGTTTGTGCTCCACCTAAACTCCAAATATTATGGGGAGGGGGATTGCTAATATGAATAAATTTACTTTTTGAATATACTTAACATTTTATGTTGCTCAGAGAATTAATGCCAATTCTTGTATTGCTATACATTTATATGTGATCATGACCAATTTAAGGTTGGCATATGTTGACATCTAAAGCCCTATATGACTCGGGACCTAGGTACCTGAGAAGACACCTCTGCTGATACCAACCTACTTGGACCTTGAGATTGTTGGATGACATGAAAATACACTGATCCAAGGCTGATCAAGTTACCTTGGCACCTGAGGCACACACACAAATACTACAAGTACCTCCACCCCTCCCTGACAGCCTAAATTTACATTACATATCTGTCAATATGCTACCCTTTCATAAATTCCAAAATCAGCTGCCTGAGGCATCTACTTCACACTGTCTAATGACAGGACTATCCCTGCTACTAAAATAACTAGAGTGCACCTGAAAGAAAGAAAACACACAGAACATTAGCTCATTTGAAAATGCAAACATAGTTCAGAAGGTGTTAGGTCAATAACATTTAGTCAAGCCATACATCCCTCCAGGAGGTGATATACAAAATCCTGAAAAACATTCCCAAGGGGGCCAGGGCACTGTCATATTAACAAAGAAAAGGGAGAAACAGGTTCTTTTTTTAAAAAAAAAAGCTAACCGGACTCAAGCAAAAATTGGCACTTTTGAGAACTTATTTCTCCCTTCTGTGTATGAGCTTCCAGAATCCATCACCTCATATTCCATCTGAAAACTATGTAGCAATGCATATAGCAAATTTATCTGTAGCTATATAAAAATGTTGCCTCCTCTGGTGTGTTGTTTTTACATGCATTTTTTAAACCTGTGACTTGTGGGGCATTTGATTATAATGTTGCATACTTAGTAGGGGTAGAGGATTAAAGGGTGAGAACTACTTCTCTAGTTACATGAATATGCCTGCTTAATATAATAGTTATCAGCTTAAATTATTGTCCGGAAAGTCTATGGTTCAAGGCAACCCTTTCATAGTAACCACACAAGGAGGCCAGGACTATGCAGCCTTATAGGATGAATGCAAGGATTACAAAGATTGTATATTATTGACCATGTGGAAAAAATGGAATAAAAATAAAAAGCTTACACAGAGTAGTGCAGTTGATAAGAGTGATGGACTGGAGAGACCGAGGTTCAGATTTCCCTACTCAGCCATGAAACCTGTTGGATGGCTCTGGGCATGTCAGCTTAATCTGTCCCTCAGGGCTGTTGGGATGACTAGATAACAAACTCCTGAACCCAACACTGAGCTCTTTAGAACTGGATTTTAAAAGTGGTAAATAAATTTGAGATTCGTCTTGAATGAAGGGGAAAGGCAATTAATATGACACCATTTATATTCTCTTGCTAAGCTTCCCCAGTATGTCTACTGGGCTTGCTCCTAAAGCACATGACAAATAAGACAATCTTCATTAATTTCCTTAAACTGCCTCTGAACTATTATATTTATTAAACCACACAGAAGCTGCTTGTAGCTCATAACATTAAACTATAGTCTCTTGAAGCTTCCTTCTAAGACCAACAGCTCTTTGGAGTTTTCAAGCTTGCATTATTTTCTTTCATTAACAAATTTGGCATAGCAAGAAAAAGAATTAGTTTGGTAAATGGTCCTGCTAAAATTGTAAAGTAAGGCAGCCCTTTCCACTGAAGTACATAAGCAACTCCTTGTGTGCAAAGGAGTTTGGTGCTTTTGAGATCCTGTGGCACTCAACCACAGTATATGTCTACAAATCTGCAAATATTGTTATGAGATTGGAAGGGAGGATAGGCTGTATGTCTGAGCCCCCTTCTAATTCCTGGAACCAGCATGGATTCAATTCCTGGAATTGCCAGGCTGGCTTCCTGATGAGGTAATGACCCTCTAAGTACACAGTGGTACCTCGGGTTAAGTACTTAATTTGTTCTAGAGGTCTGTTCTTAACCTGAAACTGTTCTTAACCTGAAGCACCACTTTAGCTAATGGGGCCTCCTGCTGCTGCACGATTTCTGTTCTCATCCTGAAGCAAAGTTCTTAACCCGAGGTAATATTTCTGGGTTAGCGGAGTCTGTAACCTGAAGCGTATGTCATCTGAAGCGTATGTAACCCGAGGTACCACTGTACTTTGTCTTTCTAAGCAGTTAGAAAAACAAAGGGAACAAGGAAAGTGGCTCTGTGCCAGATACAAGGTGCAGGCTAAAGCCTGCAAGACAAAACCATGCCTGATCTGTGCTTCAATTCAAGGCTGTTGCTATGGGAGAAGGAAGGCCCTCTTGGGGTGCTAACGCTGAGAACCCCTAAATTGTAGGCTCAGACTGTATGTGTGTGTAAATAAATAATACTGTATATCATAAAGACACCACGGCCTCGACTGTCCTTCATGCCGAAAGGAAAACAAACCTTGAGTTTATTCCTTAGCCTTTTCTTCTCCTGAACATACCCCACAAGGCTGCAGAGGTTTAGATCAGAGTTTTCCTGCCCCTCATTTCCCACAACAGCACATGCAGAAACCACCTTCTTGATCCTTGGACTCGCTATTGGTCTTGTTTGCTCAGTCCCCCAGAGCCTGTCTTTACATGCAGGGGACAGACAAGTACCTAACTCACCTGACTCACCGAGGGTTTGAGATCCACTGGCTACTCTCAATTGGTTTAGCCAGCCCGCCAGCCCGGTTTCCCAAGGTGTAGCTGCTGTAGCTTCTAGGGGCCACATGTTAGAGGTGAGAGCAGGGTAGGGACTAAAGGCAGACAAACTACTCCAGAAGGAGCCCAATGTGTCCCCCACCAAAGACACTGCCCCTCCCCTAATGCCCCATACATTCACAATGCAGGAATGGTCAGCAGACACAGATGCAAAACATGCAAGTTACTTGAGTTTTAATATTTGCCCAGAGCTAGGGAAACAACCCATAAATTTAAACCATCCACATATCACACTGCTCCAAAAATGACTTCAGAACCAAATGAAATCCTATTCCATTTATTAAAGCAAAGGTTGTCTGCTCCAGACCGTCATCAGCTTTAGTACAGCCAGCTGCTCAAAAAGTGTTCCCTCGCATATGAGGTATATGAATTTTCTTCAGCAATAACTGGGGAAAAGAAAAGGGAAAAAAATCTGTAGTGCCTGCAGGCATCTCTATCTACTATTCTTTGTATGGAAAAGACAAAATTATTACAACAGTGCAATTATCTAGGAAACTAAAACTTTTTAATTCTCTGAAAGGTATTGAGGAAAATCTTGAGACAGTGTTTAAGAGGTTGTTGTATTGTCCCTCATTTGCAACAGTAGAAAGCAGGTGCAAATGTTTAGCTCAGCTATGGTACTCTATGGAGCTAACACAAAACACCCTTCCTCAGGCAATGGTAGAATCATACAGCTGGAAGGGACTGAGGATCATCTAGTCCAACCCCCTACAATGCAGGAATATGTAGCTGTCCCATAAGGAGATCAAACCTGCAACCTTGGCATTATCAGAACCACCATCTAACCAACTGAGCTATCCAGATCATGTGGTTTTTCATGCACACCATATCATCACTGCCTGAAGTACACTATTAGTACTAGCAATTAAAAGAATTACCAGTTTTATTATACATATTCACAGATCTAAGCAATTTAGAGGCTGGTCATATGGCAGGTGCGAAAAAGGTGGTAGCAGTTACAACTTTAAAGCAAGGATTTTCAAATTTGCCAGAAGTTATTTGCCTGAATGACTGAATGACTTAAAACTAAATGTAACTAAGGCAAAAGCCAGAACAGTTCATTTAGTAGCACCGTACTCCAAACCTAGAGCCAGACAGCTTACATGAAACAGTTTAGTTTCAACATTCTTTTCTGAAATAATCTCTGGTTCTGAATATAAGCCTTCATTTTTATCTTCAAGGAATTATTCACTACTGTAGATTGTATTTCATAAAAATATTCACACTAGACATTCCAAGAGAGAATATTTCATAGTTCCCCAGCCCCAAGTTCCTCCAAGTTTCCAAATCTTCCATTTAAAAGAACTAGGGGAAAGTCTAGGAGGGAGAGAGGGTCCACCCCCCCCCCTGGGCTTTTACACCTCTAGGACAGAAGAAGGTTGTGTAGCTTTATGTCTTTGAAACACTTTTACAATGTAATCTAATACCTGTTTACTTAGAAGCTGCACCATCTTCAATTAGGCTTACTCCAAGGAAAGCATGCAAAGCACGGCAACTTTAATATGCAACGTGCTTTGTAATCCTTCATGCATTCAGTCTCACACCAAATGAAACATAACAATGTTATCTCCTTTAGTAATAATAATAATAATGGTAATAATAATACAAACCAACTGAGAGGTAGAGGCTTGGTCAAGGTGAAATGGTACCGTAATTGAATGGTTGACCAGGAGCATAAAGTTTAGTTTGCCAAGCTCTAGTATGCTTATGATTTCAGCAAATGTACTTTGTTACTAGCAACAACCAATAAACTGGATTATTTTACACTTAGTTAACCCTAATTCACAGCCATATGAAAAGAAAAAAGGAGAAGAAAGTATACTGTTGGTGTGCACCCAAACCAAAGTGTGGGGCGCTTCTGTAGGCTTGAAATTAGGTTTTGGACTTCAAAGATTACAAATAAAGGCATATAACTGAAAAAAAATCTGTCAAAATTATGAAGGCTACATGGGTATCGTTTTTTGCAACTTTTTTACACCAAATTTTACTCCAAGGCAGTAATTGGCAGGGACAAAATTATATAGCAATTAGGGCATGACAGCAAAAGCAAACAAGTACTGAAAATGGGCTCGACACTTCTAGTAACAAGCAGGTAATTATCACAGCAGCTTGAAAGGGGCATAATCAACCAAACTGACATCATCCCACCCACATAATAAACGTGAAATCCCTTTATGTCCAAAGTAGCTTTTACACACAGCTGGCAAATGGCTAGTCAATGTCTGACTCCTTTGTAGCTAACATTTCTTTTAGGCCACTTCAGCGAACTACTTTTTTGAAGTGGAGATTTCACCTAATGTTAAATAACTTTCCACAGAAGCATACATTGCCACTGTACTTTCATTTTAAAATTCAATAAATTTGATTAAATAATTTGTACCTCTTTTAATGCTGATACAGTTTCACATTTTAAGATTTCTGATGGCATTTTAATGAATGTTCAATTGATTTAAAAGTTCTGTTTACATAGATACAACATGGACACACAATTTATTTCTCTTTTCACAATCTTGTAATATGCAATAGTAAATCTACATATAGGGACGCGGGTGGCGCTGTGGGTAAAAGCCTCAGTGCCTAGGACTTGCCGATCGCATGGTCAGCGGTTCGAATCCCCACGGCGGGGTGAGCTCCCGTCGTTCGGTCCCAGCTCCTGCCCACCTAGCAGTTCGAAAGCACAATTAAGTGCAAGTAGATAAATAGGTACCGCTTTCTAGCGGGAAGGTAAACGGCATTCCGTGTGCTGCTCTGGTGCCCGTTCGCCGGAGCAGCTTCGTCACGCTGGCCACGTGACCCGGAAGTGTCTGCGGACAGCGCTGGCTCCCGGCCTCTAGAGTGAGATGAGCACACAACCCTAGAGTCTGTCAAGACTGGCCCGTACGGGCAGGGGTATCTTTACCTTTACCTTTTAGATCTACATATATTAAAGACTGGGTTTTTAATTTATGCATTTTAATAAATAAGTCTAAAAAATTCCCTGCAAGATTTTCAAAAACGTGTTAACGTTTGAAGCTGTTTTATAACCACTGAAAAATGTTCAAAACTCCAGTGAAATACAGTTTCATATTATTGCTGTTTACACCTTTTTTTAAAGCCATCAAAAGAATCATTCACTAAGTTCATTTTACTATTTCCCTATGTAACTCTAAGGGGAAATCATTCCAGAGTCAGGCACCCATCAAAGTGAAGGCCCTTCTACATTTCCCCTCACCCTGAATCCTAGCAGAGAATGTGAGCAGAGCCCACCTGCCAAACTTAGCAGAAGTCGTATTCGTTGATCCTACCTCACTGCTCCAGTTAATAAACTGGCAGCCACATTATGCATGCCCGGAATTATTTCCCCAGTTTCTGCCTCTTTATTTCCAAAGTGATCACAGCATGTAATGATAGCTTAAGGGGACAAGGAAAGAACTGCAGTAAATAAAAAAATAAAATATTTTATGTATAAGAGCAATCTACAAGGCTTAAATGCCACCAGTGCAGCAGGCCAGAAAGCAGTATTGCATAATCTAGTTCTACAATTGCCAGGTGATAAAAAGGGGAGCTGTAAATTACGGTATCTCCTGACCTCTCACCTGGTTCCTTAGTTTGAGCAACTTGTTTAGAATAAAACCAAGCTGCTTTCCACCAGTCAATACCATTCGGTGCTTGTTTTGCCTCTAGCTCTACCAGTCTGACAGAGATCCTTCCCACTCACAATCTCCCTTTTTGGGCCACCTGTTCTAAAAGGGAGAGACTGGGGACACTGGCCAGAAGAGGGGCATGCTGACTACCCATTCATCTTCAAAAAGGAAAATCTTTGTGTACATGCAATCCAGTCTTCATCTCCCTTCCTCCTATCATCATCCAAGATACATGGAGAAGAAGGATTAATATCTAAGGGTTGAGGTGCTGCATTGCCCATGAAGTCCAGATTTACTACAGTTAAATTGTAGTAGATATACCAAGAAGTCCTACCATGTGAGTCCCATTGAGGTGTCCTAGAGGAGGTCATGAGATCCAGAGGAGTGGGAAGAGATCAGAGGGTTGGAGCTAGGGGACCAGTGGGATGAGGAGAGTGGAATTGCAGCCTCAAGGAACATCTGATCCTGGGGAGGGGTTCAGTGGCTTGGGGAATGGAGATCAGGATCCTGGGAAAGGGCTGAGTGGATTGTAGGAGGAACATCCCTTAATGCCACAACAGATGATGAAGAGTGAGCTCCCTGAATATGTTTTGAGTTCAGTGCACTCCAATCAGATAACAAAGACACATAAAGAAGCCCCTGGTGGGCACATGATTCTGCAAACTCAAAGCACTTACCAAATCAGGATTTTTTAAAATGGTGGGTTTTTTTGGTAAGCAAAATATTTGACTATATTTGCCCAAATACTGACAAATCCTATTTCACATTATTGAGCAATCACAATTTTAGACAAAATAGGCAATGGGACTCTCTCACTGACATTATCCTAAATATACATATTGCCCTCTACGAACCTTGAAAAAAATGCCCATACATCTCCACTGGCCAAAAAGAACTAGTTCCTTTCTGTGCAGCCAGAAAACCAGTAAGATAGAGGGGTTGGGGAATGGATCAAATTATTAGAGCAGATAAACTCAACGAAGTGCCCTCCATATATTGCTAGATTTCAGTTCCCATCAGTCCTAGTAATCCAGGTAAATGGTCATGGATGGTGGCTGTTGCAGTCTACAACACCTAGCTGGCAGCACACTGGCTACTTCTGACACATAATATATTTCTATTCTATTATATGCACCACCGTAACATTGGAGGTCATAAGCAACAGCGTTACCATTGATACCTAGACATATTAGTAGCTTTTTGCACCTTACCACAACCTTCCCAAACCTTGTGACCTTCAAATGTTTTCGATTACAACTCCCATCAGCTGCAGCCAGGGCCTGGAATACACCAGGTTAGGGAAGACTATCCCAGCACAACAGTGTTCTGTCCCTAGCAAACTAAAAACTAAAAAAGGGTTGAAACTATAAATCTTTTGTGAAAAAGTTTAAATTCTCATAAGACATTTCAAAAGCAGTTTAAAACTTTTAGATGTTTTTAGAACATTACAATAAATAATAATAATAATAATAATAATAATAATAATAATAATAATTTATTTATATCCCACCCTCCCCAGCCGAAGCTGGGCTCAGAGTAAGTGTCTAGAACAAAGAACAGGCTATAAGTAAAGGGGTCTCAAAACTTAAAATTTCCATATATTTTACTGACAACATTCTGTTTTGGTTTATGAAGTTTTAATGAAAGAACTCAGCCAACCTATTTAGAAAATTCTAAAATTACCAGTACTGTATACTTCTGTTTCTTGTACACTAGGTTTTAAAAATTAGACAATATAAAACTCTAACTTCTCAGAAAAACTACAGCTCACAGGCAATTCACACAGCCCCAACTTATTTTTATTGTGTTTATCTATGTGAATTAGAGCTTGAAAAAGGCTGAGTGAGGAGTATTCACTATTTCATCTCTACCGATCAGGTGCAGTACAGATGGCCACAGGAAAATACCCTGCTGCTTTGACATTATTCTTTCAATGGGAAATGGAAAGACAGATTTCTGACACAGAATAGGTTCTATATACTCACAGCCTCACAGTAAAAACTTAGACCATGACAGCAGAAACAAAATTTAGTTGCATGAACACTTGCCATCAAAAAAATGGGTACAAACCAATTTGTAAAATAAAAACCAGAAACAATGGTTTTATACACATCAGCAGTTAGCACTTTTAACATTGAAAGAGTCAAAATTCAACTAACAATCTTCAGAAAAACACTTATTGTTTTTTCCAAGAAAGAATTTAACCAGATAATTAACATCTATAACTGGTACATGCTTAGTTATTGCAACATGCAGACTGTGCTGTATTTTGTATGTACACTATACAAGTTCTTTATCTCATTGAGACACTCTCCTTACAGTATCTTAGAGATCATTATGTTATTTATATTCTAGGCATAAGGATTAAGATTTTAAGATTCTATTTTTTAAAATAATTGTTAAAGATGCCTTTTTCTATTCTTTCCCTCCAAAAAGCTAATAGAACTGTATACTTTATTAGGGCAGATGACCATGTCCTTCAAAGAGGATAGGGGAGCCACCCAGAACTCTAGAGAGATAACAGCAAATTACCTATACATTTTCCTTGCCAGATTAGGAGTCAAGCCACTATGATATTTTAAGCCTGCAGATCAAAGCATTCATAACGGTTGCACCAAACTGTATATAGCTGAAGTTTCATGTCATGCCTACCATAAATGCATGGAGATAGCAGGCTGACATGTTAGAATATCGCTACAAACAATTAATGTGTTTTATGCACAGTAGATTGATTTAAATAAAAATTTCCACTTTGAAATTCATGTATTTCCTCAACTTGCATTCATATTAAACTGGTTGCATCACTGTAACATGAACAGAAGAGGGGGGGGGGCATTTTGAGAGAAACACCTTAGTCATTTTTGATTGCCTGAATATTCAGAGCAACACCAGTCCAGACTAGGGCACAGAGTGCTGTCATTCATAAAGCTTTTGTTTCCCTTCCCAGGATGCCTAGGAACAGGATCTGAACTAGGAGGTTGGGTCAGATAGACAGATTGGATATTCTGCTAGTACCCTGATGCCCATCAGTCTCCCAAACTAAACTGACAAAGAAAGTCTCTTGTATAGTGTGATGTTGGAAAACCCCAAGACATTTGATATGAGGAGTTATCAACTTCCGTGTGGAAGCTGCCTTGATTGGAAGAACTCCAGACTTTACAGCCACCATAACATCCATGTGGCTGTCTCAGCACATCTCTACCCTACAAAGTACTCTACAAAGTAAGGCATGCCCTCAATACCTTTTCCCCCTCAGCTACACAACTGGTTTTAGTTGTCCGCCTCCTATGGTTCTCTCCCCCTACCACACACTGAAAAGGAGCCATTAACTCAGAAAGTATTTAATAGAATGCTATTATTCAGTTTTAGGACACTGTAAGTGTAGATTATAATTTTTAATGGGAAGTGTTACATTCACGATAAATTCACTCTCTTTGTAAATCAAGCTTTTTTTTTTAAAAAAAGAAACCTTTGCCGCAACAGTATTTTTAAAGTTAGATTTTGAATTTTAATGCCCATTTTTTAAAGTCACTGTCAATTCCAAATGGAATATTATGCTGCTAAAAGATACTAGCAGGGAATGTCATTATATCATTTAGATCCATAAGTGTCATTCATATTTAAACAATTTCATGAAGAATGTTAATTTCAAACAGCCACAGAAAATTATTTGGTGTCACTCCTAACAGAACAATTTCAAAACAAGGAAGTACTGTAAACCAACACGAAGGTGTTTCTGCAGTATGCAGATGTGAATAGAAAAGAATGGCACAATTTGATACGAGACAAAGCAGCTGGTGGGCAAGAGCATATGCTAATCATGTTGGCCAGAATGTTTCATGTTCTTATGCTATACATCTGTCCCACCCACCTGCTGCACTTTCCCCTCAAAACTACAAGTTATTTGGGACAAAGACTGTGTTTATGCTGTGCATTTATACAAATAATGCAGCAGTATGCTGTATATAATTTGGGACCCTCAAAAACTCAAAACTATGATTGCTAATCTCAAAACATGGCTTCCTTGAAAACTCGACCTTGCTATCTTTACCCAATAACAGATCTCACTGGAAAGGCTAGGTAGGCCTTTTGGTAATTCTTTTAAAGTGCCTCAAACAACTATGTATTGTACATAAAATAAATATAAAACATAGCCCTGCTCTCAGGTTTACAATCTAAAAGATTAGTCATATGAGGAAAGGGAGGAGGAAGGAACAATGTAAAGGAAGGAGATTAATTCAACATACAACTTTTTATCATATTTATAATGGTTGTTTTTCTGCAGGGTTCTCAGGAACATCAAAATTTCTTGCACTGAAATAGGTACTTCATTCACTTTAGTTTATATTCAATGTATTTTTAAAAAACTTTTTCTTTTAATGGATCAGAAGACGCATTAACAGAACTTATCCCCAGGTTAACATTTATAGGACTGCAGCCTTAACAATCCATTCCTAATCATAGAGCAAAGAAAGGCTGATCCATAGAAGGCCGTACTTCTCAACAAAATTTAATTGCTTTTAACAAAAAGTTAAATTTGTTCTACTTATCTAGCTAAACCAATGAGAGCCAGAACCCTCCTATTTGGTAAGTGCCATTTGTTATGGTTTAGTTGAAACTAGAGAAAAGAACTTTTCCCAGCTGTCAGTTCATATATCTACTCAGATGGACAATACTTCACCAAACAAGAGGAGATCCAAGTCCTTGAAACAGTTCTATTCAGAATAGACCCACTGGAATTAATGGGCATTATTAACTTAGGGCTGTTGTTTTTTACAAGTCTACTCCAAGTTGAACTTAGCGAGATACAACCATGGGAAGCTGTCTTATACCAAGTCAGGCCTCTGGTCCATCTAGCTCAATACTGATAACTCTGAAACTTCTCCATAGTTTCAGGCAGAAGTCTTTCCCAGCCTTTTTTAGATGCCACTAGGTAGATGGAGCCTGGGACTTTCTGCTTTCAAAGCATGTGCACTACTGCTCAGATATGGCCCTTCCCCAACATAATACCCTAATATGCAGGATATTTGAATATGTGCAAGTTTAAAAAGTAATGGATCATATATAATTGTTACAGGAGTGTGGGCCCAAACTTATATACAGATGAGGAATATGAAAGGATTCGATGGTGCAAACAATTCCCTTAAGGTAAGATACTAACTGTACCAAAGAAGAGTCTTTATTTTATTTACTGGTTGCTCCAGAATTTCATACTGTATCTTAATTAATGAGAAAATATCTAGAATTTCCCAGAAAGAATAGGGAGTGCAAGGCAATTTAAGAGATACTCTGGGCTGTCCTCTATTAAGCTGTGTGAGTGCTAGATCTAGCTCTTCCATTCATGTCTCCTGTATTGAAACATAATGTAGGCTCCAGCATATTTCGGTTTTGTTTCTGTTGTAAATAGCATCGCTAATGTCAGACTGACTTTACTGTTCAGGTTGCAAATGTATTCCAGACAGCCTTCATCTTCACAAGTGAACTACATACTACAGGAGTAGTAAAAGCTAGCATGACTAGACTGAAAAACACTAAAGACTCAAGTCTGTAGTCCCCTGCAGAAAGGTCAGTCAGCAGTCACGTGTCTTACATTTCTAGACAATATGGAATCACCCCTTTTGCTCTTAGTATACCTGTTGGTGTCATGGGAAATAGATGCACTTGATCATTAAAATACTGTAAGATGTAAATGTTCCACTTTAAACAATTCTTCTTTCAGAATGACTGAAATAATTAATTTAACATACTGTTACTCCTTTCAAGTTAGAAAAGAAGCTGTTCCCTAGAGATAATATCTTATTTCTCATACCATACAAGGCACCATGATAGTGACAGTACATAACGTATCATCCAGTGCTTAATGATTCCCCTCCCCCATGACACCCCAATCATGTTTTTAGATTTCTTGGAGTTATTTACATTGTAAAAAATCTTACAACATAAAAGCTAATTTATGTATCCAATATACAGTACATACCGAAATAATGCCACTGCATGCAGTAAAGTGAGTCATTAGTGACTTTAAAAAATTTTCAGTAAAGTACAGCTAATATTTCATGTTTAGGAATAGATTTGCACTGATAAGGCTCATACATTTAAATATGCACATCTCCTCACAGTATTTTTAAAACATGACAACACTTGTCTATATCAATTCTTTGCTTGCACTTCTTCAGTTGTCACTTTTTACATGACAGAAAAGATACCCACCTACACCCAACCCCCCACACCTTATCATGGTTTAGAGACTATATTACCCTCAGAATTCCTAAGCATGAATGCAGGGCTTCTTGGGTATGAACTTTTTTTTAAAAAAAAACTTCCATAGTGAATAAAGAAACTTGACCACACGGATAATTAATTGAATGGCAGCTACTTTGTTTCCCTGCACTCCATCACAAGTGGTGTGGCTGGTAGTCTCTTTTGCCTCACAATTAAGTTACAACACACCTGAAATTTTCAACCTTACTAGTAGGATCTTATATAAAACATTACCAAGGTTTTTCTTGTTATTTCTCTTCTTAAAGTTCATATTGGAGTAAGACAATCTTCTCTATTTCCCAACTGTCTAACTGTCAGATATAGTCATCTACCTTTCTCAGGCTGTCTCTGATGTAGTTTGATACATGGGCACCACTGGTAAGGTAAGGCAGAACAAAGTGTTCATTCCCTTAATATTATTCTTAGTGCCCCAAGTCTCCAAGGCTAGGCTGCTCTCAAAGAACATTACAGTGAATGGCTTATGAAACAATCCAAGAGGACTACTCCCCCCCCCCCACACACACCTCATTGTATCCACAAGGTTCAGACCTCCATGTGCTGCTAGAATGTCCCCTGTCATCCTTCTTTTTACTGCTTATTCCACCCTGTCCTCCACTGCTGCCATTGAGAATTGGAGGGGGGAAAGCAGAGTGCCGCCCTTGAGCATCAATTCTTTGGCTTCTTTATGGTCCAGCTCTCACTTCCATACATCACTACTGGGAAAACCATAGCTTTTACTATAAGGACCTTTCTTGGCAAGGTGATGTCTCTACTTTTTAAGATGCTGTCTAGGTTTGTCAATGCTTTTCTCCCAAGAAGCACAGGGGGGCACAGTGGTACCATATCCTATGGAATATCACTGGATGGTTTCACTGCAATACAAAATATGCCCTTCTGCTTGCCATATGTAAAGCACCATCTATTTACATCAGGCATCTTGTGAAGATACATATTTTTGCCCTGGCTTTCCCTGATTCATAAGGTCAGAACCTGCTACTTCTGAATTCCTGTTTATCTGTCTATCTATCTATTGCTGTTGCATTGTTTTTGTGCCATTTGCCTGATCCAGTAAGGTTCGTCTTATGATCTTATTAACACACATGTGTGTGCAGAACCAATCAGAGGGGGGACCAGGGGGACCATTTGGCCTGAGGCCTCGAGCTCAAAGGGGGCCTCAAATTTAGACACTTGTCGATGTTTTAGTATTGGATATGTTTTGTGACTTCTTTTCATGTACAGTGGACTAAAATGTGACATGCACTTTCAGCTTGAAATGGCTAGAAAAGTGTTTGTTATATAAGTTTCAAAATTCAAATTATGTCTCAGTCTACTTTTCATGCCTTATTTTGGTTTTGGGTGGTGCATCTTTCGTTTCATTATGGCTAGCGGGCTCAAAAGTGGAAGTGGCTGGAAGTAGCCCTGAAAGGCTCGCCTGTGGGTGGGTGATGCTTACAACTTGAACTAGAAATATGGGAATTCCTCAGAGTAACAAGACAAATCATACTTCTAACCAGTGCTTTTTTTCCTGGGGGGAAGCACGGATACGCATACCCCTAAACATTTTGTGAATCTAAGTTTGACCTCATTGAGGGGTAGTATTTCAATGAGTAGGCAAATGAGAGTACCCCTAAACATTTTTTTAAAGAAAAAAAGCACTACTTCTAACAGAACAAAAAACTGACAAGGGAAAGGAAATGAGAGAGCAGAAATATCACTTCAGGCTCATTTGTTTTAGAGCTGAATAGCTTTCGCAATTGCAGGATATCTTACAGGACAATCCAAGCCATATCTACTCAAAAGCAAGTACCACTGAACTAAACAGAAGCATTACCAACTTACCAGGAAGTAAGCCTCATTGAGCACAGTGGGACTTACTTCCAAATAAATATGAACAGAACAGTGCTGGTAAAGAGCTGTTTTACTCAGTCCCTACAGAGTCTGATTAGAAACATTACTCATTGGGGGAAGGCAGGGAAAAGAATGAAATATATTCTATATAATGTACTTTACTTTTAAATACATTGTTGCTTGTGCTTAATGTGGTGAACAACAATAACTATGCCTGCTTCCAGGTTGAAATGAAGCAAAAAATGAAAATAAAAATGATCAGACTAGTATAATATAAAATGCCAAAGAAACAAAACAAGAAACTACACATAAACTACATTTTTCATTATTCTAGGATTTGAGATTACATTGTCCAGATGCAGAATCGAAAAGGTTGGTCAGTCACTACAATTGGAAATGATTAAACTAGCACATGTAAGCATAGTAGGTTTAAAACAAAAAAGTAATTTGAAGCTAAGTATTATTCATATGTATAAAAAAACCCAGTATAGTAAAGAGTCCCTGATCTGTGATACATCAGCACAAGTAGTGTCTGAGGCAGCTGTATTCAAGGGGTATGGAGCAACTGCTTTCATAACATTAAGAAACTATTGTATAGTGCTCTTTAAAGAGACATTAATGAATGGCTTAGCATGAATGCAGCTGCATTGCACTGCTGACAGAACAGTATCTTGTCCTTACCCTGTATTTGTCTTGAAAGTATCACAGCTAAAAATATTTTCAACTACAAGGCATTGTACTACAGGGATTCTCCTATTGTGCATGAAAATAGTACCAGCAGTGCTTGTATACTCTCAGTATACTATTAGGATAGCTATAGTTAGGATTTTTATTTAGGCATAAAAAAAATTTCAATAGAACTTTTCATACAATTGTATGGTAGTGGCAATAACTTTGTAAAACCAAGACAGACCTACCTGCCTCATTATATTTTCAAGCGGGCACAAGTCTAATAATGTGTATAAAGTGCTGATATTTTTAAGTATAATGCAATTCTGCTATGCTAAAAATTCAGAAATCAAATAAAATTAAACACACCAATTTTATGACAGGATAGGTGACTGATGTGTCATAATGTATATCTAGCACTTGATACTTTTAAAAAACTTTATAGATATTCAGAGATACTAAGGAAATAACCCTATAGGCCTTATATGTAGAGAACTCCTTATACTGTGTATCAAGTTCACTGAAACAAACTAGTTACATAACCTATTCTTTCACTTATGACCTATTTCTTGTAGAAAACCAATCATAATTTGAAAATGTTTGGATACTATGTTTAATTTACAATGTTCTAGAAAACACTCTTTAAAGATATTTCATTAGAGGCAGGAATTGTTATATCAAACATTCTATTGAAGTTCTGTATTTACATTGATTCCTTAAATTATTTGCAAAAATAAAGAGATTCTCTAGTGACTTTACTAAACCTATAAATCATATTCTCTAGTATATCCTATTCAAGCAAAGAAAAATGCAGCATTCAAGTAGAGACAAAAGTCACATATGTCATTTGAAATAAGTATATTTCTGATATCTGAACAAATGTATTTTAGCTATAAATTAGTTGCTACACCAGAGCTGGATTTTTCACTTGATTGCAGAGTATTGTGCTTGTTATTATGAATATTCAACACACACGGATATAAACGTTTTCCTGACAAGCAAAGATAACAAACTGTTCCGAAATATCTCAAGTGTCAACTTAAGCCATTCGGATAACTTTCCTGCACGGTGCCTCGGTTACTACTATCCATCGTTATTGCAACCCACCATCCATCTTCACAGAACTGTAAAATAGCCTGTCTGCCATATATAGCTCCGGGGCTCCTGTCATATTTTGCCCTTTAATACAAAGAAGTTGACGGCAGGGTACTTACCACCGTTCAATTTTTTCTGCACAACGTCATCCACAACCGCGTAACCTTTCACAAAACCCGTAGGAAGGATGAAGGAGCAGGCATCGGTGCCCCAAGCCGATTACCCGAAGGAAGAAGTTATTTACATGTTAGAATCCAAGCCCAGCGTCGCGTGGAGAGAGACAAATTGTTCAGCACTCCCTTAGATCAGCCATATTACTCTCCCAAATCAAACAACACTTCACTTCCCAAGCTGCTTCCCTAGCAGCCTCGGCGAAGACAACTGGCAGGCGCTCCCCCAGGCGAGTCCTGCCCTCACCCCCACCGCGGGCACTGCTCACAAATGTTATTTCCGAGCCCCCCAAAACGCCGCGGAACTTCACCCCTTAAGGAGTCCCCCATCCAACACTAGAGCCGCCGGAGGAAGAGGAGGAGGAGGAGAAGGGGAGGGGAGGAATGAAGAAGAAGAAGAAAAAGCAGGGCTGGAGAAAGTAGATCCGACTATTCCGAGCGCCGCAAATGTGCGGACTGGATTTTTCCCACCAAGGATCCGGAACGGCGAGCCCCGGCCACACTCGCTAGGAAAGCAGCCTCTGACTTAACTCTTTCCTGACCAGCTTGACAAACTGATATTGACTCAAGCACAATAAGCCTCAATCTCCAATAAGCTCTCTGCTGGCACAACAGTGGGGAAATGTTGGGCAAAATCAAGGTGAGGGTTTCATGGTCTGACGGAACTCACGTTCCTATTTGCGTTAAGAGATGCGTGTCCAAAAGCCTGTGGATAGTCTCAAAGCAGGGAGGAAACCTGTCATCTCAGGCCGTTAGGGGCTTCAGTCTGCCTCCCGTGAATAGCCATGTTTTCTCTTGCTAAATAACTTAGTTTCTCCACCTCTAATGTATGTGTGTTAACCTTACAGTACGATTTTAAACTAGAGTTTTCATTCAACTTACTCTCAACACACTGGTACCATTTCCTTCTCTGTCCCCTTTCCAGTCCCTCCACTAGCTTCTGCCAAAAATACAGTTCAAGTGAACAGAAACAAAGGAAGTGTTATGTAACTTTTATTTCACTTGAGTTTTTATTCCTGAGCTTGTCCTCTAAAAATATCACAAACTCACCCAGTTATCCCTCAAAACTAACCTATCCATCACAAGGTCTTAAACCAAGGAGGACACTGTATGTTTCAAGCAATGTTTACTTGTGCAAAATTAAATAAGCTTGATACTACTCTAGATTATTAGAAAATCAACAATTATCTTCATGCCAAAATTGAAACCTATTTTTCGGCTAAAATTCATATGGTTTTTAAAACAAGAATAGTTTTTATTTAACTTAAGCTATTTCAGACTTTCCTTAAAAATGCAAAATTTTCTGTTTGGTTAAAAAGACAAGGCTGTAATCTTATGCTCATCGACTTGGAACTCTTATGATTGTAAATTTAAAACTCGAAAATCTGTGGGCCTTACTTTGAAAGAAACAGGAATAGAATCAGAATGCACGTGTAATTGATACACTAACCTTATAGATACAGTGCAATTTTGCTGCATCTGACACAAAGTGCATCAGATGCAACTTCAGCGCAGTCAGGGCAAGATTTACATCACATGTCCAGTCCTGTACAATGCAACAATTTTTTATATGGAAACAGTGGCTACTGCTTAATTAAGCAGGACCAATCCACCACCCTCCATCAGCATACCATTTTATGTTGGCTCAGAATACTGAAATATAATGAAATAAAATATAATAAAATCTATTCGGCTAACAGCCACTCTGCTATCAATGCTATCTATGCCACAGAATGTTTGTGAAAGATGAGAGAGACTTGATTCTCACTAATAACAATATTACACACTGAGTATGCATAAGGGGTTAAATAAGCATCATCTAGACTAGAACACAGTCTGTTTGACTGATTTAAATTCTAGTGTTGAAACTAGCCTAGATTTGGCACTTGGTGTTGTGTAAAATAGTTAGAAATATTAATTAAAAAATTTAAAGGTTAGATGAAGTTATATAACTTGATAAAGAAAACAAATACATGCTTCACTCCCCATCCACCCACAACACATTGGCAATTGGAAAACATTCCAACTTGTGTCATTCTGCTGAGTGTATATCCAGAAAAAGAATTCCACAAAGATAATATTTATACATAAATTCACATATAAAAAGGTATGAAGATCAGGAATGTTGGGGTGAAGGATAAAAAAACGCATTGTGTGTAAAAACCTAGGTCCTTGATTAACAGGACAATATTTTTTCCAAGCTCCCTCTAACATGTGTCATGATGTCATAAAATATGACATCATGGCATCCCTTAGGGAAAGAGCTTGGTGGTCAACTGGAGTTTAAACACATATATAACTCACAATAGCTATGAGATACAGAGGCTGGGATATCTTACCCCAGAACTACAAATGTGTTGAGTATCTGTCATCTTTTCAGAGGTATTATTATGCACACTGTAGGATTTTTAATGAGATACTTCATGTCAGTTGACTTAAAAAAATAAATTGTAGTTTAAAATTGCTTCTTCTATATTACAGAATATTTATACAATGAAATCTGTTATGCTACCTTTCTCATAAGGAAAAATAGCATAATAGATGTTGGGGGAGGGGCAGATTGCCCATTATTCCTGGATTTAGTAAAAGTTAAAATTAGCCAAGGTATGATTAAACTTTGCCAAACCCCCTGGATTTAGTTATGCTAATACGCCCAGTGAGCTCCACAGAGCCAGCTGGATGGGCCATTAGCAGAGAACAAAGGCCAGTGATGGCCCATCAAGGAAACCATCAGAGGGCAAGACTGCCAAGCAAGAGTGAGTGGGGGCCCTTCTGTGCAGGGTCATAGTAGCCAGAAGCAAAGGCCAGATTTAGGATTTCAGCTTTGAATGAGTAGGCTGTGGGGAGGTCCCTGGCAGCGAGGAGGAGATGAGCTGGTAGATGAGCCATCTACCAACAGAGCCTCCATCTTAAATGGACTGAATATTATTGTATTGGCCCTCATCCATTCATGATTCCAAGCAGTGGTTAGGGTTGAAAAGCAGCAGCTCTGGATGACATCAGCATCACTGACATCTCATTCTAAATCTCCCATCCATCATGGTAATCCATCAGGGCAATGAAACCCGTTTCCATGCCAAGATCAGGCCTGAAACTAGAATAAAATGGACCAA
This sequence comes from Podarcis tiliguerta, assembly GCF_965153285.1. Classification (NCBI taxonomy): domain Eukaryota; kingdom Metazoa; phylum Chordata; class Lepidosauria; order Squamata; family Lacertidae; genus Podarcis; species Podarcis tiliguerta. Next base: position 48,951,160 of record NC_139545.1, on the reverse strand, counting down.
GATAATCAGTTTCATCCAAGATTAAATGCACAGGGTTCACCCGCTCAACTATCCTGTCAAAAGAGGCAAATCTCTGCCATCAGCTGATAGTTAATAAACATTCCTTGGAGTCCAAGGATTTTAATACGGAACAGGCTCACTTTCAAGGTGGTGTAGTTTGCTCACTCTCATAAAGAAACAATTGTCATGAGCCCCACAAAGACTTCTTGGCAGAGGAGGGAAGAGGAACGTGATGTGAGTCTGGAAACCAATCCTGGAGAAGGATCCAGTGGTTTGGGGGGTACTGATCTAATTGCTAGGGAATGACCAAGTGGATTGTCAGGAAAAAGGCCTGCCTCAGCAACAGTGGACATCCCAAGTTCGGGTGGAGTGGTAACTGTCCCACCTCTAGCTAGCAGAGTGATCCCTGCCATGGGGAGGCACCTTGAGCCTAGGTACAACAGTGAGCTGGCACTATCACCCTGACCTCCATCCTCAAGGATGTGACACCAGTTGTGACAATATGAGCAGAATCAGCCTACTTACAGGAGTGCCCACTTGCTTGCTCAGTCCCATAACTTTGGACAGGACCTGCACAAATGACTGTGCCTACTCTGCACTTCAAAAGGGGAGCTCAGGGTGTGTGTCAAGCTATTCTTTTATCATGTTTTTCAGTCAATTATTATCCCCCAAAGTCGCTTATATCAATTTTAAAAAGTGAGAGTCAGTTTGTAAGCATGATGGGAAGATCTAAGAAGACAAGATGGGCAAAGGAAGGGTAGTGGAAGGAAAGGGGGGATCAGTTTACAGCCGGATGATGCTATTGAGGTATAAGCAGGCATTTATATCCCGTTCAGGCCAAGCAGATCTTCCCTTGCTGTGAACTAGTGGCTGTTGCTCTTTAGCCAAAGGATGGGACCAGAATGTTCTCCCTCTATGCTTCTGTGACCCCAGGGCAACTGTCTGAGCAGAGTGTTCTTTCTGACATGGGAAGGGGAGCAAGTTACCTGCAACAGCTGCTTCTCTGGCTAATGAATGAGACAGGCTGGTCTTTCCCCTGTCATGAAGCTCTTACTAGGAGGCATGGGCTGCAACATTCCAGTGTCCCCTGATCCTCTGGTCAGTGACAGAGACCAAAGTGTGCTTCCTTTTATTATGAAAGTCCCAGGAAAACAAGTTAATAATATTCAGAAGTAACATATGTTATTTTCACAATCACAACTTGGAAGTTAGCCAGTTCTATAGTAACACAAAAAATAATTAATTCATTATAGCAGATACTCAGAAATATACCAACCTCCAAAGTTACAGGCAAAAATAAGGAATCTGAACTAAAGGCAAACAAGTCAGAATCTATGTTAAAGATACGCCTAACCAACCTCTTTTCAGAGTACAGTGAAACACATAGATCCCTTGATCCAGCTAAAGGAAGTATGAATATAGAAGCAGGCTTCCATGTTTGTACACTTCATTGGGAAAACACCACATTCACAACCAGGTTCATGAATCCCTTCAGGCATACCGTATTTTTTGCACCATAACACTCACTTTTTTCCTCCTAAAAAGTAAGGGGAAATGTCTGTGCATGTTATGGAGCGAACTCACTTTTTTCCTCCTAAAAAGTAAGGGGAAATGTCTGTGCATGTTATGGAGCGAATGCCTACAGATGGCGGGGGGATCTGTTGCAGTCGTGAGCAGAGGATCCCCTTCCTTCCCCTTCCTTCCCTCCTCCTTGGCTTGCTTTGAAACAGCAAAGTGGGAGAAGAGCCGCTGAGTGGGGAGGAGAGAGGGACAGAGAGCCTGCTTGCTTTAAAGGAGCAAAGCGGGAGAGGAGAGGAGCCGCTTACACGAGTCCGGAGCTGGTTTTTTCAGTGAGCCGGGGAGGAGGAAGAGAACAGCTCGCTAAATAGCAGCAAAGTTTTTCGCAAGCAGGCTCTCTGTCCCTCTCTCCTCCCCACCCAGCTGGCTTAATAGCAGCAAAGTTTTTCAGCGAGCCGGGGAGGAGGGAGAGAAGCAGAGCCTTTAAAGGAGCAAAGCGGGAGAGGAGAGGAGCCTTCTCCTCTTATACCCATCTTCTGCATTATTAACAGCTTCCTTCTCCACCCACCCCACACGTGTTCCCTGTCCCTTGAGTGCTTTTCCTTCCCTCCCCACTTAAAACATGGTTACAAAGCACGGATCCACATGGATCCTCAGGACTTTTGCACTGGGTCACCCCAAATTCACCATCAGATCACACAGCATGTCCATGGCTACAGCTTGCACCCAAAAAATCACGTACCCACTGTTGCCTGGGGCCGCAGTGGTGCAAAAACGTGGTTACAAAGCATGGATCCACATGGATCCTCAGGATTTTTGCTTTGGGCTACCCCAAACTCACCGTCAGATCACATGTCTCTGGCCACAGCATGAACCACAAAAATCATACATGATGCGTAGTTTGTCTTTCTGTACATTCCTTTCTCACCACCCTGGCACCATCCTGGAATATTGTGTCCTGACCTCTCCTTATCTATCTGTATACATCCTCTCCTTATCACCCTGGAATGTTAAGTGCACTCTGTACGTTCTCTGAGTCTCACTACATCAATCACTATAGATTGTTTACTAAGGAAGTCTTCTGCCTGTCTAACTCTGTGTTCCCTTTATCTAATGATGATTAATGTCTTATACGCAACCCTTGTAACCCATGTAACGCACCACGTGTAACCAATCAGAAGCAAGCACATACGAGGCAATGCTGTAATATTCAATAAAAGGGACTCTCCGAGACATGCTCGAGGAGATGCCTCCCAGATGACACCCGCTACTCGTCTGTCGTCTATTTCAACCCAACACATACATCCACTGTTTCGTTTAGAATTTTTTTTTCGTGTTTTCCTCCTCTAAAACTATGTGCGTGTTATGGTCGGGTGCGTGTTATAGAGCGAAAAATACGGTATATAAGGTTTTATATACATACAATGGAACTTTTAATTTTTCCACCTCACAAACCAACTTTTCTCACAGCATGTGAAGATGCTTCCTAAGATGCCCAACGTTTAAAACAGGATCCAAAGCTTATGTATATTGTGTTTTGATCCCACACAATTAGGTAATATATAATTATATTGCCTCTTCTTCCTAGATGTCTTCTGGATCCAGTCTTCTGGATTACATGTAATTAAACCTTTTACTGGCATCCTCATCAACTGGTGTTGCTTTTACGTTCTCTTTTCCTTATGAAAAGGCATTAACCCCACACCAAGTTATTTATACCTGGCTTTGTGTTTTCACATCACCTAATATCTGGATTATATCTGGTCACTGCATGCTTTTTAGTGGAGAAAACACTATATTTTACTGAGAAGTCGCAATCCAAATTACACATATAAAAATCAAATAAAAAGTGGTTGGGTGGATTGCAGAAAACCAAACAAAGGACACCTATAAAAAAGTAGGAGTGCACAAAGATGTACTTGAACAGTTAAAGAGGAGAAGGGGAAATTCCACTTTTATGGAGAACTTCCATTGTTCTTTCATTATTCATTTAGCATTGTATCAAAATTATATATTATATTAATATTTTACAAGATTGGTTGTAGAAGGTAATACCTTAAAAGAAGCTACAATACATAAACAAGTCTAAGATTTATGACTGATTGTTTTAAAAAAAATCATTGTAGCTTCAAGGAAACTGATTATTTGAATTTATTCCAATCCCATTTTAGAATGAAAATTTTGGGATGGAACAGCCTTTATTGCTCTAATGGATGCCATACATCAGAGAATGGATGCAGTAGTGCAATCCTATTAGTTTTCCTGGATTTTTCAACTGCTTTCAGTACCATCACCCACATTAGGAGTTGGGATGGTTGGATGAATATTTATCTTCCATTCCCTTTTGGCATTTGCTTTCCCCACCCCCAGTCTGTTTCCTTCTACTCTAATATCAATGTGCTGCTAGAGAACAAGGTACTGTATTAAGAAAGGGGTAAAGTTTAAGGGTTGCCCTCAGACCACTTTATTGAACTGTAAGTAGCAGATTGAAGAGGTACAAACTAAATGATTTCTAATGTCTACAACGATCTAAATGGTTCATAGCAAGTCAATTTGTTCCCAGATATGGAGCAAATTAATTTGTCCACCATCCCTGCTGAGGAAGCATAGCACTGCAGTGACTCCAGTTTTTCCAGGAAGGACTGGTCTCAGAAGGTGGTGCTGGGGGATTTCTGCCCCAGGGCCTTCGGCAGACAGGGTGCTACTGGGTTCCACCTTGTCCACACAGTTTAATACATACATGAAACTGCTGGGGAAGTCATCCAGATGTTGGGGCTGCAATGTCACCAGTATGCTGATAAAATATAGCTATTTGTTTTCTACCTATAAATCCCAGGGTTGTTGTGGAATTCTAGAATTTTGGAGGCAATTTGGGGATAGATGAAGGTGAACAAGCTGAAGCATAATCCAGATATGCTATGGGTAGAGAAATCAGATGATCTCAGTAGAGGGGTACAGCAAATATTGAATTGAGTTGCATTTCCGCCAAAGGAACAATTTTGCAGTTTGGGGGCTCTTCTGGACTCAGCACAGTCTACATAAGTAGAGATGCTAGCGGTAGCCAGTCCTGCCTTTTGTGAAAGTAGGCTCTTAGTCTACTGTGGATCTGACTTACCTAAAGAAAGTGGGTCAATGTAGAGTTATGTATGTGTTTATATCCAGACTAGAATTTTTAAAAAGGTAAAGGTAAAGAACCCCTGGACGGTTAAGTCCAGTCAAAGGCAACTATGGAGTTGCCTTTGCTCATCTCGCTTCAGGCCAAGGGAGCCGGCATTTGTCCACAGACAGCTTTCCAGGTCATGACTAAACTGCTTCTGGTGCAATGGAACATCATGACAGAAACCAGAGCGCACGGAAACACCATTTACCTTCCAGCCGCAGTGGTACCTATTTATCTACTTGTGCTGGTTTGCTTTTGAACTGCTAGGTTGGCAGAAGCTGGGACATAGCAACGGGAGCTCACCCCGCCATGCAGATTCGAACCGCCAATCTTCCGATCAGTAAGCCCAAGAGGCTCAGTGGTTTAGACCACAGTGCCACCCGCTCCCGGACTGGACTAGAATGCAATGTGCTCTACCATAGAGCTGCCTTAGAAAATGACCCAGCAAATTCAGCTGGTATAAAACATGGCTATTTGAGTGTTCTTTGGGGTTAGGTGGTATGACACCATCACACGTTCTGTGCTAGTTCTACTGGTTGCTGGTGCATTTCTGGGCCCTGTTTAAATACCTGGGCATGCTCATTAAAGCCATAAATGGTTTGAGGTCCGGTTATTTGAAGAATGTCCTGTGTTTTGAAACTGATATTGTGGGTCCTGCTTTTTGTCCTGCCTTTAGGTCAGAAAGATTAATAAGTCTTAGGGACAGAATGAAAGGCGCCCTATAAATATTTTTTAAATACCGTAATTAAAATTTTGTGCTTTGCTACTGGTTTAGCTCTGATAGTGCTCCATTCAGTGTGGACCAGGAATGGGCAACAGGAGCAATGAACTAAAGAAAAAACAAGGCTTTAAAGCCTTATTAATTTTAAAATTTACATGCTGCCTTTCAGCCATGCTTCCTGGGTGATTTGCAAAAACAAAAAGAGCACACACAGAAAGACACAGACACACACAAACTTAAAAGCCTAGGAGAAAGGATAACATCTTCACCTCATCATCTACTAATTCCTTTAGTTTCTCTCCCTATGGATGCTGTGCTACATGGAGCATATTTCTAGACTCAAACCTTTCCTAAGCATTGAAGACATTTCTAGAGGGAGAAAGGAAATCTACACAACTATTCAACTACACCACCACTCAAGAAATGTCTTGTTATGAATCCAAGATGCAATGCCTACAAAAGAACTAATGCTTAAGCACCTGACATGCTATGCCCAGTAACTCATTGTGCTGTTCACAGCTGTCTCATTGTTAGTTTTGCTACACCCATCTCATCACCATCTGCTGCCTTCATTCTAAACTTAGAAGCGTCTTTGGGTAGAATACACCTTGCCATTGTGAGATGCAGATGTTAACATAAGGGGGTTCTATCCTAGTGTAGGGTATCTAAATACAAGCTGATAGACTTGTTTATGGCTTTGGGGTGAATGAGCAAGTAATTTTTTTAATGATATCAAGTTAAACTTTTAAGTAGAGGATTGGTTTAATACATATGCCAACACTATATATTCATAAAATAAAGTCTATGAGATTTTGCCTCTGTAAATTCAAGTGGGGGAATGCAAGCAGCATTTCAACTTATTCTAATAAAAGGGTGCATTTTCATGACTTGATACAAAAAATTCTAATTGTTATTATGTAATAGCAGAATAGTTTATCCCATCATTCTTTAATAGCAAATATTTCTGCTAATCATAATAAGGGCTCATGTGTCAGAGTTTTTCTTTCAGTTGATTGGAAATTGTACTCCCATTTGGGTTAAGTTTCAGTAAGAATGGGGAATGCATAAATAATTATTAACAATCACAGCATCATTATTACTAATAATCATGTTGAGATTCTTAGGTTACATACCTAAACACACTTACTATAGAGCAAGGCCAATTGAATCAGTGACATTTCTGGGCAAACATGTATAATATTTGCAGTTAATAGAAAAATGCATGTTGTCCCCACCCCCAAAACAAAATTAATCCAAATGAGTATACAATTTTTGGTTTATTGAAAGAAGCTATTTAGTTATATGCCTAACTCTTGGTTGGATTGCAGCTATTAACAGTTTCTTTTGATAGGATGTCTTCTACTTATAAAGGGCAATGCCACACCAGACTCTCTGGATAAAGTCATACAACTGCTTTCATCCTACAAGAGGTCCATTTTTACATTCACTTCACAATATGAGTAAGGTGAAAAGCTATATTTGGAACAGGCCAAAAAGGTGTTGCATATGCATTCACAACGAATATGCCAGTCAACATTCAAAAAGCAGGCTTGCTGATACCTTAGTTGCACACACATATGTTCAGCTATTACAGTACCATAATGGTTTTGTTTATATTGCCACTATGACTGGCTACTCTCTATATCAGAATACACAAACCAATCTTATTATTGACATGCTAGATATCTGCATTAAGCATAATCCCACTAGAAAAAGGAAAATGATACTTTATGTAGTAATCTGTTTTGAAAGGGAAATGTCCTTACACTGAGTCTTTCCTGCACCTTCTGGAACCTGAATATGATGCAAATATGATGCAGCATTTATAGTAAGAAGATCTATCTGCCGTTACTTTTTAAGCACCAAACAACATGCTACCCTACTTAATTATTTTAAATTTTCTTGCCTTCATGTGACCTATGACACTTTGAATTAATAATCATAATTATTGCTTATATGGGTTACTATAAAATATTAGTATGAAGTCTTTTTAGGAATTGCAGAAGTACCCAGAACATGCTTGCAAGGAACACTTTTCTGAATTCATTTCAGTATAGTAATATTAAAACTTTGGTAACAGAAACATCATTAAAATTGTTATGTTACTTATTCTGCATTTTTGTCACGCAGCCAAAATAAACAGGTATAACACTAACATTTCAGCTTTGCTGGTTAGCTTCACTTTGAGAGCCTTCATTCAAAAATATGATGATGTTAAGTCTATGACTTTTTTTATTTAAAAAAATGTTTTATTACAATTGAAACTAAAACTATCCTAATTCAACTGAGAGCATATTACCATAACCATCAATTTAGAAATTGCCTTTGATACAATCGTCTCAAGGCAATGTATAACAAAAACATAAAAAAACACAAAATAGACAGTCACAAGCAAAGACCAAATTATCCAGCTGGGAAAGCCTGTCTGAACAAAAAAGTATTCAATTGTTTATGGAAAGTGCAGATAGTGAACACCTGCCATATCTCAACAAGAATGCAAAACAGGGGCATCCACACTGAAAGCTTTGCTTAGTTACTGCAGAGCAGACTTCTGAGATCTTTGTAACTTGCAGGAAAAACTTTCCTGCATACTGCAGAGATCTACTGGGTCTATAAAGGAAATACTGGGTCTCTCAAATAAGCTAGTCCTGAGCTATTCACAGCCTTATATATTAGCACCAACACCTTGAACTTGGCCTGGTAGCAGCCTAGCAGCCTGTGCAAATTCTATAAGCAGAGTGTTACATGCTGGTTTGCCCCCACAAGCAACCTAGCCATCATGCTCTGCACCAGCTGCAGCTTCCAGACCAACCCCAAGGTTAGCCCCACACTGACTGCATTGCAGTGTTTTAACCATTAGCTTACCAGCACATAGGCAACTGGATCACCATTTTTTAAAAACACTGAAGTACACCAACATCCCACTTGGCATTTGCATCACCTGTGCCTCATGACTGACAACAGCTATGTAAATAGATTCATGGAATATAATTTCCTCTATAAAATTTGGGCAAAGATCACAAGCATTTTCTCAAAGCAGGTTGGAAAGCATACTGGAATGGGTAAAGAAACAAAATAGCTTTATAAATTGGCCTAATTATTTGTTCTTAAAAAGCAAGAGGCTGAAAACTAGGCAATAACTTTCCACAAATCAGTAATAAAGTTTAAACTTGGTTCCAAAGATAGTGGATTTTGGTCTGTCGTGTGGTCCCTGTTAGAAGCTCTGATGATCACAGATCAGCAAAGCAGCTTGCTTGTCCCATGTGGCTTTCACAAGCCATGGGCGGGGATCCAGCAAGCTGCATGAACAAGCATCTACCAATACTTTTCCTTTTTAAACATTTATTCATACTGCCATAGCATAGTTCCTTGAGAAGTTCCTGATTTGTGGAGTAGCTTGTCAGGTAGCACATGGGACTGGTTTTGGAATGGGTGCTTCAGAAATCCTCCTACAATATATGTTCCATTTGATTCCCATTCATGATGGAGATAGGCCAAAATCACATCTAAGTAGAGACTGCTGAGGTGTCATCAATAAACTAAGCATAGTGTACACACACACTCTCTCTATTTTTTCATATCTCGTTAGTCAATAACGGCATGCAGGCAAAGCCTTTGAAGTTGAATCCAGTCAAGACCTGCCAACCATCATTGCCTCAGTCTTGTAACCTGGAGGGATATGCTTACCAGCTATTGATGGGGTTTCTCCTCCCATCATCACTATAGCCTAGGGATTCTCTTCAACCACTGCATCTGGAACTGGTAGCAATGACCAGGAGCTTTTTCCACCAGCCTGTTCTGGAAAGAAGGCTGCTAGGGTTGTTGTCGGATTCAGACTAGTCTGCTGTCATTCATAAATATCAAGACTGGAGTTCCATAATTTTAAACTTAATTTTAAGTCCATTGTGTAGGGACCATGTCATTTATGCGTTCTGGTGGCTGCAGCTGGTGCACAGCAAGGAAGCCTGTCTATAAAATGAGAGGAACACATTCCATCAGTGCTCCACCATATGAGCTGTATTTACCAGTACATGCCATTACAGAAACAATCCATGATACTGGCTTTGACCAATACGGCACATACTGCATACTATAAACACCATCTCCTTCCCTCAGTGTTGCAGCCTGCCACAAGCAGGATCCCTATAGTATGTTCTGTGTGAGATGTACAATAAACAAAAGTAAACAAAGATATCTAAGGTTGGGGAACAACTGTACAACTTCTCTTTGAAAACTGCCAAGTCTCCATGCTCACAATTTCCCCCAAGGAAAGGCAATTCAGACGAATATATGGTAGCCACAAATAAGCAGGGATTTCTCTTGTTATCCATTTGTTTATGTGTATTTCATACACATTTTAGTGTAAAGCAGCACTCCAAAAACAGAAACCTGCCAAATGAATTCCCCAGTACAGCACCTTCCCATGTTCTCGTCTATACACAGTGTATGTGCAGACTATTTTGCAACCATGGAAAAATATAGAAATCACTTTTGCATCACAACCTTACTTCCTAGTCAATTAAAAAACAACCTTTAAAAAAAACCCTTAATTTTTAAAAAAAACACACGTTAAGAGCAGGTCAAATACATATCTGTAGCTGCACACTATTACTTCTGAAAGCCATCTAATGGCAAGGCCTTCATGCCAGTTTTTACACTAGGTATAGCTAATAGGTAATAGAGGTGTCTTCAATAACTGATGGTACTATGCCTCCTGGCATAGACATTGCCATGGATGAAAAAACTGGTGAGTTGTTTCTCCTCACTTCCTTAATCTTTTTCTTCCAACTGCACATGAAAATATCACATTTCTGAATTTTGCCTGAAAATTTAAAGGATTGCTTTTATTAAGCAATCAAATAAAAAGGAGGAATGAGTTGGTATCAGCATAAAGCAAATGCAATAAAAACAGCAGTGTCAACTTTAGCTATACATTATCCAGTCAAGACCCACATGAGTGGGGTTTCCCATATCCTTTTCATTTTTTAAAAAAATCAAGTATCTGAACTGTTGAAAGAGAAGCATAGAGTCTGTTTTGTTTTGAGGTGGAAAGTAATATTCTAAAAGTTAGCTACTACCCATAATCCCCTTTCTTTTCCATTTAACTGGAGGCAGAAAAACTGTGTGCTTCAAAGACCAGTACAGAATTATAGCATGTACATTATCTGAGTCCATATTAATTATTACACAGAGCATAGATGCTTAGTATCAAAGTACTCCCAAACCTCAGTACAAAATTATGTTAATTTTTGAATGATGCTTTCTATGTAAAAGAAAGCCAAAACTACCTGCATCTCCAGTGTCAGATTCAGCAAAGGACAACATAATGCTCCTTGTTTTCATTAATACTCAAGTACTCAGAGCCATAAAATGAGACACTAATTTAATTTCTTCACATTAACTGTCAGGATGCTAACAAACAGAAAGATGGCAGTAGCAAGAGACAAAGCCAAAACACCACAATCTTCCCCCAGCCACTCTCCTGTTGTTGTGCATACCCCTGGCTGTGGCTTTTGACAGCTCCTAGGGAGGAGCTTCCCATTACACAATCACCATCCTAAGATTGATAGACGTGCTGCCTATATGCAGCGAGAGTGAGAAGAAATTTGTTTTCAAAAGTAATCCTGTTATGGCAAAACCGGACTTTTAAAAACAGGTTTAAAAAACAAAACAAAAGGAAAAACAAACCCCACTATATTGCTCTGTGTGTGTGTGTGTGGCCAAGAGAAGCATAGGTTGAGTAAGCTAGAAGAGAAAAGACCTGGTGAGAGAAACTAATCTCAAAAGAAGAGAGGAAGAACAAAATTAAAAATAGAAAGAGTAGGATAATAAAGGGGAGAGAGAGAAGAAAAAGAGGCGAGCGATTCCAAGCATGAAACCTGGGGCAGGAGAACAACAAAAAGAAGTTAAAAGTAAGGGAAATAATGGGAATGGCAGGACGGTGACAAAACAGGGGGGGTGGGGAAGAGAAAGAAAGAAGGAAGTAGGAGAGGAAGGTAAGCCAGGGCCTTTCTCAATATGGCACTGGGGCAGGGAGGAGTGAAAAAAGTATAAACAAAAGGAAAGGCAGAAGCAGGCGAGGAAGGGGAGGGGAGGCAAAGTGCAAAGGGGAGAGGATGGAGGAGGAAAAGAGGCCAGAGGTGGCCCTTCTCGACATGACAACTGGGTCAGGAAAGAGGAGGAGGGGGAGGAAGCCCCTTCCTGGAGCTGACAGCGCTCCTGCCCTGCCTCCCTTTTCTCTCTCCCCCTCTCCCTCTCGCCACCATCCCCTCACGCACTGAACTTACTTCTTCCTGACTCTCTGGAAAGGGGAAGCGCCATCTTTGCGAGGCCGGCCCCTAGGTCTTTTGTCTGTGGCGGCCGCCGCCGCCGCCGTGGGGGGAGCTCCCGGCTCGGGGAGTTGTGGCGGCGGCGGCGGTGGAGGAGGCGGCTGCTCGGCCGCCGGCGCCGGGCTCTGCTCCTCCGTTGACATCCTAGTCAGCAGGACGGGAGAGGAGGCACATGGAGGACGAGGAGGGAGCTTGGGGGACGGGGGTGAGGAGGAGGAGGAGGAGGAGGGCGGCGATCCCGACGCTCCTCCTGCTCCCGCCGCCGCCGCTGTTCCCCTTCGTCGTCGTCGTCTTCTTCTCCTGCTGCTGCTTCTGCTTCTCCGCCTCCTCCTCCTCTCTCCTACCTCCGCCTCGCATTGCTGGCCTCAGCCGCCGCGGACCAGCGCGCAGGTAGCGGCATGGGGAGGGCGAAGGGAGGAGGGCCCGCCTCAGCCCACACGCAACCAGACCCCTTTCCTCGCGGGGCGGAGGGGAGGGCCGGCGAGGTCGGCGCAGGAGGGGAGAGCGACCCGCGACGACGACGACGCCACCAACCGCCGGCGCGCGCAGGGCAGGCCGGCTTCTCCCGCCGCCTCAGCTGAGGAGAATCTCTTCCCTCACGCGACGACGCCCGCTCTCTCCTCACACAAGGCCCCGGGGAGGGTGGCGGCCGCAGGCAACCAACGACTCCTTCTCCTGCTGCTGCTGCTGCCGAGGAGGAGGCAGCCGCCGCCGCCGCTTCATCGGACGTTGGCCCTGTGCCCTTCCCCCGCCCCCGGGGGAAGGGGAGGAGGCGGAGGCCCACGCTGGGCGGGCGGGCGGAGGGCAGCTGAGAGGAAGTTTTGACAGCTCCTCCAGCTGCTGCTGAGGGAAGGGAACGTACAACTGGAAAGCGCCCGTGTGGTGGTGGTGGGGTGTGTGTTGTGTGTTCAGGGAAGGGAGGTGGGTCGCTCTAGGGTGTGCGCCGGCTCATTACAGGGCGACTCCTCTCCTCCGCCTTCCCTCGCTCCTTTCTTTCCTTTTCCCCTCAGGCGGGCCCGCGACGCCGCCAGCCAGGAAGTTTTACTTGAGGAGAGAGAGAAGAAACCGGGGGGAGGGGCGAAGGAGACAGTTTCTGAGGGAGGGTGTCGCGCGGCTGACGGGCGCAACACCCTCCTTCCCTGAGGTGGCGACGGTGGTCGCCGTGTTACAGCCGCTGAGGCGCGCCAATAGCCCAGTTAAGCAGCGACAGCCGCCCGCTCAAAACGCCGTGCTGCTGTTGTTGTTTTCCGCCCTCACAGGCGCAGCCACCGCCGCCACCTTCCGAGAAGAGGGAGGGAGGGAGGGGAAGGCGGCGGCGACAATCGCTCGGCCTCTCTCGAACTCCCCGCCCTCCCCCTCCCCCTGCTCTAGGCAGGGCCCCCCACTGCGCCTGCCCAAGTCGCCCGCCCACCGGCCAGCCCTTTCCCTCTCAGCGCAGACATCTCATTCGACGCGCCGCCGCCGCCGCTGACCTCACGGGCGGCGCTGCTGCTGCTGCTGCTGTTGGCAGCGGCGAATGTCGTGGTGGCGGCGGCTGTGGCAAAAATGTGGAGCGCGGAATCCAGGGACGGGATGAGTCTCTCTCGCTCGCTCTCAACTGATTGGAAGCAGCTAGGAGGACTTGTTGTCCCGGTGCGGCTGCCTCGCATATGTGTCGCAAGCGAATTTTGCGCCTCTCTCTCTGTTTGCGTGCGCATAGGAGCCAGCATATAGGGGCCGAGATCCCTTCGAAGGGCCCCCAGTAAAATATTTGAGGGGGCCGGGCCCCCCCAAAAGTCGATGGACAGTGCGTGTGCACGTCTTGTGTTCGATTATGTGGGGCGGGGCTTATCTGCCCCCCCGCATATTTTATTCAAATTGGCTGTGTGTGTGTGTGTGTGTGTGTGTTTATCTCTCTCTCTCTCGCTGGACCGGCGAGTGAACTCCTTTCATCCAGCGCAGTGGTGCCAACTTAGAATAAAATACTGTATTGGGGGAGAACAAATAACCCCCCCACACACATAATCGATCACAAGACTGAATGCAAGCACACCATGTGAATGATGGTTGAGGCCCCTTCGTCCTCCCCAAGAAAACATATGAGCCCCACCCCCAAGTTTATGGGCATTGCCATTCAAATTGTGTGTGCGCTCCGCAAGCGTGATCGATTATGCAGGGCGGAACTTACCTGCCCCCCCCCATATTTTATTCAACTTGGCACCTCTGATGCCCATCAAATTTACGGGGGCTGACCCCGTCAAATGTTCTATTTGTGGTGGGGAGGCCGAAGGGACCCCGGTCCCTAGGTGTTGGCTCCTATGGTCCCCAGTCTGGGTGTGAAAAGGACACCTAACCCCACCTTCTTCCAGTGGGGATAAGAATGCTGGGCACGGGCTTGGCTGCGCCTTCCCCACCCTCGCACGACCACACCCACTGAGGCTTCCCTGACTGTTTTCACACGCAGTCTACGCGCGGCTGACTTTTTTTGGGGTGTGTGGGCGGGCGGGCCTCTCGCCGCGCGCTCTGCAAAATATGCACACGTGGAAGCGCCTGACAACAGCTGCGCTGCTGCGCTCCCCTGCCCAGACCTCTCGCACAAGATCCCAGGCGCGAAGTGGGAGGCGCTTCGGCCGCGCGATTGTTCCAGCCCCTGCGAGGTCAGCGGAGGTTGAGCAGGGAATAGCTCTGCAGACGTGTAGGGGAAGGCAGGGATCGGCGGAGGGTGTGCGCGGAGAAAGCGCTGGCAGGCCGTGGGCGTGACATTTCACCTGGGCGCAGAGAAGGCACCGTCGATTGGACGGCTGTACACACACACACACCCCGCACACGTCGGTTGTAATTCCCCGGTCCAACAACATTACAGACCCGCCCAGGTCAGCTTTCACTGACTGAAGCCTGGAGGGTGGGGAGCCGCGATTGGCAAGGGGCTGCGCGTGGGGAGAGCGCGGCACCAGTAAGGGAGATCGCCTGGGGAGAGGATGCTTTCCAGCATCTCTGGTTGCAGCAGCTGCTGAGGCTGCTGCTGCTGGGGGGCGGAGGTGGAGGGGGCTGGTGATGGCGCTAATCCTGCTCCCCACTCCCCCTGGGATAGGGGCCTAGCTGGCTGGCTGGCTACCTGCCCAGATTCTCTGAGGCTCGGCTCGGGGGTTAAGCCTCATTACATGGGATTTAACTTGTCCCAGAGTACAGCCCGAGACTGGCTCGGAGGAGGAGACGCTCGCTCCGTGGTGTCCTCTGTCCTGATAGCAGGACATGGGGCGACAATGTAGGGCGGGAGTGAGGTGGAGTTTGAAATGGGCAAAAATCTGGGTGCATGTCATTCTCACCTGATCTAGCGCCAAGTAAACTTCTTTTGCTTTTTTATGGCCTTTTAGAATCTTTCTCCCCTTGTCCTGACACTAGATTTGGGTTTAGCTATTGTTGGAGTTACCACATCACAACTGCTGAGTCATGCAACCAGAGCTATGGGCCATAAAAGAATTAACCCTCGAACCTTTTGAATGAGCCATAGGATTTTAGAGGCAGAAAATAACAGTGCAATTTTAGCCACCTCTGTTCAGAACTAAGAGCTACTGAATTCAACAAGACTTACTCCTGTGTAAATTAAGGCAGAAATCCTAACCCCATTTAATGGGAATAAGCTCCATTGAAATCAGTAGGAATTCTGCGTAGCCATAATCAAAATTGCAGCTGGATGACTCTGATTGCATAATTTGCATGACCCTGGCTGCAGAATTTGGATTTTTTAAAAAACAAAAACAAAACAGTGATCTCATGTTAGCCAATATTTTTAAACAGTTGGTGGTCATTATAAAAGTTTCATTAATCCAAAGTGAATGTAGAGCTTTGTTTAAAAGGGTTGCTATTGGTTTGTGCATAATAACTGTATTTAACATTTGTATATGGCTTTTTGAGTGTGTATTATATCATATTTTATATGCATTATCTCAGTAAGCTTTACAATAACCTTGAAAGATAGACAGCATTATTTTCCCCATACTGTGCATGGAGCTGCGGAGGCTGAGAGTGTGGCTGTTTTGTGAGTTTATGGCTGGGTATAGCTTTAGCAGCATACAGGGAGAGAGATTAAACAAAAGGAAAAATGGATAGAAATGCAACATCCATGTCCTTTTTCCAAAGTATTGTATATCTCGGGAGTGGGGACCCTGTGGCTCTGCACATGTGGACTCCAACTCTCCATCAGCAGATCCCATGCCT